>NC_040917.2:16430593-16730593 GCF_004126475.2 Phyllostomus discolor | reverse complement strand
TCAGCGCTGTGCCCGCCCCGCTGCCCTGCAGAGCATCGCTTCTGTTGGGAAGCGCTCCCCGGTTGCAGAGCGGACTCCGGGAGGACACTTCTTTCGGCAGATCTTTTTCTCCAAGGGCGGCTTGAGTGAGACCCGGGACCCCTTGGAAGCAGAAGACTTCGGAGGATAGATGGCTTTGTTAGAGGGGGCCAGAGGTGGGAAGACCACGGGCCTGGAGGCAGGCCCGACTGTGAATTCCAGCCCAGCCTCGGACGTGCTGTGTAAGCCTCAGCAGCTCCGCCGGGGCTCTGAGCTCACGTGCAAAGCACGGAGATCGCACCGGGAGACTCAGCGGTCTGAGAGTTAGGCGAGGGTACTCCGAACGGTGGCTGCGATTACACGTGTAGCGAATGGACTTTCATTCCCTTTGTCCTCTCCATTCTCGGGAGGGAGGGAACCAGCTGTCGTGGTGACGGGAGGGATCGCCCTGGAGATAGGTCCCTGTGTCTGTGGTGGGACTTGACTTTCTAGTTACTCGGACGCCTTTGACTTGCCCCGACCCGCAGCAGTAGGATCCCAGACGACCCTCCGCTGCTGCCCGCGGTGGGAACGCGGAGGGCGGAGTCTCACGCAGCGGGTCTGCTGCTCGCCGGTGCCCGACATCTGCTTGGGTGTCAGCTGGTGCTGGTGCTCTTGTCTGTCCTACTAGAGCACTCCAAACGTGAACTGTTTCTGCTCCACAGGTGACCATGGCTGCAGAAGGGCCCCCTCCTTTCCCGGGGGCGCCCCTCATGAGCGCCCCCCTGGGAGGCCCCGTGCCGCCGCCCATTCGATACGGACCGCCGCCTCAACTCTGCGGGCCTTTCGGGCCTCGGCCCTATCCCCCACCTGCACCGTTCGGTATGATGATCGGCTCGCTGACTTGTAAAGCTCCTGTCTCCTCAGTCTGTTCTTTGCTACGGCTTTAAGTTGCTGTCGCAGGGCTGCGCAATAGAAAGATAAAGCTGGTGGAGTCCGTTTTAACTTTTCCCGAAGGTTCTTAAAACACACGGGGTGCTGCCTCGTCTCCCCTCCTGAGATGGGAAGGAGCCGGCGTGGCCTGGAGCCAGCAGATGGGCTGTTCATGGAAGCCAGAATGTGACGTGTGCAGCCCTTCATTGAACGTCTGGGGCTGCGCGCCGGGCTCTGCCCTGGGCGCATCCCACTTACTGGGGCCGCCCGGAGCTCAGGGTCCTAGAGGCCGCAGCTGCAGAGGCCACTGTACAGCGTGACTGGGTCCCAGTGTAAGGGGAAAACTGAACCCTCAGGCCCCACCTTGGGAATGAGTGGGAAAGAAGTTTTAAAGACAAGGTGGAATGTAATAGCTACCTAATGCATGTTGAATTTAATTAAGTGCAGCTAGAAGGCCCTCCTTGGGTTTGAAATTGAAGGACCTTGATTTTGAAATTTTAATTGATACAGTAGTAGACATGGAAGCTGCTTTATCAGAATTTGTTTTTGTAAAGCCCTTTTTTCATTATCTGTCAAATACAAACCAAGCTCTCCTGAGACACAGATGGCAAAACTGTGTAGTAGAACACACGACAGGCAGAGTCATGTTTAAACCCTGCCCGTGTTGCTCATGGCTGGCCGGCCGCCACAGGCCTGCAACTTAAACGTGCTGAGCCTCAGTCTGGCTGACCCGTAAGGTGGGGTGCCGCCCCCAGACTTGTAGGGTTGGGAGGAATGAGAGGTCAACACACCTAAATGTTGATCTTTCCCTAAATGTTTAGGGATCACCTGAATGCAGACATGCTCACGTGTACTTACATGACACAATTTTTGTCTCCAGGTCCTGGCATGCGGCCACCCCTGGGCCTGAGAGAGTACGCACCAGGCATTCCACCAGGAAAACGGGATGTGCCTTTCGACCCCCGGGGATTTGTGCCAGGACACCCTCACTTCAGGCCTGTCGCCTCTCCTGGCCCTCGGGAGTACTTTATCCCGGGCCCCCGACCACCGCCACCCCCAGCCCACGGCCCCCAGGATTACCCTCCACCTGCTGCAAGAGACTTACTGCCTTCTGGCTCCAGGGAGGAGCCCTCACCCGCCTCGCAGAGCAGTGGCCAGGACGCCTCCCCAGCCTTGAAACAGAGCCCATAGGCTGACCTCTGACCTCCAGTCTGAGAGCAGGTGGACTGCACTATTCATTACAGTCTTCAGAATCCAAAAATTTAAATAAAGCTAGTTTTTAGAACTAAGCTGCCCTGGCAGTCTGCATTTTTGAGCCAAACAATTAAAAAATACCCCCCCCCCCCAAATAAAAATCAATCACCCTGTAAGCTACAGCCCCCCTTCCAACTTTGAAATGTGCAATAAATACCTGTGTTTTAGTTAATGTAGTGTATGTAACTGTCAAATGATCTAGTCTGTCTTGGGAAGTACGAACATTTCCTGTGGAAATGCCGTAAGAACACGTGTTTCCATTTATTACCCCATTTCTAGTGTGTGCCAGCCGAATGCAGAGCAACTGTGTCTATAAGCCTGATTTTTTAAAGTGTCTGTCTGGTCGCAAGGACTGTTACGCTGCAAATGTTTACTAAAAGATCACTGAACTTTATCTCCCCCTTGCTGAAGTTCTTTGTAGTAAAAGTTCATTAAAATTTGGTTATGAATGTTTCCCAAGTGTCTGTTGAGTCATTGATGGTTTCCTCATGAGACGTATGCGGGCTGGGAAAGGGGTACCCAGGGGCAGGGGCTGGGGGGCGTGGTGCAGAGCCCCCGCTGCTGGCTGGGCAGCAGGGTCAGCCTCAGCTGCCGGGATGCATGTAGAAGCACCCCTGCCCCCCATGGGGGGGCCTTCCGTGACCTTGTAACTGCCTCATTCACTTCCTGAGGAGGAGTTTACGGGAGCAGCGAGACCTCTTTCAAGTTATGTTCTCCTGCTGTTGCCGTTCTTGCATTAAAGGTGCACAACAGAGAAATGAAAATGTCTTGTGACCATAAAAGGATATTTCTTTTATTAAAAATATAGAGTCTATTATTTCTCCCATACGTTTTGCCTATGATTTTCAATGAATATGGCAGAAATGATCAGAAGAATAGAATATTATGAGAAAGACAGGATTTTAAGGCTTGTAACATGCCCTAGGTCAGCAGCCATGGACTAAACTCCGTTCTTTTTTGTTGACGGGTTCTACTCTGTTCATATTCGAATGTTGGTGCATGTATTTAAAAATCAGTACATGTAAGAATCTGGGATTGCACCGTACTTAAAAGTCTTATTGTACTGTTGCTATACCATGTCTTTTCAACAATGTTTCTAAACTAATTCGAGGCACTTAAAATAAATTATAGTAACTTAATAGCACGTTTTAAGAAGTTTAAGGTTTAGATTAAATCAAAATGATAAAAAACTGATATCCTTGTTTACTGCTGGACTGTACTCCCCCACTCTGAGCTCCGCGCTGTAACATGACCTCCGCCGGGGCCCGCTAGGGCCCGCCACTCGCAGGAGCTGATCCACTGAGAACACCCTACTGAAAAAGGCAAAAGATCCGCTGTGAAACAACATCTTCCGCTCATACAGGTACCACTTTAGAAAGATAAGGACCTTTGAAAAAAACCCCTCAAAATTCAGAAGTAGTGTATCTTTGCAAAAGAATTCCATTGATAGGTTCTCCCATTATCAAGAATAGAAGAAATTTAACAGGAAAACTCCCTAGTTAATAGCAAGTTATTTTTAGCCACGTAAAATAAGGTTAAGTCACAAATACAGCTTTCAAATATTTCAGTCTCTTTAGGACACAAAATGACTAAGTTAATATTTTTAATTTTAAATAGTATTAAATATAGATTATGCCAGCTAGGAAGATGATTCAAGTAGGAAAAGTAGAATCTTATCTTGAAATCAATCCAAGCTTGGAGTCTTTTTTTTTGCCCCTTAAGTTTTTTCGGGTATTTATTCTGTGTCCTAAACCACTGAAAAAGCATTAAGCTGCAGACTCGAGCATCCATGTCACTACACTGAACAGGTCTGCACCTGTTGCACCTGCCAGGACAGCCGCCGCTCAGCCCTCGGAGGGCATCCCTTCTGGCAGCCCCAGGCAGCCCGCCCGCTGACACCCAGAGCGGGGCCGGGAGTCTGCCTCCTGCGTCAGGACGCCGCCCGCTCACCGTCTGGCTCAGGTGTGAGCCAGAGCCGAGCCGCTCACACGGTGTCGTCCGGCTCCAGCGGCTGCAACACTGGGCAAAGGCGTGGGTGCTCGTGTGAACCACACCTACGTGAGCAGCGGCAGGTGCCTCAGATAGATCATCACTCCGATACACGTGTCTTACAGTCTATGAGAAAAGAGAACAGTCTATCCGTTTTGCTACATTTTAATAGTGGGTTTTCTGAGGAATCAAACTTTTCGGGTCCCGTCAGCAACGTCAGACAAAAGGTAGTGAGTACTCCACAGGGTACGGAGTGCTGCCGAGCACCGTGGGGGATCCACGTGACGCGCAGAGAACGCGGCTCTGGCACCGTGAGGAGCTTCCAGTCTGGGCGGCCAACAACTCAGTCCAAGCGGAGCGAACAGCAGCGGCTTAAGGCAATTCCTCGCCCCCTCCAGCCATCGTGGGCCAGTCGCTCTGCAGCGGACCTACCCGAGACAGAACCCACGGAGAACCCTTTCAGCCTCACGAAGGTTTCGACACCCATCTTAGGGGAACTGACCTGACCTAGCATTGACAGCTCGAAGGGAAGGCCAGACCTCCTGAAGTGCAGGGCTGGAACAACTGAACTGCGGTCACTTAGTTAAAAAGCACACACACCGAACAGTGTGACGGGCTGTCACACCACTTCAGAGCCAGGCCGATACTGGCACCGCGTCCCCCTCGTGCCAGCACTGGTCACTGCGAGTAGTGACCGTGAAACACGTGGGCTCCACATCCGACCCCCAACGGCCTCACTGTTCTGTGTATCAAAGAGCCGCCTCTTGCTCCTGTGAAGGTTTCACTTATGCCCCATTAAGTCAAAAGTAATGTAAATAGTCAAATCATAATAAGGGAATGACCTGCACATTTCCATAGGGATGCATGTTGATATATCTAAATAGGAAATACATGGCAGTCCCACCTACCTACGTAAAAAAAATAAAATAAGAGCGCCTCCCCATTCTGCATACCCATCGCTCGCAGAAGAGGTATGCAGGTTTTCAGGGTCACAATCAGTTGTCAGAAAAACAGCAGTTGCTCCTGCGGGGTCGCCTTCGCGTCCGACTCAAACCGTGTTTAGGTGACGTGGTTCCAAAGACACGACCCACCTACAGAAGTGCCATCCTTCTGAGGCGGCTCCACGCCGACCCGACAGCCACGAGCGGACAGAACGCCAGCGTGACGCGGAAGTCCAGCGAGTCCACAGGCCTGCAAGCACGCTTGCTTCCGGACACGCGATCCGATCACCCGGGAAGTCACCGCTGCACCCTGGGGACTCGCCCTGAGGGCGCGGTCTGGCCAAGGCACACTCGAAGCAGGAGAGGGGTGAAGTCGGGGTGGAGCGGGGCCACACCCGAGGAGCGCCCAGAACGTTCCCTCTGGGGCAGCACACCCGGGCCACACAGCCCCAGAGCCGTCGCCCACCACCTCGCATCGGCCCGCAGTCCGACGCTCACCCCGAAACCGAAGGGCGCAGAGGAGCAGGGGCGAGCCCACGCGTGAACTCGCGTACATTCTTATTGCTGTGGCAAGTCTGAGGACGGGCACGCCCCGCCCGCGCGGTGTCGTTCCGGGGGACAGGGCGGGGGCAGTGGTCAGTCGGAAAAGAGACGGTCAACTGCACAACCGGTAGAAAAGTAAAAACGTGTCCCAGACCTACAATGAGCCTGCATCCAAAGGAGTCTTCCACGTCGGTGACGTGCAGGAGTGGAGGTCCGCACCACGGCTCCACAGTGGGCGCGCCTGGCCTGCTGCCACAGGCACGGCTCGCTTCCTGCCTGCAGAGGGTGGACGCGCTGCACGAGGCTGTGACGGTGGCTAGTGTGCGGGCAAGTCACAGAGGTCCCAGGTCACCCAGGTCAGGGACACTCCTTGTGCAACGTTTGATGTAGATGAAGATAAAGTGGTTTCTTGGTCAATAATTGCAATTTCTTTCTTTTAAAGTCAGTGGGTTTCTTGTATCTGTAATCACAACAGAAAAGCTGCTGTTTAAAATACTTTGATAAGGAACCTACCCTGATGACCTACTCCACACCATTCCCCACTGAGAGGAAATACCGGTCCCCATCCCACCGGCACCGGTTCCCCGCGTGCGTCACTTACAGTTCTATCACGATGGGCCCTGGTTTAATCTCATCCATCTCCATGAAAGCGAAGCACTTGGTACTGGTGAACCTCTTTTTAGGCTTGTAGTGTTTGAACTCAAAGAAGATGGCTGCCCCTGAGGGGAGAAAACAGACCGCGGTAGCCACAGACAGCGCCACCCTGGCCAACAGGCTCTCCGGCCGGCAGAGGCACAGACAAGCAGCAGCTGGCGCGACTGTGACAGTGCAAGGAGCCTCTGCCAGGCAATCTGACATGGTGGCCTTGCCCGTCACTCCAGCTCCTCTGCATCTCAGTGGAGTGACACTTCTACAAAGTACAGCACAACTTCTTGAGCCAGACTGACTGAAAGACAAATGTCCAACGAGAACAGCCTAAGAAGATCAGCGGAAGTGCTTGTAAACACGAAGAAAGCGCATCATTAGCATTAGCATCACCTCGAACTACAGCAACTGTGCACAATGAATCCCGAGCTGGAGAACGTGAATGGAGCCCAGTCCAGAATGTAGTTCCACCTTCCACACCCCGCGAGTGAGTCACTGAGAGCGCAGCTCAATGAAGGAGAAACACGGTCAACTGGTCCGTGAAAGACGCCCACTAACCCCACGTCTGAAACACACCTCAAAGCCATGGAGGTAAAAGGGGAAAACTTTTTTGTTAAGATTTTTACGCAGAAGGCATGCTTCGTACTGAAACTTCTTGAACGTTATTTCTTAAGCATGTGCTACTCTTACTTTCCTCTAACACAGCGACCCTCACACTGCGGTGTGCATCGGGGGCTCACGGTGGGGCCCAAGCACGCGCACCTAACCAGGAAGGACCTGAGCGCTTCTGCCGCTCACACTCGGAGAACCACTCTGTGCCAGAAGCACCGCAGGCTGCGTCTTACAGAACAGAGGAACGGCAGTGCCGGGGTTGAGAAGGAAAGTATCAGATACTGCACAGGATGCTGCAACTGCTCAAAAGGCCCTTGTGTGTCTTGCACAATCCTCCTACGGGGCTGAGGCATTTTAAAAACTGTGGCTGAGTCTCCTGCGATGAGGGGCCGCGCAGTCTGGTTTTCAGAGAGCACTGACGTTCCTGGGGGTGCAAGGCACGGAGAAGCATTTCACCCCAAGAACCGTGTGACTTGGAAGTGTAACTCCACATTCTTAAAACTTTGCTTTTGTTCTTTCCCATCCTCCTGACAAGTAACTGCAAATTATAGGATCTTTCTACCCTGTACATTCAGCTGGACAAAAAATGTTTCTTTCAACTGCCAGAGACCTAGTCCTCAGGCAGCCCGGCCTCCCCCAGCTCTTCAGGATGAGGAGAGCTTTCCTTCGTTTTGTTGCTGAAGATGACAGTATTTTACAACCAAACGACATTTCTGTCGTGTTAACAGTTAGCATCTGACCAGATAATACTATTCCTACTTCCCACATTTAAATACACATTTCGGCCCTGGCTGGCATAGCTCTGTGGATTGAGAGTGGGCTGAGAACCAAAGCATCACAGGTTCGATTCCCAGTCAGGGCACGTGCCTGGGTTGCAGGCCTCGGCCCCCAGCAACCACACATTGATGTTTTTTTCTCTTTCTCTTTTTCTCCTTTCCTTCCCTCTCTAAAAATAAATAAATAAAATCTTTAAAAAATAAAAAATAAATACACGTTTCATTCATGTCAATAACCACTATGTGACATTTCCTCTTCCCAGTGCTGCTAGGCCCACCAGGCACACAAACATGAACAAGATCAGTACTCAGACCACAAGCAGCCAATGATTTACGAATACAAACCTTTGGTTAATTTTTCAACATGCTTCTGGAGCTCAATGTCTACGTTAAAATGAACGTATGTATCTTCTTTTCTTGAAGCCACAGGAGTGTCTTGCACAGGAGTTAAATCTATGCCGTTCAGGTCTAGAGAGGAAAAAGGTTTCTGCTTAGGAGCATTCCAACACACAGACTCAAAAACGCCCAGTGAACCCCGGGGCACCACGCTTCCTGAAGAGGCTGGGCGACAGCCGCGAGCAGACTCCCAGCTAGAGGAGCTCGGGTCAGGTGCGGGCAGGCACCTGAAGACCTGGTGGTTCCTGGGGGGGTGGGGAGGGAGCTGAGGAGAGAGAAGGCGGGGGGCCTTGTGGACCAGAGGGGCACCCTTGCCGTGACTGGGTACAAAAGAAAGCTCGGAGGTAACAAAATTTGATCAATGTAGTTGAGAGGTGAAGAGAACTTTGTATCTTTCCCAGAGAATAGGCCACTAAACATTTGGAATGTGAGTAGTATTCCACAATGGGGCTCCTACCCCTATTCTCCGCTCTCAATCAAGGGCAGGGTGTGGGAAGGCCTTCAACTTTGCCGTCATCACAGCTCCCCTGCTGGGTCCAAGCCTGGGGACCAGACAACGGGCTCGAAAGCCGCTGATGAAGCCTCTCCACTCGGGAATGCCCGTCCACGTGTGTCGCCTAGATTCTGGTTCTGTTTGCTCTAACAATCTGATTTACAACCAGATGGAACACTATGGATGGCGTATGGTTTTAATTTCCTGGGGCCGGGGAGTCTTCTAATTTAATCAAATTCAATAGGGACTCACGGAACCCTCAGAGTTGAAGTGTCACCCAACAGACCCATGTTAAGAACTTGAAATGATTCAGTACACTTAATTATTTCAGTTCCTGAAGATATTTACACAAAAACATATTTCAGCTCAACATGCATACAGTTAGCTCCACCAGTGATTTCAGAGCAAACAGTTTAACAAGATACATAACATGGCACCCATTTCACAGCACTGTTCTGTGCTGCTCTGCAAACGGCCTGTGAACCATGTGGGGTGCGAGTCCTTTCCCGTGACCGTGGCTTTGACAGCAGATCACAGCAGAACGGAAAGTAGCACAGGATTAGTGCCGTGTGTCCCGGTGTCTCCACTTCAGAGTCTTCTGTGGACACATCCCTTTCTTTCTTTATTCGGTACCAACGAACCCGAAGGGGTCGGATTCATTTCTGTCATCGGGGACCGTTCCCTCCATTTAATTTTAGTCCAGATCTGTTTCTTTGATTTGCCTCAGACTGCAGGTTAACTGTGCTGTCATTTCCGATTAACAGCATGACAACTTCACCCTCGATCACCCAGTAACGACTCTAAAAGGCTGCTGAGTGCTTCACAATGCGGTTCTGTATAAGACGCTTGGCAACGGCCACAGAAGAACTGAACCGGGCGGTTTCCCTCTCAAACCTAGGACACAGGAAGTCGTTTTCTAGGAACCCATGGTTGGCCGCATTGGACAGCGGAAGAAAACAAACCCTAAGAATCATCATGCTTAATAAATAACCTTGGTAACACGGTCCACAGTGAGAAACACGCCACTTTTTAATGCCCGCAGGACTGCGCTCAGGGTGTGGGTGCTTATGGGCACGCCCCTCCCCGGGCCCCACCGATGACTCACCCCAGCCCCGATTCTCACCCGCCAGGGCAGGGCTGTCCCCGGGTCGGCCCCTCCTGGGCCAGGAGGGCAGGGGGACGTGGCTTTGCCAAGAAAACTGCACAGCCTTGGCAGGTGGGGACAGTTTTTAAACCTCTTCCCTGAAGGGTGTCTCTGCTGTGAACACGGTGTGCGTGTCTCAGGCAGCGCCCTTGACGCAACTTTGAGCATAAAAACAGACAAAGAAAACCTCAACAGCACACGTGAGTGTGGGTTATCACGGGGAAATGTTTTTAGTCCATTTCTCAGAAACGTTCCGGAGAGAACCAACGACCTCTCCTCGGATCCTGCCTCACTGCAGACTGAATGAAAGTGAGTCGTGGCAGACACAGGGGCTCTGCCCGCCCCGCGCCGCCTCCCGCCCCCAGCCCACCAATCCCCATGAAGCAACACTGTGAAAGTCACCGGAGGGAAAACAGGTAGACAGGCCACTTACCCTTTACACTAACTGTGATATAGGGATCGATGCACTGCCCCGCATCTTTCAGACCGATTTTCTCAATTCTGATGGTGAGCAACGTCATTCCTGGTTCTGATGGCAACCTTGGCAGTAAAGTACCTGGCAACACAGCAACGGCAATAAAAATGAGCTCCACCAATAATTCCAGAGTAAATATTTTAACAACACAGAGAAGCCAGAGCCCGCCTCTTAAATGGCTTGGTAACCAGCCAGTTTTTAAAAACTAAACATAAAGAATACATTCACCCCTTTACTGTGAAACCTGTGCTTGGTTGTTGCTGTACTGAAATGAGGGGGTCTTGGGACCCTGACACAGTCAGACACTGTCACACTGCACTTCCAAAGTAGCTACTGCCCACAGCACGGCCGCCAACACTTGCTTCAGGCTGACCTGGGCTCTGCGGGGGTTTCCCTCTGTGCCAGGAAGTACCAACGTACGCTCCAGACACGGGACCTGGGGTTAGGGTAAGTGGTGCATATTTTTAAATGGGCGATACCCACCGGGAACTCTAGCAGGAAAGGAGTCAGGAGACCCTGCTCCAGCACCACCCTCCTCTTCATCTTCTTCAAACTCCAAATTCTCTTCTTCACCAGGTGCTAAAATTCTTCTGTATGCAAAGGGACAGGAAAAGCAGTGAGCCACAAAACTAGGTGACTAGTGAAGCTGCACAGCTGGCCCCTCATTTCCCAGGTGAGATATTGATATAAACAATGTTGACCCAAAAAGGTGTAAAATAAGAGAACAAATACTGGTGCGTATTACTGGTTTATTTTACCTTAAGGGGACAGGCTGAACGTCAAATGGGAATTCTTTATTATATGTGAGAATGTTCTTTAGGACTAGAATAAAGAGAGAAAAAGACATGAATTATATAAATCAAAATTTAAAATTTTACCACAAATAACTGTTTTTTAATCAGTTTTACTATGCTCATTAATAATTTTTAAAAATTGCCAACCTTGTCATGCATTTGTCCACTGACTTACAGGTCTTGGCAAAATGGAAATATCCACAGCACGCTCCAGGTGCCGACAATGTCAGAGTACTGTCGGGTCCCTAAGGAGCACAAGTCCCAGAGTCTCAAAGCCCTCGGGGAAAATAGCCCCGAAACAGTTCTCCTGCGCACGACGTCCCAGGTGAGCCACGGGAACCAGACACAAGATGGACATCAAAGTCGACCAATCAGAGGCACGTGAGCATGTCTTAGTCTACGCCCTGATCAGATTTCCCTCAACTCCATGAAACCGGTGAAGTTTGGGAAGTCGGACTATCATTCTCACATATAAAGTTTATTACACAGAGCACACACAGACACATGTTTATCATCATCTATGATAAAGGTCATTACAGAAATACATGTACATACATACACACCATGTATACGTGAACACACACATGCACACATGTGCACACATACATAAAGAGAGATGGAGCCTCAAGAGAAGTCTTCAAACAGCACAGCATGGCAGCCATGGGTGACATGCTGATGTGCCACCTCAGAGAGTGGCTCCACTCCCGCCCCCCTCGGGAGAGGTCCCGTGTGTGTGTTGCACATCTAGCCTTAAGGGACCCCAGTGACTACCTGCACTTACATGAAGGGGAAGTAATGACATTAACTGGCAATCCAGAAAGTTCACCTTATTCAGCCTGATTTCGGAGCCCTGCAGCTCAAGGCTAGAGTACGCGTGGCACGCCACCATCCTAGAGGAGGAAACGCAGTGCACAGGCTGGAGCTGCACTACTGAACAGGGGCAGATGTGTTCACCGGACTTCCTGTGGGGTGTGCACCCCACCAAGTCCCCCAGCGAGAGGACGTCTGGGACTCGCGTCCAGGTTCCCACTCAGTCACGGTCTCCCTCCCTCCCTCCCCCTGCAGCTCTCCCCGTCATCCTCCCCTCACGCCTGTCTTCTCAACAAATGTGCCTCAGTGCCTGTCACACGCCATAATGTCCTGGTGCTAAAAAGATGGCAGTGGTCCAGACAGAGGGCTGCTGACCTCCCAGGCGGGCCCGAGACCCAGTGAGGAGAGGCAGAAAGTAAAGGAGCCCACAGGCTAACAGGTGGTGTAAGGCCGAGCTTCACGTTACAAAGGGCACACACAGGAAGGCCGAGTCACTGGAGGGGAGAACTCGGGCTACGGGGGACGAGGAGGCCTTTCAAAGCTGCAGCGTCCAGGACGTGCAAGCCGGGACCTGGAATGAGAGGAGTTGTCCAGAGGGAGCTCAGGGGCCAGGGCTCTCCGAGCAACAGGAGGGAGCAGCAACACGGGCTCTGAGGCAGGAACCAGTCTGGTTGGTTCAAGGAACGGAACAGACTGCGGAGCGGAAGCTGGACAAGCAAGGGGGACGAGGCCGTGGCAGAGATCTGAAACCTGATATGTGGTATTACTAGGGATTAACGTAAGGAAATTAAATGGCGAGTACTTTCAAGATCCCAGTTTCTGTGTACTTCAGACAGGGTTATTAAGAGATTTAAAAAACCCTGAAGGGAAAATACATTAGCAAAATAAAGCAGCCAAGTTCCACGTATTAAAGGTATAGTCATTTCTTAATTTCCCTTTTCTCGCAGTCCTAAAAGAGGCAGAGGCTATTTTGATTAACTGTGCTTAACTTGAAGTATATCAAGTACCAACTTGTAGAAAATGATTAATTCTAATAAAATAATTATCATAAGTGCCTAAGTTTAGTAAAATAGAAATTACAGAGCACATCCTCCTGGAACACAATACATACATCGATGGAGGCAGCAGCAAATGAAAACCATCTAAAAAGACAGTAAATACAAAGATGGGGGGAGTCCATGTGAAAAGCACTACATAAATTCAAGATGTAACGACGAACCCCAAGAATGCCATCTTTCCTTTCCAGTCTCACTGCTCACCTTAAAAACAGTAACAGCAGACACAGAAGGAGCAGGAGCCCCGCCCCCCGCTCCGCATCAGGAACCTCCCGGGGCCCGCAGGGAGGGCTGTGCTCCTCGGGGTTGGTGTCGCCCTTGCACCATGCCAGGCGTGGCGGAAGGGACGAGGCTTCGGGGGCACCTAGAACCCTGGTCAGGAGCCAGGGCTGGCACTGAGAAGCGGCAAGGCCGTGGAGAGTGCCAGCTCACACGCTGCGGGTGAGCGGGTTTATCTGAGCGCTCGGCAGGCGGCTGCTCCTCCAGGAAGGGGCCGCCGCGGAAGAGCCTTGAGGCGGCGGGGGGAACGCCCGCACGTGCGTGCCCAGGAGGCGGCAACACACCACTAAGAGTGGGTGGTGTGCAGTCACCCTACATATCTATTCCATTTTAAAATTTTATTTGGAGACAAATTGAGGGGAAAAAAAACAATGGAATAAGTGACCAAATAAGGGGCCAAAATCCTAATTATGCTTATCATTAAAAAACTGAACATCATAATTTTCATTAGAAACATTATATAACCATCAAAGCTACCGAGGTACTTTTCTTAAAGTAACAGCCCGTCACTAACGTGGTCTTTTGAGTCCACTGCTGTGCAGCGCCCACCACAGGAAAACCCGCATGGGCTGACCGCACGAGTGGTCACGGGGGGGGGGGGGGGGGGGGGGGACGGACACAGGGGACTGGGGACTGGAGGGCAAAGGGCTAGAGGGCAAAGGGCGAGTGATAATGGCACAGGTTTCTTTTTATAAAAGCGTAAGAAAGTCACCCAGGACTAGATGATGACAAATAAATGAAATAAGCACTCAGGTTAAATAACCTTAATAGCCCCAGTAAATGTTTTTTGAAAGGAGTATCACAAAAAAAGTATAAAATAACACTTACTTGGCTCTAGCTTCTTCAGATCCTCCAGTTTAAATTCTTCTTGAGACTGTGTGGACTAAATTTAAAATACGCATGTTACACCTTCTTATTATAAAGACTTCACTCTGCCTTAAGTGGCAAGAACCCAACAGAGAAAAAGTAGCCAAAATAAAGGGATCTATTTTTTGCTTACAAAGTAGAAAATGGAAAGTCTGAAATGGATTTCTGTTTGTTGGTGTATTTTGGAAACATTCAGACAAATAATAACTGAAAAAAAAGTTATATCTTTTATTTCTAGTTTATAAAATATAAGCTAAATCTTTTAATAACAAGCCTAACTCTTGAATTCCTATGGTTAGAACCCTTTTGAGACAATACCGCTTTTAGCAGGCACGTCTAATGTTTCATCAGAACAGTTCACAGTAATTCCTGTCCCTTAACTTTGCAGACCTAACAGTTAGTGGTGTCCTTATATCAGCAAGAGGGGGAAAAAACCTATTTACCTGTAAAGCTGCACTTCGTAATTCCAAGCATGTTGCAATTTTGCCTATGGTTTTCTGTAGGAAAAAGAAAAAGTGAAAAATACCAAATATAACTTTTAGTTCTCAAAATCATCAATTTAATTTTTATTGATAAAGGATCTACAATTTTTTCAAAGTTTTTTTTAAAAGATTTTATTTACTTTTAGAGAAGGGGGAGGGAAAAAGAGATGAAGAGAAACGTCAATGTGTGGTTGCCTCTCATATGTCCCCAAGTGGGGACCTGGCCCACAGTCCAGGCATGTGCCCTGACTGGGATCAAACCAGCGACCCTTTGGTGTGTGCTCAATCCACTGAGCCACACCAGCCGGGGAGGATGTATAACTTTTTAAAAATATTTTTTTTAGCATCTTGCAGATTTTAAAGAAGAGAAACAGGAAGCAAACAGCTGGATACGGGAGAGAAGGTGACCGTATAGTCTCTCCTGACCTAACGTGCCACAACCAACCGTAAATCAAGTTTACTTTGATGATAGCTTTATGATGATTTTAAGAGCAATGGAAAGGACTTCTGACATCTTCCCTCACAAACTCTGCCTTTCTTCTCCATACAGCCTGAAATCCACCGAAAGACGTAAAATACCTGGAAGTTAGCATGATGGTGTAAGTTAATTTTGACTAAGTCCAATCGTGACTTATTTAATTAAGTACACAGGCGATGCCGAGCAAGACCACCGCCTGTGATGAACGGAGGTGTTTCAAGGCGTGAGCCGGGAGACGGTGCGAGCGACGGGGCCCAGTCCGTGTGGCAGTGAGCCCCGGCCCTGCTGGGAGGGGCAAGGCATGCACAGCGTCACTGCAACAGCAAGGCGAGACACTGGTTCCCTAAGATTCAGCGAGGCGAGCCTCTGTGAGTTCTGAAGAAACGGGACAGGACTGTATGTCCCGGGAACCGACTGGGAGGACTCGGGAAACGAAAAAGTTTGGGAAGCGGCCATGGTTCAGCCATCCCACGCTGAACACAGGCTGGAAGCATGAGGTCGTGTGTGTTGGGGACGGGCCCTTCTGAAGGGGACCCTCAAGGACTCGCTGAGGAATCTGTTGTTATTATGCACTTGAGCAATAAATGTCACAGAAGGTTTCTGACTACAGGATGACTGTCGGAATTGCTGTTTAAGAAAGAAGGCTGTTGTGACCGCGGTATCCATAGGCTGAAATGGAAAAGGTAAAAGACAGAAGGTAAGATCAGTCTGGGCCTTCCAACTGTCCAGGTGAATGGTAATGAAGAGCCTGAGTGACTGGCATGGGTGTGACGAGGGGGAGACCCACAGAAGCAGCTGGGAGTGAGAGCAGGCAGCTGAATTATGCCCCTCAAGACCTTCAAGTTCTTCCAAAGAAGACACTTAGGTTTTCATGAGGAATCGATCCAGACCATAAAAGTGAAGTATCTTTGTACGGCATTTGCAAGGCTGTCACAGTGAAATATTCTGAAAGCAAGTGGCATGTTTTTCTAAATGTACAGATGACTTGGGAGGCTGGATTTGGTGGTTTTCTCTTTGTGGATTTTCTTTGCAAGACAAACGAGGAGCAAAGAGGAGGCGCGAGCACCGCCCTAGCTCTGGCACGCAGGCCGGCAGGCACCACACGGGCCGGCGGGCACCACGAGATGGCCACACAGATGATAGGAGCCGGCAGAGCAGCCCGCACCGTGGCTGCTGCTGAGCTGAGCTCGAAGGCTCTCAGCTGAGGCACGAGGGACGGTGTCTAACCACCTCCACGGTCTGAATATTCCTCTTAGTCCTAACGTAAACGTTTAGAAAACACCCTGCGTTACTCTGAAAATTCACATTTCAAGATGCCCTCTAGACATTAAATGCAAAAGAATTCAAGACACTCAGATTTATTCACCCCTCAAAGAGCTGCTGCCCGGGAATCAGTGAGTCTTTTCTACGTAAACTCTAACACCCCCCAAATCCCTGTTATTCAAACACACCCCTCAACTCCGAAAAAAAGAACTTTAAACCTAAGTATAAGAATATGGTGAGAGTAATGGCTAACAACTATGTAGCACTTACTAAGTGACAGGACCTCCTTGGGGATTTACAAATATTAATTTATTTGATCCTCACACTAACTCTATCCCTTAAATACAATCATTTTATTTTATTTTTTTTAAGATTTTATTTATTTATTTTTAGAGAGGGAAGGGAGGGAAGGGAGATAGATAGATAGATAGATAGAGAGATAGAGAAACATCAATGTGCGGTTGCTGGGGGTCATGGCCTGCAACCCAGGCATGTACCCTGGCTGGGAATCGAATGTGTGACACTTTGGTTCGCAGCCCGCACTCTATCCACTGAGCTACGCCAGCCAGGGCTAAATACAATCATTTTATAAATGTGAAAATTGACGAGAGGTTAAATAACGTGCCCTAAACATCAGTTTGTCCTGTACAGAAGCTGTATATAAAGAAGCAATACATGTATTTTCATACCATTTGTCTATACTTTTATATTCTTTCAAAAATAGCTTTTAAAAAGGATTTTGTCTGTATTAAGTGAGACATATAAATAAGTCTTTAAAAATACTTAACTTTTCTCTCTTTACTATAAAATCCATTTGATTTGATGCTTTTAACTTTTAAGATAAAATGTAGTTTAACAACTATAAGTCCATTAATAACCTATTTTAAAATTAAACATTTCTTCAAATTAAACAGAAGAAATAGTTTTTTATACACAATCTACTGAACTGTGGCAAAATACCAACAGGCATTATTCATAACTATTTTAAGGGACCACACCCAACATCAGTGTTAAAAAAGGAGAGAGAAGCTATCATTTTCAGATGTAGCCATGACTTTTAAAACATGTAGCGTTTATGGATGTCAAAATCAAGTGCTCACTACTGTAACTGTTTTACCTTCCCAGTAACAAAAGGACTGAGAAGCCCAAGGTCACTCGGGCCAGAGTACAACGGTAAATGCTATTAACTCATGCACATTAAGACTAAGCACTGAAGGTAACAGAAGTTTGATTTTTACAAAGATTTAAATTATCAGCCCTTCATTCAAATTAATCGTTCATGCCTAGCATGGCACACAAATGGAAAACGTCCTCATTTGCAGAATACTGGCTATTTTACTTTATCACTGCTAGGGACATCAACAACTCGAACACAGCAGTTAAAGAAAAAGATGGAATAAAAGTTAGACAATCAAAGAGCTAAATTAATTCTGCTAAAATGTGTCCATTTAAGTAGGTTTTAAAAATACACAGAGTTGAAGCAGCATAGTCTCAATAATCCAGACTTAGATTTTTGGACTTAAAGAGCCAGTCTTCTCTCTGGCTGGGGGTTTTGGGGCGGGGGCAGGTAAGGGAGGACGAGCGGGGAGGCGGTCAAAAGGGGAGGCCTGTAAAACAGAAAGCAAGCATACAGTGCTCGGATTCCCACCAAATCCGATCCAAGACGAGACAGACTCTAGGCGTCGGGCTCCCTTCTGCCCAGAAGCTGACGTGAGGAAATCGGCCGCACCAGAGCGGGAACTCCATGGAGGGGGAGCTTTTGGCAGCCGTTCTTTGGCTACTAAACCCGGTTGTTATGATGACAAAACTATTGAGAATTGAAAGTTAAGTAAACTAATCACGAGGGAGGATCAAACAAGAGTCATAATTGTGTTTTTTTCCTTCCCACCAGAAAGCTGGAACGTTAGGACTAGAAAACCCCTCTGTCAAGGCCTCTCCATGCAGGGCAGCAGCCAGCCCCTCCCCGCCCTCTCCTCCCCCCAGGCACGGTGCCTGCACCTCTCTCTCCCCCAGGCTCCAAGGGCCCTTTCTCTTGCCTCTGAAACTTTCTAAATCAGTTTGGAAAAAAAGGAAAAAAAGGGCCCTGGTGGGTGTGGCTCAGTGGACTGAGTGCCAGACTGTGAACCCAAGGGTCACGGGTTTGATTCCCAGTCTTGTGCACGCCTTGGTTGCAGGCTAGGTCCCCAGTGGGGGCACATGAGAGGCAACCACACATTGATGTTTCCCTTTCTTTCTCCCTTCCCTTCCTTTTAAAAATAAAATAAAAATTTTTTAAAATTTTAGAAACATGGTTGGGTTTTTAAAAATCTTTTAAAGTCCCGCAAACTACAGAGTGATTGCCATAATTCTCAAATTTCTCACTGCTACAAAAAGAGTGAAAATAGTAAAAGCATAACAATATAATACAAAATAAAAACTATAAAGCACAATTTTGCTTAGAATAATGTCAGGAACAGTCTCCATTTTCCTCTTTTGAGGAAAACACAATCAAGTTTCTCCTACTTTGGCTTATGTGCCAGGTCTAGCATTCAATTAATTTTGCAGACCTAACAGCTGGTTTCAAAATTTCCCATAACACATTCCTTCAGAACACTAGAACCAATGAAATACTGGATGAGGGGTGGGGAGGGGACTTCCAAAAGCAAACAAATTTGACAAATACTCCATTAGCCAAACTCTTTAAAAATTCAACACACAAAAAATAAAATAAAAAAATAAAAATAATGAACTATAAAAAGGAGAACAAATCAACACACGCGCATCAGCACGCTGAAAGCCCTGACAAGTCCCAGACTCGGCTCACGCAGCATCCACCCATTTCTCAGAGCCGACGCTCTCCAGAGCACACCTGGGGGTCACAGTTTTCTAATCGCTTTGCAACTTTTTCCTTATGCGACATTCAGACACGGCCTCTATGCCATGATGAGCTTTCAGCCTGCTGTGAATGTTTCCCCTGTATTTGTAAGGAAACGTGAATCTGTAAATGTATACAGCTTGCCTTACATCAGTAATGCAGTCCAGAGTGACCTGCAGGTGCTCCTCCAGGCCCGAGGAGCAGGCAGGCAGGCAGATGCCTTCTCCACAGTCACAACTGGCAGCCAGAAAGGCCTGAGAAATCAGGCCTCCAGGACAGGAGGGGGCACAGAGTGCTTCAAAGGCAGGGTCATTACACACCATTTAGGGCGGTCTAGTCCCTCATCTCCTCGTTTGTTTTCTTATGTTTAATTCCTCATCGTGTACACAGGGCGACGAAGGCCCAGAGAGCGAGCGAGCTAGTCTTTAAGACGGAGTCTTCCGACTCCAGATCTCGGGCTCCTCCCTCTAGGTGGTGGGGCATCCCAGACCTCACCAAGTAGAAGACCGGTGGGCCTGTGTCAGCTAAAACAAAAACCCAGGGGCCCCTAAGGAGCAGCCATAAACAAGGAATAAACAAACAGGACCATCAAACACCAGCTTCCACTTCAGAAAGTTTTTAAAAATTAAGACAAAGTTAATTTTTTTCTCATTAGTTCAATCATTATCGCATGACAAAGGTCATACCCTGATCTTTCAACATTTCAAGTTTTCGGTTAAATCGCTTTATATTTGAGGTCATGTTGCTCGTAAGTTTACACCTAAGAAACACATGTTGGAGACAAAACATTAGTAACTGAAGGCAAATAAGTGATTAAAATATGGGGGGTCATTAAACTTTTTTTAATTCCCTAAGCTTTCATTTTGTTTCCATATTCATAACACATTTCATAGAGGGAATAAAACATGTAGTCTTTGCTCCTTTCCTTAAGCAAACTAATCATTTCCTCTATGGTAGTTTTTTTCCAGGGCTCAAATCCTAAATATGGTAAATCTATTGTAGGTATTAGTAATTATTAAGGAAAAGAAAACAATACACTTTTAAGTTGTAGCAATGCATTTTCCTTTTCAACACAAAAAGTACATTAGATTATGTAGATCCTAAATATTTTAAAAATGCAAATATACTAACTATGTAAGGAATATGGCTAACCCAAATCTTTGGGTTTATTTTTTTTGTTTCCAAACTCCTGTAAAAAACAGTCAAATGAATACAGGCCTCAGGACCAAAATAAATTTGTTTAGGCTTACTTAAAAAGTCTGCAAAGAAAATCACTCCCACTCCTTGCACAAAACAGAATTAAAGCCAATTAAGTCACCATAGTTTTCACAATGTGTTTTCTTAAGAGATGAGGGAAAAACTGATACAGTATTTTTTCATTATCTGTAAGATTAAAATTTGATTTTACATTAGACACTTTGAGCCAGGAAAAAATGAGAATTGTTTCTTCTCCCTCTTTAAAGAAAAGCTTAAAGTATCCCATTTTTCATCATCCCTAACAGTACAAGGAATAATTTGACACATTAAAATTTTAATTCAAGGAGAAAGAGCACCATTGAAACATTCTGCAATCTTATGCATTTATTTTGCTGGCAGAGTCTTATGCCAAATTCTTGAACTTATTTTTTTCACTGGTGACTTTTTTTGGGGTGGGGGGACAGGGGGCTTATTTTGTTTTGAGAGGAGGTAGAGAAGTAGTTACGCTGAGTTAATAATAAGAATTGAGGCGGGATGCAACTACTCATAATCAAACTCCAGGCTCTGGACTTCCCCAGTGAAAGCATGGATGGTTTTCCCCAAGTTCAACTCGAAACGGCTAAGTAAAGAAATTCACAAAGTGAGAAACTCATTCAGTGGCAAATCATGTGGTGTCTCCACGTGATCACTTCATGTTTGGCAAAGCATAATCAGTATCATTCTTTGCACTTAAGAATAACAGTTTTTGTTGTTTTTTGCTTAATGGAATCGAAAAACAGAACCCTTTCATTTGGAATTTGAGATATTTGGCAATTATTTCATGGTACCTTTTGTTCTTCTGTGAATTCAGAATTATTGTGTTGAGCTTGGGCCTCTTTCTGTAGATGTCTTGCTAATCTGTAACAAGAAAAGTAAATGTTCTTTTGAATTGAGAGAAGGCAAACTATCTTGAGTGCAACAAGGTGAAACAAGTTCAATCTTTTAACAATCAGACAATGAAGCACAATACTATGTTCTGTTTTCAAGGCATACTTCTTTAGAATTAAACTCTTCACTCAATGACAATGAAAATAAGATACTTTTCATATCGCTTCACTGGAACAAATTTCAGCTCCAGGCAGTAAAAACAGAATCTTAGAGCTGGAAAGAATCTCAACCGGCATCTTATCTAACCTTCTTTAGCATGCACCCATTTCCTCTATGAGAAGGGACAAGCAGTTGCCCAGGTTCTGCTTAAACACTTCCAGAGAGCACCAATGGCAACACCAGCCAGAGATACTGTATCAGCCTATCATTAATGGGCTGATAACATTAGTCCAAATGACAGCCATGCCAAAGTGATACTATGCAATCAAATTAAACTTCTGAAAACATTTTTCATGGAAAGAAAACCTCACCCATAAGACATGAAAATCACTGTATGCCCACTTAGCATCAAAACTGAAAATAGTGACGAGGCCTTGGTGAATTTTCAAAGATGGAGTGACATCACCAGTACGACTCAACAGAAAGGGTCCAAAGCAATTTCTGAGACAGCAAAACCAAAGAACTCTTAACTAAACAGTAAGACAAATGATTCAATTTAAAAATGGGCAAAGGACTTGAACAGACATTTCTCTAAAGGAGGTATAAAAATGGCCAGTAAGCACAAGAATATCCTATCATTAGTCATCAGGGGAACACAGATCAGAACCATAATGAGATACCATGTCACACCCACTAGGAAGGGGATAATTTTTAAAGAGAGAAAAAAGTGACAGGTGTGAGCAAGGATACGGAAAACTGGAAGCCTCACGTATCACTAGCAGGGACATAAAATGGGACAGTCATCGTGGAAATCAGTTTGTCAGTTCCTTAAAACATTAAAGAGAAAGTTACCACATAACCCAGGAATGTCAAAATCCTAGGTGTATCCCCAAAGCAACTGAAACCGTATGTGCACACAAAAACCCTGCACACGAATGTTCACAGCACCCGCATTACACACAACCGCTCCAGAGCGGAAACACCCAAAGTGCCCATCCCTCGAGGAACGGGCAAACACAGAGGAGACGACCCACTTGGTGGGATACCATTTGGCCACAAAGAAGAAGGGAGTAGTGATACAGGATGAACCTCAAAAACATTATGTTAGATCGAAGAAGCCACCCAGAGCACCTATTCTGTGATTCAATTTACACAAAATGTTCAGACACGACAAATCTTTAGAAAGAGAGCATAGGCTAGCGATGGCCTGGGCCTGAGTGGGAGCAGGAAGTGACCGCAACGGGGCACAGAGGACCTTCTCAGGGTGATGCAAATGCACGCGGCTGGACCGAGGTGACGGTTACCCAACTCGGCAAACTCACTGAACATGCATTCGACTGCGTACAGAAAATGGGTGGATTCATGGCATACAAATTATACCTCAAAAAAGTTATTTCCCACCCCCCAATTCTTAAAAACCTAGGCAAAGAAATTTTCTATCCACAAATGATTGTACCATTGGAAGACACAGTGAGACACGACAGTGCCCATGGAGGGAAAACCCACAACACACACTTGGGGTACCGGATGAGTGGGGGGAGAGGCCCCCCTCTATTAGCAGAGGGGGGAACCTACCAAGTATTCTTCCCCAGAGAATAAACTCACCTTGCAAGGCCACCTACAGATAACACAGGACTATTCTCGGGGGGTGGGGGGGTGGGGTGGGGGGGGGTGTTAAACGTACTTGAAACGCACAAACAAGCAGCTGACTGACAGCAACCCGTGACAGAAATCAGTGCTTCTCCAAGCATCTATAGTGAGGGACTAGTTCTCTCCCCCTCAATGTGTTCCAGACCAGTATTTTGATAAAACACAATAAAAACTGCTACACAGTTTCTAAGTCTTCAGTCCCATGTCCTGCATCTCCCCAGTGCGGACCGGCAGGGGTGTGTGGACTGCACTGAGCTCCACTGTGTCGGAAGGCCTGGTACAGCTGACCAGCGGCGGGTACTAGTCTTCCAACTCGCCCATTCACTGAGCAACCGGGTACTGAGCACCCACGCACTAGATGAACACTGCAGGATCGACCCTGTGAAACGCGGGGCTGTGAGCAAGACCCCACAGCACTCCACCATGAGTCAGGGGCATGGACCCCCTGGCTGCTGAACGAGGGGGCCTGCCAGATGGGGTTGTTTTTATTAACCATGTTTATTTGGGGCAGAAATTTTGGTTTTGCCATGATTTGTTTAAATCTTCCAACAGCACTTTGGTATCAACTCTTTAATGTTCCCTCAGCATACTACTGAATCCATCCATTCAACAGAATACAGGAAGCACATGACACCTACACAAGCAATTACTCAGTGCCAGCCTAGACTACTTGGGACACTAAGCCCACTCCAGAGACCCTGGCCTCAAAGAGCTGACATTCAAGTGGGGAGAGGGACGATGCACCAAATGAACTTAAAATACATACTGTATTTTAGATGGTGATAAATATTGTGGGGAAAAACTAAGCAGGACCGACGCAGCAGGCTTTGCAGGACTGAGCAGAGGGGGTGGGACCGGAGAGCAGGCTGTGCAATGTTCAACAGGGCTGCCACAGTGCCTTGTCGAGAAGATAATATTTGAACAAAGACAGACCTGAAGGAGGTGACCAAGTGACACAAGCAGATAACGGGGAAAGTTTCAGAAAAACAGCAAGCAATGTGGTAGCAAGCACCCTTTCATACTTCTGTAAGGGCGGTGCCCACATAACTCTAAATCCTCCAATCAGACACTCAGTGCTTTGATGAAGGGAATCAAGTCCTAATGGCCTTTATATCGCTAGCGCTCACTTGTTGAATGATGAAATTGTTTAAGCTACAGTATCCTATGTTGTGATAATACTAACCATGCTCATTTCTTCCCAAGTCTCCCCTCCCATAAACTGGATCCTATATGATTATGACCATAAAGACACTGCTGCCTACCCTGTGGGAGATGCTGGTTATCCTAGCCTCCTCCTCCTCCTCCACTCTCCACATCCGGTGACTAGATCCTGTTCATTCTTTTATGTCATCTAGGAGCTCCCAAATGGTTTTTCTGCAGCCTTTCCTCCCAGGTAAGTCAAATAAAAAGACACTCTGCCTTCATGTTTTAATATATGAATTTTAAATTCAACCTCATTTTATACATACAGCCTGCACGTTTATAGAATTGAAGCCAATCATTACACATTTCTATTCAGATTTGACACTGGCACTTTTCAAAATTTGAGTACTCTGAATGATGAAGTTCAAGAGTTGGTATTGAGGTCCAACAATAGTGTTGTATGTGCCTATTACTCAGTTCTAGCTAAACAGCTTGCATGCTCCTTTTTCCTTTGTGATTTCAATTGGACACGGCATTCTTCACTTTCTATTGTGAGGTCTGCCGCTAAATGCCAGCAGCTGCTAAGTCCCACCACATCACAAGGGAGAGGCGGCTTTATGTTTCAGAGCCAGCACATCCTGGTGAACACGCAGAATGAGTGCTCATAGGTGCTCACTGTCTCACTGGCTATGGTTTGCGAAGACATGCTCTTTGGTATTGAAGGAAATCTCATTTGTCCAATTCACGCACATGGTGCATCTTAAATAAAGTGTCTGAAGCACTATGTAGTAGAGCAGAGAGGATTTGGAATTTTAAAAACAATCTCAGATTTCACTGGTGCAGTTCTGTGACCCTAGGCAATCTGTTTAACATGAGCTCGTTTCCTCCACTTGTAAAATGAGAGTGATAGGCTCATGGAGTGGCTGCAAGAGCAAGGGGCGGCCAGGGAAAGTGCAAATCGAATGACAGTGGTTTCTACACAAGGCAACATGGCCCAGAGCAGGGCTGTTTCCAGGGCCTTGTGAAACTACAGCCAATTCAGAGTCAGTACCATGGGGCACAGAACATCCACACATTCAAATTATCTTCATGGTCAGATAAAAACAAGCAACCATTGTAAAGAAAGGACAAAGAACTTAGATCCTCCAAGTACCAATCGTTGGATTCTTCCCAGGAGACGCTGAGGGGGAGGGAAAAAAAGAATTCACTCACACACGGTTTCATATTCGTTAAAGCTTCAAACAATACCTTGCTTTAACCCAAGAAGTAATTAGCGGCAACAGTTTGCAAACAATAGCATTTTAGTAGGCAGGTATTTCTAGGAAAATGTGCAAGAATCTGAGCAAGTTTTTATCTGTACGTAAATCTTGTCTTTTAATTTTAGAAAAATCCCTGAAGTTTTTTTTTGAGGGGGGCTGGGGGTAACCAAAAAAAAAAAAAGGCAAGAACTCGGACACGGGCTGATCGAAGAAACTGGTCCTCACACGCACCCAGCGGCTATACATTATACACAGGAAGGGGAGGAGGGACCCAAGGAGGGAGTGGTGGCTCCCGTGCGTGGTCTATTAATTCACATTTTGCTCTCTTCTGTTCACATCCTGCGCGGACTCCACCCAAAGCAGCCGAGCGAGGGGGTGGGTGGGACCCACACTGCCTCGCAAAAAACAGTCCCAGAAACCGAAACAGACCCGAGGTGAATTGGGGAAAAAACAAGGCTCACCAAAAAGAGGGGTGGAGAAGGGGCGCGAGTGGGGACCCCTTCTTCTGGCTGCCGAGGCACCTCTGGCCTCGCTGTTTCCCGCGGGCACCCCCTGCCCGCAATCGCCACCAGTTAGTTCCCTCCCGTCCTACACGCGGGAGGATGGCACCAGGCACAGAGCCACCCATCCCTGGAACGCGAGCGGAGAACACCCAAGTCTTTCCCCCGAGATCCTAAAAGAGAAACTGAGCGGCGGCAACCTGGGAGAGGCGGGGGAAAGGAGAAAAGGAAACTGACCGCAGAGCTGGGAACCCCTAAGACGGTGGAAGGAACTCAGAAGGTACCCTGATGGGGCCGGCGCCCCGGGAGAGGAGGGCTACCTGTTGAATGGAACTGGCCCCGCGGAGGCGGAGGGGGAAGGAGGGCGAGGAAGCCCGCAGAGCGGGTCGTGTCTCCGGGGCAGCCTCTCCCCGGGGCCCGGGCGATCGCAGCCCCAGTGCCCGCGGGGCCCCGCCCTGGGAAGCCTTGGCAGCGGAGACAGGGACGAGCGATCCCGACAGAACCCAGGGGGAGGCGGCCCGCCGCCGGAGCCCGCCCGGCCCGCGCCGGCCGCGAGGCACTCACATCTGATACTCGTCTATCGCTTCCACCAGCTGGCCCCAGGAGTCGAAGTCGGCGCCCCTCCTGAAACTGGCGCCCCAGCGCTGCAGCAGACTCCGGGTCACCTCCGACATGGCCGGCCCCCGCCCCGTCCCCTCCCGCCCCTACCCCAGCGAGGCCTGGCTCTAGGGCGCCATCCTCCCGGGGCCCGGCCCCGACATCAACAGGGCCAGGAAGAACCGCTAGGGCCACCGCCGCCACCCGCCGAGGAGCCGCCCAAGCCCATTTGCCGCCACAGCCAAACTTTGCGGCGCCCAGGCGGCCGCCCCGCCGCGGCCCCGCCCCCGAGGCCCCGCCCCGCGTTAGGTTGAGGCCGCCCCGCTCCCCCGGCGGCGGCGGTGGCGCTACTGCGGCATCTTTATCGGCTGAGGCGGCCGGGCCACCTCTGCTCGTCCTCTCTGGACACGGGACTGCAGTTCGGGAGGAAAGACTAGGGCGGAGCCGTCAGGGAAGAGCCCGGGAACGGAGCGTTCCGCAGCGGCTGCGACCACGCGGCAGCCTCCGCCCCCCAGCGGCCCGCGGCGCCGCCTCGCTAGCTGTCATGGCCGCCGGGTCACGTGACCCCGGCGCCGCGCAGGCCCGGTTCCCCGCCGCGCCAGCCCCGTAGCCGGCTCCCCGCCTCCCTCCCTTTCTCGCCGGGCCACTCGGACGCTGCCTGTCTTCCCTTAGGAGGACTGCTGCCCGGACTCCGAGACATCCGGTGAGTATGTCAAGAGGAAGGTCGTTTCCCGGTAATATTCCTGCCCTTGTTGCCTCCCTGGATTCCCAAGCCGCTGGGTCACCCCCTTTTATGCGTCTGTTTACTCAGTCTCCGTAGACGCCCGGATACTCGCCCCCAAAACTCTCCCTTTAAAATCTTGAAACCAAAGAAAGAGAGAAAATGCATCTTGCCCCCTCGAATCAATAGTATTCACAGATTCGCGGAGACCCCTTGCCCTCTTCTCCACCGGCATTAGAGAGGCTTCTAGCTAAATGGGGGTTCGTTTGGCGGTCGTCGGCCGGTCCCTCCCAGGTGGATAGTATCGGCTTTCCAGAAAAATGCCTATTGGGAAAGGGGGTGCGCTAGCGTTGGCGCCTGCGCAGGTAGCTGCCGGTTGCCTGGAATGCGGTGGGCACGGGAGGAAGAGGCTGGTGGTAAACAGGAAGTGGATGCTCCAAGCTTGGGGCGCCGTTCAGGTAGGTTCCTCCCGGGACCCTCGGGCTCCGGAGTGGGGGGCTCTGATCAGTAATCGAGTCCTCTTGTGGGGGCGGGTCAGGTGGCAGCCTCCACCCGGCTGTCGTACTGCGGTGTCTACAGGTACCCTGGCACCTGCGGGTGGGTGTGGCGTCCCTCTACGCCGCCCTCCCAGGTCCTGGAGCCCGGAGTGCCGGGACTCAGGGAAAGACCGGGCAGAGAACGCAGTACAAAGACACAGAGAACTTCGGACACTTTCATCCGGGAGGTGGGAGGCCGCCTTGAAAGAGTGAGGAGAATTTGCTGCCACAAAAGCAAGTGTATTGTGTGCCGTTTTGTCTAGAAGGCCTGACTTACATGCGCGTAAGTGCTGTATTAGGTTATAAAGGTGGTTTGCATGGTTGGTGTTCAGAAAAGTATATGTGTATATTTTTCAAGACTTGTTAAATGAACTTGTCCAGTTTCTTATTGGGGACACACTGCGTTTTTCTCTTCATCAAATATCTGGTACTCTCCAAAACTGGCTTTGTCATGAATAATTAAATAGCAGAAGGGAAGTGCTGAAAGTAGATTTCATACCCTGTGCAGCCCACGGTTTTATCCTCCATTACGAAATATTGATCGACAGCTTTGTGTAATGCTTTCAAATTAGTTAAACCTTATCAGAATTTCTTGTGTATTACTTCCTGGAATCTACTTGCCATATTAAGCTAGACCTTCCTGTAAAATCTGCACTATCTACCTTCAAGGACTTTTAGAGAAATGACACCATTTTTTTTTTAACCTAAAAGTTGTGGAACTTTTTTTTTTTTGGTTGGCATTTGACTTAGCTTTTCACATTTTTTTGGTTTTAGGAATAGAAATTACTGATCAAGTATCAATTTTTTAATCATTATTAGCTATTGTTAGAAAGTATATTTATTATAGGGCCCGTGCTGTAACCAGTCAGTTGATGCCAGCAGTATCATGTGAGAAACACACTTAATTTAAAGCCAATTTCTCCCAGATAACCATAGCAGTCCTAATAAGGATGCCATTTGGACCTGTTTTGGAAATTATCTTTATCTGGCCCTGTGCCCTTCTCTTTTGCAGCTGTCCCACCAGAGTCTAGTACTTTGCTCCCCAGAAGTGTAGTTTGGGGACCAGGAGCATCGGCATTCCAGGTCCCCCCCCCCAGGCTGTTCAATTAGAACCTGCCTTTTAACAACAACCCCCCGCCCAACCCGGTGATTTTTATGTACGTTAAGGTTTAAACATTACTGCTTCAGTGTTTTTAACATTACAGTTATTGTGGGCAGATGTCCTTTAGTAGGCCTGATCTGTATGTAGACTACTATAAATAGATAAAACAAGGTTGACTTAAAGCAGTGAAGCATTTTATTTATATGTGTATGTGTTAATATATATTAAAAATTTACATATTTCTGTAGTAAAACTCTATCTTAAAAGTATTTTTATACTGTTTACATTGTTTAATTTGTATACATCTCTTTTGTTTATAGGAAACATCTGGAGAAAAATGACACATTGGTTTCACAGGAACCCACTAAAAGCCACAGCTCCCGTTTCTTTTAACTACTATGAGATCGTCACTGGTCCCACCGCTTCAAAAATTTGCAGGTACGTTTCAGTCAGTCTCAGCAGGTGTTGATTGAGCCACCCTTGGATACAAGGTATTTATTTAGGTCCCTTGGGCACCACAGAAGTATGTAGCACACCGTCCCTAACCTTAGAGTCTTTGCAAACCTATAGATGGCATGAGGAGTTAAATTATAGATTACTTAAAGAAGGCAGGCATCAGGCCAGGGTCCTTTATTTTAGATCAGTGTGTGTCTGAGAGGCTAAAGCAATCATAATAAAAGAGTTAAGCTATTGTAGATACTATAATAGTACAAGAGACTCCACAAAGTTGTTTGTGGGTATTAATAGTTGTCTAGACTGTTAAATCCATTGTGTTCTGACCCTAGGACCTGAATAGTGCCCAGGGTGTTCATCTAGGAGAAAGGAGTTTAAACAAATCGTGTAGCTTAAATCAGGGTTGACAAACTATGTTCAGCAGGTGTAGCCTGGTGCTGGTTTTTATAAATACTGCCTTACTGAAACACAGCCACTTCTCCCATTTACTTATATACTTTCGTGGCTGCCTTCGCCTTCTTTCCTCTACAGCAGCGGAGTTGAGTAGTTCCAGTGGGGACTTTATGGCCCAGAAGCCCTAAAGTGCTTTTACTTTCGGACTCATTACAGGAAAAGTATGCTGACTTCTGGTTTAGATAGTAAGAAGGGAGAAGAGCAGTCCCTTCCACCAGGAAAACCTTTGTTCTAGAGCAGCTTGACTGGAACGAGAGAGAGAGAGAGAGAGATGCAGGAGATATTTCAAAGGAGGAGTCAGCTGGCCAGACTGACTGATTCGCCCTGGGAGTTGAGAAAGATTCATTCCGTACAGGACAGAGAGCCTAGCTGATTGAGATACTGGCGGTAGCAGTAAAAGGGATACTTGCTGCTTTTTCATGGGAAAGAAGTAATTAGAGCAAAAGGCAGGACGACTAGCTTATGCATCTAGACCAGAGGTTGGCAAACTTTTTCTTTAAAGGACCAAATAGTCAATGTTTTAGGCCTTGTGCCTTGGGGGCCACCTGCAGTCACTGCTGCGTATTCTTCCTTGTTCGTTTTTATAAAGTAAGCTGTGCTGTGGGCCACACGAGGACAAGTGACAAGTTGCAGTTTGCCAGCCCTGATCCTAGACTCCTAAAGGCGGTCCCAGCTCAACTGTTTTGTCTCTAGCATTGGGCAAGTCTCTTAACTTCTTTGGGTCTAATAACTCAGTTATACAGTGAATAGCCAAAGTTGGGTATTTCTAAGGTACATTTTCCTCAAGTTCTATAATGTTAAGATGACTATAGCTTCATATGAGTTGGGTTGCGGAAGATCGAGCACTTACTGGAAATAGCTAGCAGGCTATTTGAGTCTAAAATAGGCCTTAAGAATTCAATTTTTTCTCCTACTTCAGGAATTACTTTTTCCCAGCTTCTAGTTCTATAGCTTAACAGTGACACATTCATAAAGTCACCCATCCCGTTTTTGGTCAGCTGTATGTAATTGTTAGGCTACACTTTCTTGGAATAAGCCTCCTTAGAGCTAGTCCCAATGAATACACACTCCAGTTTAGCCATCCAAGGTTGAGTCTGTGCTGTCTCCTAAACAATGCTACTACGTTACAGCCCTTCTGCATCTGAAAATAGTTGAAACATAAGCTTTTACTCAACGAAGAATTTTGAGTATGTGCTTTGTCCTAGCCACCTACTAAATTCTGGGTATATACCCCTACTCTCTTGGTGGTTACAATTTAAGGTCAGTCTTTCCGTAGTCCTTGACACATGGTGTCTCAGTCATGGTCAGTGTGACGTGGTTTCGGAACTCTCACTAACTCACACTAAGCACGTGGCCTTCTGAAATGACGTGTAGAACTGGAACAAGACCACGTTCGAGCTGATGAAGTAGCTCTAGGGTTGGGTACAAAGTCGTCTGGTAGAAGGAGACCTCAGGAGAAAAGAGGGGAAAGCCAGAGACTGAACATTTTTGGAGGTGGGATAAGAAGGGGACATAGAAAAAATATGTAGAAGGGACCTTTAGAGACACGAGGAGAACGTGGGAAACTTGGGGCTACTGGAATCGAGGGAAAAGAGAATCTCGAGGGAAACGGCGGGTCTGCCACAGTAGTTGCTGCTACAGAGAAGTAAGAGGGGGATGTTCTCAATGACTGACGGCCGCACGTTGTTACATGCTCTTCGTGTGTGTGCTGCATTGTAGGATGCGACTTCATTTGTAAAATACGGTGTTTACTTAATGCATATTCTGACATAATGTCAGGTTTTGAAATTTCAAGAAGACAAATCATGCACAAACATTTAGTTTCCATTCTCAAAATTTCACTGTGAACTGCTCAGTTTAGTTTACTCTTAATTCCTTCCTCCCATCGTAAGTACTTAGGTTTAGTTTTTTAATTAAAACTTGCTATATATTTTTGTTACATACTCTGTCCTGATTTTCCCCTTTAATTGGATGGAGTTTATTTCAGTATAACTTTTAAAACAATTGTTACTAGGAATTTCAATTACCTCCAGTGTTAGTCCTAATTAAATGTACCGTGTATGTTGGAGAAGGGGTGTGTGTGCATGCATGTTGTTTAAAACTGACAGTGGAAAGGTTTGAGCCCCCTCTGCAGCGATTCCTTGTGAGACAGCTTGCTCACCTGGACTCTCTCTGTCTCGCCTCAGCGACCTGAGGTCGTCCAGAGCACGGCTGCTGGAGCTGTTCACGGACCTGAGCTGCAACCCAGAGACGATGAAGAGTGCAGCAGATGCGTACTTCTCACTTTTACAAGGTTAGTCGTTTGTACGAACTTCAGAGTTTCTAACAGACAGCTATGCAGAAGATCACATTCAGTTCTTCGACTTTGCACATTTGAATTCAGTCTTTGAGGCTGTATTTTTTGGTGTGCCGAACATTCAGAAACGTGATACTGTAAGGGTGGATGTGGTTTTTCTAACGTTTTGAAAATTAAATGTGTGCCCACTTCATGTTACGTCACCTTGGGAGCAGGTGTGGGGTACAGAAAGGGCGAGGCGTTAGCAGTTTCCTCCAGGCACCCGGAAACACCTGAAAATTTGATCTAAATGGAATACTTTATACCTCTTGTAAAACTGAAATGTTTTGTACCTCGTTACAGGTTTCATAAATTCATTGGATGGATCTAGCCAAGAAAGTAAGTTACGATATGTTCAAAATTTCAAGTGGACGGATACATTACAAGGACAGGTTCCAAGGTAAGCAGTGCTAACAGTGCTAAATAGAAGCTGTTTTTGTAACCGTTTAGCCGGTGGTTAATTCATACCCCCTGTATTGGGAGAAATAAAATACAGATCTGGTCCACGTTGTCTCGTATCGGGAAATTAATTGGACAGATTCTACCTGGGCGCCTAGTACACTCTGTTGAGTAAAACTCCAGCGCTTCTCCTGGGCTGGGTCTGGTTTTCAGATAACCGGTACAAACGTTAGCTGGGATTGAGCAGCCCTGACTGTCAGTAACACAGGGACAGGGGTTTGGGGACTGGGGAACCAGAGCTCGCTTCCGTTCTTCGCCCGCATTCAGCAGAACAGAACTTGCCCTGATTTTTCTTCTCCGATGGATAATCCAGGTGTCTTTGGTCCATCTCTCCCTTTCTCCCACCTCCACGCCAGCTCCCTGCTCTTTTCTCACAGTATTTGTTTCCTTCCTCATTTTTTTTCATGATTTTGGCTCTTTATAAAAACGTCCCCTCAGAACTTTCTTGTCATTCACTTGGAAGTAATTAAAAGAGATCCAGTTAGAGCAGGAAGGAGATCATAATGGTGCTACATTTTTACTTAACTGCTGCTTTTAACACCAGTGGGCTGCTCAGGTGGCTGTGTGTCTTTATCTCGGTTTGCTGTAGAATTCCCGCTTCCTGGCATCGGAAGGGGAGGAACTAGAGCTCATGGAAGACCAGGGTGGACACCGAGTGCGGGAGTGTGCGCTGAGGATCCTCGCAGCACGGGGGGCAGCCCCAGGGCTCCTAGTGTGTGAGCCCCTGCTGTCCCACTGGGTGCGGCTTACAGACACACGGCTTCGTGAGCAGTGGGACGGGAGGAGTTAGGTCACGGGACTGATACAGTGCCAGGCACGTGGTAGACATCTAGCAGGTGCTGGTGGGCTTCCTTCCTTCCTTGGGAATATTGTGTGCGGAACTCATATGTTGGGGAGGAAGTTGGGGACTATGGATTCTTTCCCCATTTTTACATTCTGGGATGCTAAGGTTTTCTGAGTCCTCGTTTTCTGTTTTTCTTTCTGTGACTCCCTTCTACTTTATCCAAAATTAAGGAATATTTTTCTTTAAAAGGCCTTTTTTTTTTTTTTTTTTTAAAGAATCAAACCTCTTTCATTGTTACGTTAGAAAACTGGCAAGTTCTGAGGTGTTTGCATTGCATCCTTTTCCCCACCCTGCCCAGTGTCGGTCCCTGCGGCAGCATCTCCAGCTGCATGAGACAGGGCAGAGCTACGTGATGAAGGCCTTAAGTGATGATACTGAATATTCAGTACATCCGGGACTTCCAAGTTACTCTGTCCTCAATGGCTACTCATATGCAATAGAAAATGCACTTATGAATGTAGAATGAGTATGTCTTTCCTGAAAATGTGATTTCAACTACATGTGCTCTAACTGCTACTTAGATGTGGTACAATAGAAGGGGTGTTTGGGAGCACGGCAGATAAACGAAGGAGAAAGGGGAGTTATTCATGAGGGTATAACTGAGCGAAACTATCTTATTTGAAAGTAAAGTTGTGAACTAGAGATGCCCAGTAGGTCACCAGAGGTGACTCACTTGAAAGGTCCCAGTGCTGAAAAGAAGCAGCTAGTAAACTGCATTAAATGTTTTTCAGCAGGCTGAAATTTTTAAGGAGTTTGTTCATAACTATCATATTTTTTATATCATAACATATTAAATGGAGTATTTTATAGGTTACTTTTGAATAGCATATGTTTTAAAATAAATTTTATTTGTTCTTACTCTAAAAAGTTTCCACGTCTCCATTCGTTTTAAGATGTAGGCAACAAAGTAGAGTCATGATTCTAGTTTCTTCTCTTTGGGTGATTTTTCTTTATCTTAATGTTGCGTGTGTAAAGTCAGGGTATTTTGCTTTCCTCATCATTTGAGATCATGTATAGGGGATTTTCGGGGCCTTAGCCGAAGTAGTGATTAAAATTAGTTTTATCTTACTAGCTTCATACGCCTTTGCCGTCTTTGTGTTGTACTTAGTGACAGAACCTGAAGGAAACAAGGTAGAAAGACCTTGCTCTCCGCGGCGTGCTGATTGGCTCAGCACTCAAAACCCGCTGCGGTTTCTTTTCAGCTCGCCCCGTGCCTGCTGTTCCTTGATCTCTTTCCACGAGCGTCTGCTGCGGTCAAGGAGGTTGTTGGGTCTCTGCTCTCGGGAGAGTCTTCCCACTTCTTTGTGCTTGAACAGTGGCACTTCTTCACCCGGGGTGCCTTCTGCTTCCCTTGGCGCCGTCTTTCCGGGCACAGTTCGGTTCCAGAAACACCATTGCACCTCTGTGGTTTAGTCTAGCCTGACCCATCTCTCCCCTGAACTCCGTTTTCCTAGAATGCGGTGCGAGCACCGCCAGGTCCAGAATCCGCGGGGCACTTCTTGGAGACGCACGTCCCGCGCCCCTCTCTGACTTCCTGGCTCTGGGGTGATGGCCCAGAGGCTGTGGCTCCGAAGCCACTCCGTGCGCAGTAACCTTCGGGGACAGCCGCTAGCCCCACGGTTACTGTCGTGGCGACACCCAGGGACACTGTGTGTAGTCATTCATTGTTCCTCGTGTTGTGTCGTGTCTCCCCATCTGTGGGAAACACAGGGCTGTTTTCCTCGTTTTTGGGTCGCGTCCTGTGCTCCGTAATTTTGAGTTGGGTGTGCAGTGGGCCCCGTGTAGAGACGTGTTGATAATTGACAGAAACTAATGATCATTTTTATAATTCTAGTGCCCAGCAGGACGCTGTTTTCGAGTTAGTTTCCATGGGATTTAATGTAGCTCTGTGGTACACGAAATATGCTTCAAGGCTGGCTGGAAAAGAAAAGTAAGTTAAAAGGGAATAGTTTGCATGCATATGTATGTGGTATTTTTCCAGTACATGGAGCTTTGTTGTTAAAAGGTGTAGGCCGTTGATAAAAAGTAGCACTCCAGTAAATGAAAGGTTGCCTCGTAATGTATTTCAAGTATCAGAACCATGGGGCTCAGTGTCAGAAGGGGAGGAAAAGAATCTTGCCACGGGGAAGGTCTTTCCAAGTAAAACCCTGTACCAAGGAAGGGAAGAGAGTCAATATCTGATTATATGAAAGTACCATAAACAGAATTTTAAAAATGACAGATGGGTCAAAAAAAGCGCAGTGCATATTACAAAATATTTTTATTATGTATGCTCTTATAAATCAACAAGAAAAAGACCAACAAATCACATGAAAGTGAGCAAAAGATGAACAGGAAGTTCACAGAAGGAAGACAAAGGCTTATAAGTACGTAAAAGATGTTTTGAAGGATTAGAGAACTGTGAAATAAAAGGAGATGCAGTTTTTGTAGTAGTTAAAAAAGATACTGGCAACACGAAATCCACTACCGACTCCAGTGCATCTGAGCGTGGGGATAATATGCACAGGCATTTCAGAATGAAGTTGACGGAAGGAGGCTTGCCTTGGGGTGGTGAACAGTACACAGAGAACATATCACAGAATTTTACACCTGAAATCTGTGTCCTTTTATTAGACAGTGTCCCCCCAATAAATTTAGCAAATATATAAAAATGAAGTTCTTTGTGTTGATTTAAAATTATCTCTAAAAAATTTTAAAAATTTTTCTAAAGTAATTTAAGCGATGAGAACAAGAGCAGCCTAGTGGACACTGTGTATTTCTGTCTCTCAGGTATGTGCATGTTCTGTGCCCGTCTGTGCACAGAGAGTGGTCCGGGAGGGAGCAGGAAGCCTCTGTTCGACCTGTAGACAGGGTCTCTTGTCTCACCTGCCGTCTCCTCTCTGGATACTTTTCACGTGCATCTGTTAAATGTCAAGCTAGGTTTTCTAAAAGGAGGAAAACTAGTGGTGAGAAACATAAATGACTGACTTGGTGTTATGATAACGGATTAGTTTCTGGTTTTGATACAGAAACGTGATTTACCCTCTAAGTAATGTAACCACTGTCTTTAAGCATAACAGAAGAGGAGGCGAAAGAGGTCCATCGAAGCCTGAAAATTGCAGCTGGGATTTTTAAGCATTTAAAGGTAAAATAATAATAAAATAGATTCCCATACTTTAATTCTTGAATAATTTTCATTTATTCCATGGGGGGTGGGGACATTATTTCATTACGCAAAAAAGTACTCGTGCATTCTGGTTCCCTGATGTTAAGTACCTTGCTGGTGAGTGCAGCCAGTTACAGAATAGTAGATGTCTCCATTCTAGGAAATCGTCAGTGACTTAGATGATTCAATTAGAATCATGTAATTAGATGATTCAACTTGTAGTTCATTGCTTATGCTTCTGTCTGTTCTGCAAAGGCAGAAAAAAAGCACAGAGGCTGCTGTCCTTCCCATTTCCCGCTGCCAGCCGCAGCCAGGAGCAGGCATGGTTCTGCGGAACCGAGCTTCTGGGGTGCTCGCCGTGTCTCTGTGGGAACACCGGACGGGCGATGAGTGCACCCCAGTCACGTTACACGGCCTGAGATACGGGAATTGGGGGAACGATGAATGTATTTCCAACCAGAATTGCCCCACCCGTTCTGATTAAACCACCGCTACCCAGGCCCCAGTGCCGGGTGTTGCTGTGATGAAGTGAGAGGCTTCTGCGGCAGCGGGGGCTGGGACCCTGAGTCAGCCACGGTCCCCCATGAGAGCGGACCGCGCTGGCCGCTGTGCGGAGGGGAATGCGGCTGCTGTGTCTGAGGTGAAGACGTGACCTGTGTATCTAACCAGTCTATTATGACCCAGATTGTGCCCTTGAATCTTTTATTTTGAAGCTTTTACTGTACAGGAGCTCGTTGTAGTCTCCGTAAGCTAGTGTTCCTCCTTGTTAGCATATATTTTTGTTAGTATCCTAAATTTCTGATAAATCCCCAAACTGAATGTTTCAGCTTCCATTTTCTTTAACTCACACGACTCCGCTAAAATAAATTTGGCTTTTTATTTTATTTTTCAGGAAAGTCACATCCCAAAGCTTATCACACCTGCAGAAAAGGGGAGAGACTTAGAAGCACGACTCATCGACGCTTACATCGTCCAGTGTCAGGCTGAAGCTCAAGAAGGTATCCTGAGTATTGTGAGGTGTTGTGTTGTTGTTGTTGTTTGAAGAAAGTCTGTATTGGCATTAAGAAAACTTTTAAATCAGAATTAGCTGGAATGGAGTTTCAGGTTTTGACAAATTCGTGGTGAGAACTAACTTTATCTGTAGCATTTGCCTTCATTTTTAGTCAGCAGGAGAAGGCCTCTCATTTCGTGGCTCTTTCTAAGAGGATTTGGTTTCGTGCTGGTTCTGACACGCACCGTGTCCCCCTCTGCCTCGCTCAGCTCTTCGCTCCTTCCACTGTTGGTCAGGCCTTGAGATCTTCCCTTTGAATGGTGGGAAATAGATGAAAACCTAGGTGAAAGCAATCAAGACACTTTGTCGGCTTTTGTTCTGCTTTATTTCAGATTCCAGTGCCCTGAAAGTATTTGTTTCCTCTTACATCGTGCTGTTTTATAGGAGTGATTTTCTGTGATTGGCTGGTCATTGGCTAGTGATTTATATAAAGAACCAACAAGCACCGTGTTTGCTGTTTATGTTTGCATTTTCTGGACCTGACTTTTCATGTTAAAACTTTTAGCAAACTATTAAAACCCCAAATAGATTGTTAAGACTGTTATTTGCTGTTATACTTGAACTTAGAGTACATGCAAATGAACTTAATTATGTGTTCTGTGTGTGTGTGTGTCTGTGTGTGTGTGTTGGTCACAGTGACAATAGCTCGAGCAATAGAACTGAAGCACGCTCCTGGACTAATCGCTGCCCTCGCCTACGAAACAGCGAACTTCTATCAAAAAGCTGGTGAGTATGTAATTCTGTTGTTATGTTTGTAGTCTTTAGGTTTTCACATTAACCTCTTGGCTAAATAGGGAAGAAGCAAATCAAAACGATCCTCAAGTTTTTCATTATTTACAAAACTGGAATAACATCTGTATTTTTATGATTTTTGTTTAAAAGAAAAGAGCTGTTTATAGTCAGTGTTGCTGCATAGCTTCTAATGGAAAGAGTGATTCTATACTTTTTAACTAGTTATGTCTAATAATTGGTTGTTTTGCTTTTGAAAGTTTTTTGGTTTTTATAACAGCCTTACAGTTAGCTATCCTTAGCGAGACAAGAAACTGAAACCCTGAGGATTAATGTAACTGGTCTGTAACTTGACGGCTAGCAGCTGGGAAGCTGGGACCAGAACGCCGTTCTTCTCATGATAGAATGGTTATTAGTTTAGCTGCTGGGTGTACAGAGATCAATAGAACAGACTCATGGTTCAGGGAAGGGGACAAACACGTTAGTATAGGGTGACATAAGATGGTGTCACAGCGGTGAAATAAAACCTTACAGCGTGTGGGCATGCTCGCGAGGGCTTCCTACAGGAAGGTGGCGGTTTAGCCTTCTTCTGAAATATAAGTAGAAGCTCTGAGTTTGCTAGAAAGCATCAGCATGTGGGAAGAGAACGTTCTGTAGTCTGCACAGGGATGAAGAGGAACTTAGCCCCTTGCGGGATCTTTGGGCAGATGCTCCTGACTAAAACACGGGGACTGTTGGGAGGACAGGTCAGGAAAGTACGCACCCATGAGATCATGAATGGGCTTAAAAGCTCGTCTGAGAAGTTTGGCCTTTATTCGGTAGGTGTTTGGGATTCCTGAAAAGCTATAAAGTAAGTCCAACTTGCTGGATTTGAGTTTTAAAAAGGTCCCTATGGTCGTAAGATGAGAAGTGGGCGTGCTAGGTGAAGGAGGAGGGGGCTGGCTCCCCTTAGCACTTCGGAAGAAGTGGCAACACCCTAAGGAGGAAAGGGTGGAAGCTTCACAAAGACAGCAGATGGGAAGTGGACGGGAGAAGACGGTTGAGAGCCGTGCAGCGGGCAGAGGTGGGGGGAGTTAGGAGAGTGTCCCCCGTGTCTCTGACGTGGGTGACTCAGCTGCTCTTTGCATGGCTATAGAAATTTTTAAAAAATAGGTAATAGTATAATTCATGTTTACCTTGAAGTTCTTAGTTATATCTGTTTTTATCATGTTAAACCTAAGTTACGTTAACCGTCATGTCAAAGAGGGACCCTGGTATTTAAACAGTCCTATTAATGTAATTAAACTACAGTTAGTGGAAAAATAAATCACTTTAAATAAAGTGAGGTTTTTAAAAAACATGTAAGTGCTTGAGCTTTAGACCTGAATGGCGTTCTGCTTTTAGCGTGAACTAAAAATCTTCTAGCGAATCAGGGTGAAATGATATTTTGCTTTTTAAAATGTAACTTTAGATCATACTTTATCCAGTTTGGAGCCTGCGTACTCTGCCAAATGGAGAAAATATCTTCTCTTGAAAATGTGCTTCTACACGGCTTACGTAAGTATACGTGACCCCGAAACAGCGTGAATGTCTGTGTGTCCAGCCCCTCGAGCGCCAGGTGGGCCATCTCTCCAGACGCTTACGTAGCGGTGCGCAAAGAGTGGACAGCTCTCAGCCAGTGTTCGCGGGCGGTCCGTGCAGCCGGCCACTGGGAGCTGGAGTGGGTGCAGAGAGATGCTGGAGGGTTTGGGGCTGGGTTCTGGCAGTGCAGTTCCCGTTTCACTTAAACCGCCTTTCAGGCTGGAACCGTGTGCACACTTACTGGGAGAGAGTTCTCTCGTTGCACCCTGTGCGCTGACAGGTATTTACGAGGTCTGACCTTAAGGGATGCCGTGCAGTGTGTCGCCCGCACTGGTGAGGAACCATTAATAAGCACTCTCTGGGAAGTCACTGCTTTGTCTCTTACGCCCACCAAACAGACTTACTGGTGTTTATGTTGTTGGTTAGAATATCGTGTGGGAGATCATCAAAACCCTTTTTCAGATCTAGGTAGATATCTTCACTTGTTTTACCTTACAATCTGCTTTAGCGTTCTACGTCAAACCACGTGTGTGCTATCCTTATATTGACATAGACATTAAAGACTTCGGGCCAGTGCATTTCTCTTGAAGCCTGTTGAGTCCTAACTTCCAGGCTCCCTCCCGCCCCCCCTCCACGAGCAGTGGTGTCCCTCCTTCGTCCTCAGTGCGCTGGGCTTGGAACCAGGTTTCAGCCGCCCATGGTTCAAAGACCAGTTAGGCTCAAAGGCTTGATGTAATTACGCTTTGGATACTAACAGAGATGGGGGAAGCTTACTCGAGGAAATAAATGTGAGGGATTCCACTGAGACTTGGGGCGGTGGACAGAGGCGGACAGAGGCAGTGGTCTGCCCGGCGCATGTATAAAGCAGCGGTACGGGAGGCGTCGTCTGGTGAGAGAATGAGCAGAAACCTCTGTCTTTCCCCAGGCCTACTGCTACCACGGGCAGACTCTGCTGGCTAGCGACAAGTGTGGTGAAGCAATCCGGTCTCTCCAGGAAGCAGAAAAACGTAAGTTTTCCCGCCAGAGTGTCAACTCCCTGTTTCAAAACAAATGTTTTACCATAGAGGGGAGAGGCCGTTAGAAGAGATTTTGGCTGAGTTCGTGGAAGGGAGCGGAAACGAGGGAGGTAGTTGGAGAAAGGAGTAAATGATTCGGAAACCTGGAGCCGGCAGGGGAGACCCGCCTTTCCTCGCGCTGCTGCTGGTGTTGCTGTGAGACTAAGGAAGGAGCAGTGCAGCGCTCTGCCATCTCTGACTTAAAGCCCTGTTCGTGTAAACAGGCAATAATGAGCTGTGACCAGATGCCCTCTCCCCCCTCTCACGTGCAGTTTATGCAAAGGCAGAAGCGCTGTGCAAAGAATACGGAGAAACCAAAGGACCCGGACCCACAGCCAAGCCTTCGGGACACCTGTTCTTTAGGAAGCTCGGCAGCCTCGTGAAGAATACCCTGGAAAAGTGCCAGAGAGAAAATGGGTTCATGTGAGTGCGCTTGGTGCTGTCTCAGTGGCATTCGTGATACAGTGGTATATGCAGGTGGCTCTTGAAAAGCACAGGTTCGAGCTGCCTGGGTCCGTGTGTACGTGGGGCTTTTTTGCTTCTTAGTTTTTGCTATTTTTGTAAACGCCTGTGACTTTTTGATGCACAGTTGGGGGTCCACAGAGAGGAGGGCGGACTCGATGCATTGATCTGTTTCCAAAGATTATATGTCAGATTGCAGTTCAGATTAGCATTAATCTTGTCTGTACACTGGTAACACAGTTCACTTGTGTCAGACAGAACTTTTACTCTGCTTCTGATGATGAAATATCACAGCAGATTTTAAAATTTCTACATGACTTGTTAACACGTAGCCCCCAACACTGTGCTCATCTTCCTCGTTTCCCTGCCGCTCTTTGTCCGCGTGTTACACGCCCGTTGGCAGCCCCCTGTGTGTGCTCATCGTGCCCCGGTCTCAGCCCCCTCCGATGCAGGGAAACGAATCTCCCGCCAGTCGGTTTTGTTGTGAAACCAGCAGTGTTCCAACTGGAGATCGCCACCCATGTAGGCTGGTGGGTAACAGTGGCGGTGAAAGATTTTTAAAGTTCCAACTTAAAAATTATGAAGTAGTTGGGAATAGGAAAAGGATGTGCTCCATGTGGAAAAACGAGAGAGTGAAGTGCAGAGAAGGTGAAACCACGGTCCTCGTCATTTCCCTTCCTTCCTTACAGAAGTAGCGACACCTCTCCATTTCGTGAGGTCTCTCTATTTGGTCCTCAGCCATGCTTTATAATTTCTTTCACGTAGGTCTTGTACATTTTTTGTGAAGTTCCTTTCTGTCAGGCTTCTTTTTAGCATTCTAAATAAATATCGAACAGGAAATATGAAACACACACCTTACCTACAGCAGGCTGCAAAATGAACCCGCACCTCGTCCCTGCTTTTTCCTCTTCCCACCCTTCCCCTCGTCCTCTGCATCTGGCTGGACCGAGTGCCGTCTCTCCCTTGAGCACACCCAGTTCCTTCAACCTCTGTCACGTCCGTGGGAAAGCTCCCCGAGCCCGGGTCTGAGCCCGTCGCCCCCTCCGTGTTCTCACCGCACTCCGCGGCCATCACAGCCTCAGACACGCACGCTGGCGCTGGCGCTGACGAGGTTCCCGGGCCGCTCACCCACGAGTCCCTCTGCCTGGGGCAGGGCGGTGTCCTCTGCCTCGTTCACCGTTAGGTTGTCTCTTCCCTGCACGGGGCCTTGACCGTCGTGGGCAGTCAGACAGTTAATGAGTAAATGAGTAAATGGCTGTTTAAATGGCTTCTTGCAGTTACTTCCAGAAAATTCCGACGGAAGCCCCGCAGCTGGAACTCAAGGCCAACTACGGTCTCGTGGAGCCTGTGCCTTTCGAGTTTCCTCCCACGAGCGCGCACTGGACCCCGGAGGCGCTGGCCGCGTTCGATCTCACCAAAAGACCCAAGGATGACGGCGTACGTGACGGGCTTTCCATTCATTCTCAAGCATTTAACAAGAATTCAGAGCCAGCGTTTTGGTGCTTTTGTCCGTATAAGCAGATTTGTGTGTTTCTCTAAGTGTGAACTTAGCTACCAGCGTGCTGGGTGGGCGCTCTGGTGGAGGTGTCCGGAGCCGGACCTCCAGGCCGTGGTCGCCCTCCGATTTTCTGCCGAGTTGACTGACCTCGTTCTCAACACGCTGCCTTCCTCTTCTCCAGTGTGTCGGCGCCCCCTCGGACCGGAGCGTGGGAGCGCGGGCCGAGCAGGACGCCTGGGCCGGGTGTCGGTTGCTGCAGCAGCACTCCCCGTTTCTGCCTCAGCGTAGTGCAGGGCCACCGGCAATGTGGCCTCATTTCAGCATTCCATGTTACTGTCCAGGGCTAAAAATGAGATTGCTTTTATTCACTTTTATCAAAGTGCCTTTCTGTACTAGGTCAAATGATAGATTAGGTGGAAATGTTGAGGTTTGACTTCCAAAATTCGGAGGGATCTGTGCGGTGGTGGAGGGGAAGGAGTGGGAGCTAATCTTCCCTTGAATTGGGTGATTTTCATATGATTTTCCACATATACTAAAACCATCATTCCTTAAGAGAAGACTCGTTCTATCCTGTTCAGCTTCCGGAACGATGCCCTAGGAGGTAGCCCGTTACTGTGGTGAGAGATGTCCGAACTGAAAGGCTCCTCACCCGTCAGTCACTCAGTTTCCCCTTCTCGGAGGGAGTGGGAGCAGCACTGGCTGGCCTTGCACCCGCCCACGGGGTTGCATCCCCACCGACACGGGGTCCTCCGAGCGTGTCTGCAGTTGAATGGATGTGTGGCTTTGGGGGCAGCTGTGTTCATCTCAATGTTACGTCATTTAATGTAGCCGCTTTTAAAGGTTGCAAGTGGAAAGAGCTAGTGTTTGTTTTCCAAGTCTTAGTTCATGTTCTCACCTCACGTCTTGCTTTCCCCCCAGACCAAAGCCAAACCGGAAGAAGCGGTGAAGCCCATGAAGGAGCCAGACGTCAGGCCTCAAAAGGACACCGGGTGCTCCGTCTCCTAAAGCGCGCGTGGGCTCTCCACTGGTAGACGCGAGGGGCCGGGGCCTGCAGATCACTCCCCGGAGAGGGTTTCTCTGAAGCCTGTCGAATGATTGCGTGCACTCCGAGGGCGTCTGCCTCCAGCTTAGGTCTAGATATTTAATACCGGCGAGGGTTCCCGCTTCGTCTCCACACTCCCTTGTAGCCAGGACACGTGGAAGGTGTTGAATAGTGTGTTAGAGGGTTGGGTCCTCCCCAACCCAAACCCTGGGTGGTAACATGACAGGTTAACGCATTATAGGCCAGAATCATGTGTTTCTGGGTATGTTTTTCTATCTTCACAAAGAAAGCTTTTTCATTTTCCTTCCTCTTACCTTGATCCCAGGAGAACGGCAGGAGTCGGTCTTAGACACACATTGTCCCCATCACCATTTCGTGAGTTGAAGCACAGGCTTAGGTTCTGAGTTATCTTTTCCGGTGGAAAAAATGTCCCTTACAGTTCAAGATCAGAAAATGTTTATACCCAGTCCTGTAACATACATTCAAACCTATAGTTTGCTCAAAAGTCAGTGTTGGTAGGAATGGAGGGGCTGTTTAAGAATTTGTCTCCTGGTGGCCCTGCTCTCCCTTCGGCCTTGGTGAGACCTGCAGTGGCTTTTGCAAGTTCCTCGCTCACGGGCGTTTCACTTAGAGGGAAGAACCTTGTAACAGCTCGTACAGTTTCCGTGTGCAGGGAGGCAGAAGGAGAGCTTTTTGGAGAAGTCAGACATTGCATGATGTAAAAGAGAAACTTCAGCCATAAAGGAGATGAGCTGTTCTGAATTACACTGGTAACTCGACTTCTTTGTTTAAGAAGTTACCATACAATGCTTTCGTTACCTGATTTCAGTGTACCTTGCTTTTGTATGGTTTTCTAACACACACCTCCTGTCAGAATTGTGTTGCTTTAGGCCAGAGGCCATAGCAAAAACTTAATAAAGCATTCAGATACAGTATGATCTTACAGATAGCTTGTAACACATGAACAGTTTAGTGTCTGTACAGACTTGGGGTATGGTGGGTGCATAATACTTTCACAAAAGTCACACATCTGTAGGTTTATCTTCTTTCGGTGATTCGCTGGAGCATTAGCTGATTTTCCTGTTATAGATGGATTGGCTCCCTTAATAAAAATCATTAAGAGTGGTGTAAATGGAGAGCTCACTGCGTTCAAGGCACCGCGCTGAGCCCTCGCGTGGATGGACCCGTGAGTCCACGCAGTGGCTCGGAGAAGCGTGGACAGTCTGCATGAAGGGTGGAACAGGAGTGACCATTCATGGCGAAGAATAAACAGATCATGCCCATCTGGATCAATGTTGTGTTCACGGACGTGATTACTTAAATCATAACTTGGGCTCTTGATAAAAGCCACATGGCGTTTTTTAAAATACATGGAAATGCTACCAAAAATAATACATGGAAAGGCTCCTTGCTGTAAAACACTTGATAGTTGAACCTGCAGTTTCCAGAATAACTGGAGTTATAATTGAACAGTTAAGTTTGCTGTATATAGTAAAAATATTTTGATTAAATTTCTCTGCATTCTGATTATAAAATATATACCATGAACTGACAAGGTCCCATAGTGCTCGATGCCATTGTCTCACTGGTGACCTCAGTGTGCTTGGGTGCCAGAGCTTGTTAACCGAGTTACTGAATTCTCACCTGACATCACCGTGGATCGTACTACCACACACGGAGTGAGAGTGTGGCAGACGCCCTGAGCTTCTGTAAAGTGGCGTAAATACAGGTATTTTACTGTGTCATTGGCAGCTTGGACATTAGCAGATAAATACACTGTTGACTCGGCCAAGGGGACAGACACTTGGTGACTAAAATATCCCATTATTTGTCAGAGCCCTTGAAAGAGTGTTGGGAATCTGGGCAGCTGAGAAACAGGTTGCAGGGAGGGTACGGAGGGGTGGAGCTTCGGTGTTCACTGTTGCACACGCTTCACACTCCATCTCCAGTGGATCAGGACAGCTGGCGTTCCGCTACACGCATTGTTTGTATAATGGACTATCCTTATTTATGAAAATAAAAGTAATTTTACTAACAGTTTCATTGGCATTTTTATGTTTTTCTGTAAATATTTTTACGTTTATTAAGCCAGTAACAGTTAATACCATGCAAAGTTACAATTTTCCACAGTAACATTTAGAAATGACATTAATGTCCATTCTATGCTGCATGAGCTCATTGAATAGTTAGCACACCTTGACCTGTTTGCTCTCGATGTATATTGGTACTTAACCACCTCTTAATCTCAAAGTGGGATTTCGATTGGCTTGTACATCTTGTTCCTGGTACTTATCCACATGATAAATAAGTTGTGTACTGTGGCAAGCCAGCTAGAGAGCTTATCACACTGTGCAGGACTCGAGAAAACTTTGTACTTTGGAAACTTGAGCTGGCACTTTCAGTGCTCTATGAATACACTCAGAAACGAAACCATGTTCAGAAATAGTTCCCTCTCCTCCAGCGTAATCATGCTCTGGAAAGTGCTACATTCCTTACCCCTTGTAATGCGTGCAGGGAAGTGAACTGCTGCAGCATCATCAGTGAAGGCTGAGTGCCCCGTGGGGCCACAGGGGTCCCATCGCTGCCACCAGGGTTTGATCCGTGGCCCGCCTGGGGAAGGAGGCGCCACGGGCGGAGGCAGGGAGGACACCCGGGCCAGCAGAGGCCCAGGGGGCCGTGCTGATGGCCTCAGATGTCAGCTCTTCGCTGCATTTTAACCTGGTTCATTGGAAACGTCTTTTGGTGGGTGGGAACTGTAAGAACCCCAGGAAATCTGTTTCATAACCATCCTGAAGTTTAGTGCTAAGGTCTAGAACTACTGTGTTGTTTTGTTGATACAGATTACAAATGCTGGGTTTCAGTTAAGGGGTCAATTAAAATGAAGTGATTAGTGTGTAAATGTAACAAGCACATTAAAAAGAACCCATTTTAACATCAGGAAATAAAGTTACAAGTCTGTTCACCTTATTTTCCTAGTCGAATATCTAGTACCTTCCCTCCACGCATTAAAATGAACTCAATGTGTGATTCATTCATTAAACATGGAGTTCCAGCCAGGTGTCAGGTGTAGGGGCAGGAGATACTGCAAGGAGCACACAGGTCAAGTCCCTCCCACTGAGGCTGGGGGGTGGGGCGGGGTATGGGGAGGGAAGAGGGAGATGGACAGGAAGAGTGAAATACAGCAAGTGTCTGCGGTGATAGGAGCCAAGGAAACAAACGCGGTGGGGGGGGGGGGCGCGTCAGGGGAATGGGAAGCTGCCTTGAAGCCAGAGCTGCAACCAGACTTAGCATCGAAGACCTGGAGGGAGGTGGGGCAAGCAGACAAGTCCGGAGAAGAGCCGCAGCCCAGGCCCCCGGGCACCGGGAGGGAGCCTGTGGTTGGGGGATGAGTGAGGGGAGGGTGGTCCAAGTGGAGGTCGGCAGAGTGTTGGGGGGCCAGGCGGACGGCCTTGGATTCCATGGCACGGACTGGGCTCTTCCTCTGGGTGAGGTGGGGACCCACCGGGAGTTTGAAGCGGAAGAGTGACTCAATCTGATTGAAGAGGTTAACACCTCTGGGTGCTTTGGAGCCGAGTCGGTGGGGGGCCCCGGCCGGGAAGGATGCACTCACTGAGGTGAGAGGTGGCCTAGACCAGCTTGGCTGCAGTGCGGTGGGGGCACGAGGGTTCCCAAGGTAGCCAAGAGAACGTCCTGACGGTTTCCGTGAGGAGCAATGAGCAGACAAGAATCAAGAAGGACGCCCAGCGTCTTCAGCCTGAGCAACGGGAAGAGTCGACTTGCTGCTGGTTGAAATGAGAAGACAGCCAGAGGGGTAGAGGTGGCTGTGTGTGCGGTGGGGGGACCTCGGGGGGAGGGGTGCGCTGCAAGCTGGGCAAAGAAAGGCTCAGACCCGCTGGGATGGAGGTGCCTCTGAGACACCCAGGAAGAGGGCTGAGTGGCCAGTAGAATCTAGGAATCTGGGAGGCAGAGGGAAGTCTCAGCTGGAGATGACAGTGTCAGCTACGAATGTGTGTGTGGACGGCTTTTAAATAAACCATAAATAAGATCTTCAAGGCAGGAGATTTAAGAACAAAAGTAGGAAAGATCCAATCACAGAGCCCGGAGGCACCCTAACACTGAAAGTTCAGGGAGATGTTACAGTCTGTTCATTGCATTGTATACTTAGGAACAATTCCCCATAAACCACAGTTGGGGGAGGGGGTTAAGAAATACGAATAGAGGTGCTCGTAAGAATTAAAGCACGTTGTAGGAAATATTTGGGGTCCTCCAAAAAAAGGGCGCTTAAAAACACCCATATCCAGCTACTCGGTGTGAAGGCGGCAGTACTCCCAAGGTTTTTGTAAATAAAATGAGGAGATTCCACACCCTTGGGTATGGAGCCCCCTGTACTGCCAGACACTGTGATCACCAAAACGACTTGCACATAGCACGTCCTGCATTTTCCAGTAGGTGGCAGAAAAGGTCCACTAAATGTCCACTAAATCCACTGCAGGTCAGATCCTTCTCTCTCTCTCTCTCTCTACCCCCCTCCCCTGCTCCCTTTAATTAAAAGAGCCCCTCCAAATTAAGAGAGGTACACGTCTATTTAAGGCACAGCGCTATTGTCACATAGAACAACACCTTGGGTTTCTGCAGAGATCCGTCAGCTACCATCCGTTGTAAGGGACTGGGGGTGCCAGGTGTGTGGGGCGCACAGGGCTCTGGTAGGTTTGGGAATGCTGGCATTGGCAGATGGTCTTGAGAGTACGTTGACTGGGATGAGACTGTGAGGCCCTTTTCCTAAACTTCTGATACATTTAAGATTTTTAGCTACCTGGATATTCTCCTGGGAAGGAGGGGGGGGGGGCACCCCCAACCCCCACACCATGATCTGATATGGAGGCTGGGAACAGAGGTGGCAAACGTCACCGTCCTTTGGCAAAGGCTGCGGATGGGGACTCAGGCTCACCCGGGAGCCAGGGCTCCCAGAGGTCTCCTTCCAGGACTGCTGGGTCCTCCCAAGCAAGACTTCCTGGTTCCCTGGATTTCTGGCTTGGAGCGGTGGGGGCGGGGACTGGAGCCTGCGGTAGTGCGGGCCTGGACGTTGCTGGGTTCCTGATGCATCCCTATCCGTCGGTGATAGGAACTCTGCCTCTTTGGAATGGCCTGGGCCCAGAACAGGGTTGCAGCCGGTAGGGTCTGCACCCCACCTTGCCCCCTCTGACCCCCACCCCTCGCCGTGCCCCATAGCACCAGAACGCTGCTGAACCCGCATTCGCAGTTCACTGTTCTGCAGCTGGCTCCTGGGAGCAGAGGCCTTTCTAGCACCCAGGCACCCAGGTGTCCCCTATCTGAGGCACCCGACCCAGCCCTGCCTTGCCCCATCCCGGGCACGGTCTCGAGGTGAGCCCGGATCTGCCTTCCTGGGCAGAAGGTGCCATTGGTGAGATGGCGCCTTGGAATGACTGAGAGACTCTGGGTCTCCCAAGAGTCCGCACCGATGATCAGGCCTCTCAAGACCCTTGAACGGTTGCAGATTCCCAACAACTTGAACTATACCTTGCGCGCAAGGGCAGTGTGTGCCCTGCCCAGAGGCCTTGAGTAGCTGGACTGCTCAGGTCCTCCCATGCCAGGACGGGGTCCGACCACCTGCACATCCGCTTCTTTGGAGGAGCCCATTCCAAACATAACCTGATCCCCGGGCTGCAAATATGGCGACAGTCATTCCCCAGTCCCTCCTGTGGCTGTTGGGGCCCCGTTGGGGACCTCTCCAGGAACCAGGGCACCCCATTGTCTCATTCCTGGGAGCCCTGCTCCCACCCATCCCAGCCTTGGAGTACCCAGGATATATGGCTTTGGGGTTAGTGGGAGCCTTGGTCAGGAGCGGGTCTGGGCACTGCCAGTGTTTGTAGATGACCTTCCTCTGGCCTGGGCAGGACCGCAGCTTCAGCGACCACAGCTGTCTGCCCCCCACCCCCACCCCCCACCCGTCCCACTGCAGGAGAGACTCCTGCCCCCATGGCCCAGGTGAGCGACTCCCAGATTCCCAATTCACAGGCCCAGGACCCAGTGAATGTTGGGCGTTTTCAGCTGCCAAATATGTGGTGATTTTTGACTCACCAATGGATAACTAATGCATATTTTTACTCCTAACTGCTCCTAAGGACCCAGGTACTTTTCCAAGAATCATAATGCTCTGGGAGGGCCCGAAGTTTGCCTTGCTCCTCAAGGCCAGACTGGACTCATTGAGTGGAATGGCCGGGCGTCTACCTCTCTGTGGTGGGTTGGGACCAAGCCACCTCCTGCAGATTCGGTGTCTGTTCCGTTCCCACCACAGCCCATTCCCATAGTCCCCCCTTGCCGACTCGCCCAGGCGGGGCTCACAGGACCAGCAAAATGCTTCTCTGTAATACTAGTCATGAACACCCCCTTCTCTGCCGAAAAAATTAGGTTTCAAGGATATACAACTCTTCAGTGTTACGGTTCTTACGGACCCATAGCCATCTTTCCCCAGGCACGACCATAGTACCAGGCTGACTCCGTAGGCAGGGATGCTACCACTAGCCATGTTCATGACCAGACCGAATTCTCCACAGCAACCATCCAGACAATGGTTTCAATCTTGCCCCCAGCCCAGACCCCCCCCCGACCCCACAACTTTTTTAAGGTGAGTTCCCTCTTGAGCCTTTACTGTTCTTCATGCCACCTAGCTGCCGTCATTATCATCCCTGTCCATCCTACCTCATTTTTATATCTTTGAACTTGCAGAAGGCAGCTCTGCCTTTTGTATATCTGTGGATGCTTAACAACATGCAGAGAAAAAGTATCGCCCAGCTCTATCTGGAAGCTTCTTCCTCTCTCAGCGATAGTTAAACCCTCAATTCTCACCAAGCCCTAAATATCCCCAATTAAGCAAATTATGTAGGAAAAAGTCTTTTGGCCCTGGCTGGCGTAGCTCAGTGGATTGAGCGTGGGCTGGGAACCAAAGTGTCCCGGGTTCGATTCCCAGCCAGGGTACATTCCTGGGTTGCAGGCCAGAACCCCCAGCAACCGCACATTGATGTTTCTCTCTCTCTCCCTCCCTTCCCTCTCTAAAAATCAATCAATCAATCAATCAATCAATCTTTAAAGAAAAAAGTCTTTTGAATCAATAAACTAAATTTAAATGGTTTTCTGGTTCTTGAGGTTCTAGGTTATTGCCACGTTTCATTGTGTGTAATGTAGGTAAAGTGAATTTCATTATTTTTCTTTTCAGGATGAAGTCCCCTAAGCCTCAACCTTTACACTGGAAATTGGAAAAGTTCGAAGTGATCAGAGAAGCTCTTTGGCAAACGCACACAGACGCCCACGCTTTGCCGCCATTTATAAATCACTCAAATGTCTTTCCCTGAAGGAGCAGCCTGTCAGGAATGGTTTGGGTCTTTTCATCTTTGCACACTTGTTGGGGATGACGCCCTTCAATTATTCCCGTAGAAGTTTCTGTCCTCTGCCAAACTGCACCACCTCCAACCACAAGATATAATTATTTTTTAGACCTACAGCAAAATGAAACTCACCCCATCTTTAACCATTTTTATTCTCAGGTTCTTTTTATGCGGGTTTGCCGAGAGCTAGCAAACACGGTAGGCAGATCTTCAGGCAACAGAGCGAAACACTGGTAAAAACTCAAGAAAAGCTTTCTTGCATCGTCCCATGGACACCAGATGGGGGTTGTGACCTGCCTCTATCAGTCTGAATGTAGCTGGGGTGGGCAGTATCTCAGTGAGAAAAAGAAGATGAAGGGCCCCCAACACACCCCTTGAAAGGAAGTGGGTATGTTTCCCTGGCACGTTGACTTTGTCACTGACTACCTCCCATTGTATAAATCAGGGCCAAGTGGTAGAAACAAAATGCTACTCAGAGTTGAGTGGAAATTGTAGGAAATGTGTCCTAAGATAAGCATGTCACGGTGGTCTTTGATTGTCTCGGCCCCCAAGAATGTGTTGATGGTGGGAGAAACTGCTTGCTCCAGTTTTAAGAAAGGTACCTCTTGATACTTGATGTACCCCACTCATGCTCGTTTTAGACAATTGATTGAAATACCGGTTTTCCTCTTAAGGTGAGTTTCCTCTTGAACCTTTATTGTTCTTCATGCCACCTAGCTTCAGTCTTTATCATCCCTGTCCATCCTACCTCATTTTTATATCTTTGAACTTGGAGAAGGCAGCTCCATGGCTAGTTTTGTGAGTCAGTTAGCATCTAGTACCCAGTGACTTAATCAAACGTGCCTCTGGGTGTCGCGCAGAGATTCTGTGGATGTGCTTAACTCGAACAGTCCATTGACTTTAATAACGACAACTGCTCTCAATAATGTCAGTGGGCCCCCTCCGATCAGTTGAAAGGCCTTAAGAGAAAAACTGAGGTTTCTCCGAATGACGCAGCCAGTATCCCGCACGCATTTAGGAAGTTACCAACACTGTAGCTAGCTATTACTTTGGCCAGTTGACCAATATCACCATTATGCCATGTGTAAGACAGCTCTCCTGTCTGCCTCATGTGTTTGCACAGTTTTGATTTACACATGCTTAAACTCGGAGATTCTTATGCAGAAAATCTTTCCTGTTGGCTCCCCACGGCTTACCCAAGGAAGCCCAGCATCTCATGTTTATGAAGAAGTCCCTGGGCTCATGTTCACTCTCCCCGCAGACTAACTGTGATCCCCCACAAAGAACTAGAAAATCTTTACTCAGCTGCCTGTGGGGAACCAGCCCCCTGTTCCCCGCAGAGGCTCGAAGTGAGTCTGAGAAGGGAGCATGTGTTGGAATTTAAAGAGCAAGCATAGCGAGTATTTGAGAGCAAGGGAACCTTGTTGTTGTTGCTTTTGTGATTTTATGTATTTATTTTATTTTTAGAGAGGGGAAGGGAAGGAGAAAGAGAGGGAAAGAAACATCAATGTGTGGTTACGTCTTGTGTGCCCCATAACTGGGGACCTAGCCCGCACCCCAGGCATGTGCCCTGACTGGGAATCGAACCCGTGACCCTTTGGTTGGCAGGCCAGCACTCCATCCACTGAGCCACACCAGCCAGGGCTGGATTTTAATTCCAGTTTCCCCAGTCATTAGCAGGGTGGCCACAGACAGGTCAAGCAGCAGGCTCGTGCTCCCAATGGGGATAATAAAAGATTGGCTTCCCCTAGAAGGATGAGAATTCACTGAGATTCTAAATGTATGAAAAAGCACTGTTTAAACTCTGTTCACACGGCCCCGCCAGTACAGCCTCATTCCACACGGTCCCTTCGCCCCCTGTGGGATAACGCAAGAAGCAGAGAACTGCACAGTGAGAGAGTACAGACTAGAGATTGTTCCCGTGTTTGTCTCCGCTTGACTCCCTACGGCACAGGTGGCAAACACAAGGCCCACGGGCTGAATCCGGCCCTCCACCTCGTTTCTCCCCGGTGGCAGCACCGAGCTCCTCGCCCCTAGTTAAGGAGGAATTACATGTACACAGTCCTAAAACCACATTCAGCCCTTTGAAGGCAACCGAGAGGCTGATGTGGCCCCCAGTGAAAATGAGTTTGACACCCCTGCCCTATGGAGTTATGATACTATGGCACATGGAATATTTAAATTCAGTCCCCCCTACACACACACACACGGATATGCAGCTGCGGATGGTTTGATTTACCTGCCATCTACTGAGACGTGTCATGGTGTGGAAAAGGGATATGTGACCCCAGTGGCTGACCTCGGGGAAGCGGAATGTTTCTGAGATACAGTTTCACGTTAGGGGCAGTAAGCCCAGGGGGCTGGCGCAGGAGCGCGGTTCCTGTAACTCCAGTCAGAGACCCTTGGCTCCTGGGTCAGACTCCATGTGTGAGGAGACTCCATGTGAAGGAGGAGACGGTGCTAACAAGGAGAGAGGATTTGCCCAGACAGCAACAGGGCCAAGGAGCCGGATGAGGGACAGTTTTCTTAACTTTGAAAGGAGGCAGCTTCCCAAAGGGGAGGGTTAGGAGCTCTGCTCTGGGTCAGATGAAACAGAGGTTTGCTCTCCACCGGCCCAAGTGCTGAGCCACTAGTTTTGTCTTTCCCTGGAAAGGTAAGGAGGGAAGGAAGGGGACTTGGTGTGTCCCACTGCCCCAGTCTGAGTGAGTGTGGGTGTGTGTGGCCCTGCGATGGAAGGACGTCCTGTCCAGGGTGGGTCCTGTCCAGGGTGGGTCCTGTCTTGTGCCCTGAGCTGCGAGAAGAGGCCACAGTCACCAGAGACCCTGAACTGGGAAGCAGGGTGGAAAAAAAATGATCTTCCTTGCTTTTATGCATCTTTCTGAAATGTATGTAAAGCTCACATTTACTCCAGTGTTTAATATTAACGTGTTTTGGGTTTTATTGAGCAATTTGGTGATGTTTCTGTGACCAGAAATATGTCGTAGGAACTCAACACTTGCTTATACCGATTAGCCTGTGATAACATTGGTTTTTTATGTATTGTTTCACTTCACATTGCAGTTCCCAAGAACCTACCCATGATGTTAAGGGAGGACCCCCTGTGCAGGACAAATGGAATCTTAAACTCCCTGGTTGGTTCTAGTTTAGGAAAGATACACAAATCACCTTCATATTAATTAAGAACCTGGAGAAGTAGGAAGTGCACTGGATGAGGAGTTGTGGAAATTAGATTCGGGGCCTGACTCTACCACCGGAAAGTTACATGACTTTAGAAAAGTCATTTATGATCTCTGGGCTTGGTTTTCTCATCTATGAAATGAGCAGTTTGAACGAAATCAGCTTTTCCCAGAGTACGTCCTTCTGAATATTATTAACTTTTATATGTAAAAACGGTCTGAGAAATTGGAAATCTTTTTGGAGGAGTTCGGTTCCACAAAACGAAAAAAGTTTCTTTACTGCAGGGGCTTTTCAAGGTGTTTAATATGCTAATGTGCATTGTTAAATCTTTGCTTATAAAATCACTTGTGCGTGGAGCATTTCAATAAGCAGCGATCGGAGGAGCTTTCTTTGACAAACACTAAACCAGCTCACCTTCAAGTGTCTTTTAATTCTCTTATTCTCATTCTACGAAGCTGGAACAGCACTAAGAAAATGGACGTGTGTCACCGGTGAATGACAGGTGAATGTGGGAAATGGTTTTCATTTGCACCCGCACCTGCTTCAGGCTTTTCTGTCTCTTTTTAATGGTATCACCATCCCCGCTGTCGGCTAAGCTGGGAAGGGCAGTACTTTCGGGGTGACCTTGACTCTCAGCAGTCTATCCGTCGCTAAATCCTGACAATTCATCCTTTATGTTATCTCTGAAGCTCATTTCCATGCTAGCAAGCCTGCTTCCGGGCACTCAGCGCTCTCCTGGGACGCCTTCTTGATTATTGCTTTGCTGGTGGAAACACTGAAAATCCCTCTAACTGGCGAGGGCAGGAAAAGGCTCCCCCTCGTCACTGGTCTATTCTTGACCTTGATGCCAGAGGCTTTTCTTTTAGACCATGCATCTAATTGGGTCACTCCCCTTCTCAAAAATCTTCAAAGCTCCCTCATTGTTATGGAGTAAAATTTGAAATTCTTCAATGTCTTCCACGGTCTAGCCCGCATTTATTCTACCTCCCTTATCTCTAGGAGCCTGGCTCCTTCAGAACATCTTATTTCATGCTTTTTCATCTCTGTGAATATAATTTTTCTTTCTCTTTAGGTTTCCCACCTCTTATGTCTTGTTATTAAAAACATGTATCTCCAATAAAACATTTGTATTATTCAAGACCCAGCTCTCAACTCACCTTCTTTGCAACCTCCCTAGCATCTCCTTCCCTTCCTTGCTTAGGACCTCCCTTATCTCCTATGCCCCTCGCTAGTATTTTTATATTGGATTTTTATGTATTTTTAGAGAGAGGAGAAGGGAGGGAGAGAAACATTGACCAGTTGCCTTTGGCATACCCCAAACTGGGGGCCACCTGGCAACCTAGCTTGTGCCCTGACTGGGAATCAAGTCATCGACCTTTTGCTTTGTGGGATGGTGCTCCACCCAGTGAGCCACGTAGGTCCGGGCTCTTGGAGTGATGTCTAAACTCATGCCGGTCATCCTTCAGACAACGGATTCATTGAACAGAAGTAATAGTGAAGGAATGACTGGGGGTTAAAAGCTCCACCTCTAGTTCCATCATACCTGATCCCATTCTTTTATTCGCTCATTCAAAAGTCATGATCCAAAGCCCTGGCTGGCGTAGCTCAGTGAATTGAGCGCGGGCTGCAAACCAAAGTGTCCCAGGTTCGATTCCCAGTCAGGGCACATGCTTGGGTTGCAGGTCATGGCCCCCAGCAACCACACATTGATGTTTCTCTCTCTCTCTTTCTCCCTCCCTTCCCTCTCTAAAAATAAATAAATAAAATCTTAAAAAAAAAAGAAAAAAAAGTCATGATCCTCTACTTCCAGCCAGGATGGAGGCATAGGTAGACACACTGTGCCTCCTCACACAACCAAAAGAAGGACAACAAATTTAAAAACAAAAAACAACCAAAACTGACAGAAAATCGACTGTATGGAAGTCCGACAACCAAGGAGTTAAAGAAGAAACACTCACCCAGACCGGTAGGAGGGGCAGAGATGGGCAGCCGGGCGGAGAGGACTTGAGGCAAGGCAGTGACTGATGGACCAGGGTCCCACATTCGAGTGCAGATAAACCAGGAGGAACAACTGGGGAGCCAGACGGACATGCAACCCAGGGTTCCAGTGTGGGGGAAATAAAGCCTCAAACCTCTGACTGAAAACACCTGTGGGGGTTGTGGCGGCAGCAGGAGAGACTCCCAGCCTCCCAGGAGAGTCTGTTGGAGAGATCCACAGGGTCCTAGAATGTACACAGACTCACCCACCCAGGAATCAGGACCAGAAGGGCTCACTTTGCTTGTGGGAAGTGGGGGAAGTGGCTGAAATTCGGCAGAGAGTGGAGCAAGCAGCACTGTTCCCTTTTGGACCCTCCCCCACGTACAGCGTCACAGCGCAGCCCCGTGGGTTGCCCCACCCTGTTTAACACCTAAGGCTCCGCCCCCTGATTACATAACAGGTGTGCCCAGACCAAAAAAATGGGCCCTAATGAAAGAACAGGTCAAAGCTCCAGAAAAAATACAACTAAGCAGCAAAGAGATAGCCAACCTATCAGATGCAGAGTTCAAAACACTGGTAATCAGAATGCTCACAGAATTGGTTGAATATGGTCACAAATTAGATGAAAAAATGAAGGCTATGCTAAGTGAAATAAAGGAAAATGTACAGGGAACCAACAGTGAAACCGGGACTCAAATCAACCATGTGGACCAGAAAGAAGAAAGAAACATTCAATGAGAACAGAATGAAGAAACAAGAATTTAAAAAAATGAGGTGAGGCATAGGAACCTCCAGGACAACCTTAAACGTTCCAACGTCTGAATCATAGGGGTACCAGAAGGAGAACAGGAAGACCAAGAAATTGAAAACTTATTTGAACAAATAATGAAGGAGAACTTCCCCAATCTGGCAAAGGAAATAGACTTCCAGGAAGTCCAGGAAGCTCAGAGAGTCCCAAAGAAGTTGGATCCAAGGAGGAACACACCAAGGCACATCATAATTACATTAGCCAAGATTCAAAATATGGAGAGAATCTTAGAAGCAGCAAGAGAAAAGGAGACAGTTACCTACAAAGGAGCTCCCATAAGACTGTCAGCTGATTTCTCAAAATAAATTGCAGGCAAGAAGGGGCTGGAAAGAAGTATTCCAAGTCGTGAAAGGAAAGGACTTACATCCAAGTTTACTTTATCCAGCAAAGCTTTCATTTAGAATGGAAGGGCAGATAAAGTGCTTCCCAGATAATGTCAAGTTAAAGGAGTTCATCATTACCAAGCCCTTATTATATGAAATGTTAAAGAGACTTATCTAAGAAAAAGAAAATTAAAAGTATGAACAGTAAAATGACAACAAACTCACAGTTATTAACAACTGAACCTAAAACAAAAACAAACTAAGCAAACAACTAGAACAGGAACAGAATCACAGAAAGGGAGATCACATGGAGGGTTATCAGCGGAGCAGTGGGAGGAGGAAGAGGGGGAAAAGGTACAGAGAATAAGTAACATAAATGGTAGGTAGAAGATAGACAGGGGGAGGGTAAGAATAGTATAGGAAAAGTAGAAGCCAAAGAACTTACATATATGACCCATGGACATGAACTAAAAGGAGGGAATGTGGGTGGGAGGGGATGTGTAGGACGGAGGGGAATAAAGGGAGAGGGGAATGGGACAACTGTAATCGCATAATCAATAAAACATATTTTTAAAAAAACAGTCATGATTCAGACCTGGAACATAAATACGGAACATGGATGACATCCTACAACCCATTCCTTGGCTCCCTCAGTCCTGCTCCCGGGGCTTCAGGCCAGGCCCCAGGGAACAGTCCGTCCCAGACCCCGCCCCCTGACCCCCGACCCCAGTCCTTCCTGAGCAGCACTGAGCCCAGTGTGCTGTGCCGGCTTCAAATGCGGCTGCTGTGCTGGCTCCTTTGGCCCAGGTGGTAAAACCCTCTCATTTGAGATCCTTAATGTTCCTTAAAACCCATTAAAAAAACACCTGTCCTTTGATCAAACCTCCAAAGCCTCTCATTTTCAGATTCATCCTATGAAGTCTCTGGAACAAGCCCGCACTAAACACTGCACAAATCCCGGAGCTCTCGCTGGAGTGTTATTTACTGTAACCTCCACGACGTGCGCCATAAACACGCAGAAGTCCCCAAAGCTGCAGGCTGGAGAGATGCAGCAGGAAGATAAATACGCTTTGATGCCGGTTTCAATGGCTGGTAATTTCTTGCTTCCACGATACTCCACAAACACAGCTGTCAGAAGTGCATTGTGTAAATCAGATGCTAATTAAATTAAATTCCCACTAGAATTAAGGCAGCAAAGTAGTTTGTCTTGTTTTCTTGCAAACCAGGCCTCTCAATCAAGACAGCTGGAGCACTGGCATTCCAGGTACGTGGAAGCAACAGCTGCAATGAGGCAAAGCAACTGCTTTCGTATTACATTGCCATCAGCACCAGGAAAATGGATGGTGTTTTGGACAGCATTAGTAACGTTAGAAATGAGAACAATGTTGTGCAAACGGAGCCGGACTGGGAAAGAAGAGGACTGGGTTCTGATGTCAGCTTTGGCAGAATCACTTTACAACGCTGAGCCTTATTTCTCTGCTTCCTCCCACCCGTCTCCCTCCCTTCCCTCCTTCCTTCCTTCTGCTGGATATATACTGAATGACAAATACTGTCAGGCAATCTACTGGGTCCTGGAGACACAAAAATACAAAAGACGCTCCCTGCTCTCTGGATGCTCCTGGTCTTTTGAAAGAACCAGGGGGTGGGACCCCACCCTCGAGGTGCCTTCCATGACTCATGGCTCTGTCATTTCCCAATATAAACTTGCATCCGACTAGCACGCAGGCGAGAGTGACTCTTTCTCAGGGTCTATCCCACCTCCGTTGAAGGCTGCCCAAGACATACCCCTGCTGTGGGCCTTCAGTTTTCAGTCTAATCAGAAATAAAAGCAGATATAAGAAAACATTACCTCAATTATGTAGAGGAGCAGGGAGGCTGAGCGCGGAAGTCACCCAACAAATGCTTTCTTCACTTACTCATTCATTCAGGAAGCACGTCCTCAATGCCTACAGTGTGTCACGAGCTTCCATGAAATCAAAGTGACAAATACCTAAAAAGTTAACTATAATAAGATGTGTGATACAACCATTAGAATAGGATGCATGGGGAACAGAAGCATTTTTTTAAGATTTTATTTATTTATTTTTAGAGAGGGAAGAGAGGGAGATAGAGAGAGAGAAACATCAATGTGCGGTTGCTGGGGGTCATGGCCTGCAACCCAGGCATGTGCCCTGACTGGGAATCGAACCTGCGACACTTTGGTTCAGCCCGTGCTCAATCCACTGAGCTACACCAGCCAGGGCTTAAAAGAAGTATTTTTTTTAAAAAAAACAAACCATTTCAAAGGATTATGAGAAGTATTCCATCTCCTTCATCCATTTAATTGTCTCTAGAGTTGCTGTTCCACAGTTCACTCCCCGTCGATATGCTACGGCTTAAAATCCTAGCAAAAGGCAACCATGTGTGATAGATTAAGACAGATTCCAGTGTAGGGTAGCAATGTCTCTCACAGATTCGGTCTGATACCAGTAATTGCTTGCTCAAGGATACATGATGTTACAACAATAGAAAAGTGGGGAAGCAAACTGGTACATTCATACAATGGAATACAACTCAGCAATAAAAAGTCGTAAACTATGGATACAAGTAGCAAAAGTAAGTCTCAAAAATATAATGCGCGAAAGAAGCCCGAACGAAAGAGTACAAGCGGTATGAGGCCATCGTTATAAAGATGTAGGGAAGGGAACAGTGGGATGCACAGTGGTCTCCATCCCATGCAAATATCACGAGAGCCTTATGTGTGATAGACTCTTGTGAAAAGAAGGGACCTGCCCTGGCTGGCGTAGCTCAGTGGATTGAGCGCGGGCTGTGAACCAGTGTTGCAGGTTTGATTCCCAGTCAGGGCACATGCCTGGGTTGCAGGCCAGGTCCCCAGCAACCGCACATTGATGTTTCTCTCTCTCTCTCTCTTTCTCCCTCCTTTCCCTCTCTAAAATAAATAAATAAAATCTTAAAAAATATTAAAAAAAATAAAAGAAAGGACTGCCTGCTGTGCCCTTTCAGGGATATCATCAAACATGCTCACAGGACAAGTCGATGGCATAGGATACAATGACCAACAAGTTTGTGGTCACTTCCTGGAACGGTGCCTGTCACGTGGTGGTTGTTGAAGCCCAGAGCAAACTGCGTTCAAGCCTGTAGTTTTCCCTCCCTGGTTACACCCATCCCCTTGTCATGTACGACATTCAGCAGGTATCAATAAATTCCTTCCTCTTCTCTCAGCAGACACCCTCTCTATATTTCTTCAGCTCACATGCAATCATCTGCAAACACGTTTTACGAGCCTCTGGAGTGAGGAACGGAGGGGAAACAGCCGATGGAATTGCACTGTGAATTACTTAAGGCAGCATCCATCATGAGCCCTGAGACGAGAATGCAGTGTTTTGAATGGCAGTTCAGAATCAAAATCCCAAGAAAGGTAAAACAGAAAGAATGAGACAATCCCTGTATGTGAAGTTTCAAATATAATGCTGACGAGGTAGTTAGTATAAATCATTTTCAAACACAGGTAGGCAACAGAGTCTTGCGGAGTGTACAAAAACAGCTTCCTGGTCTTCGGGCACGTGCCTGGTGATTTGGATGAATGATACCCCTGTAACTTCAAAGCAGGGTTCGAGCATCTCACGTGTCCTGGGAGCTCGGAGATGCTGGAACAAAGAGGCAGCGGCCTAGAGAGTCGAATGTCCCACACTGCCACCACCTCAGACAAATGGGGACCCGAGGACTGAGCACTGACTTGTGCCTGGTGACCGGTGGTCTTTCTTCCCTTCTCCTCCCAACTTTGAGTTTCAAAAGATATCACACCTATGGAAAAATGGGAAGGATGGCACAATAAACTTCTGCATAGCCTTCATCTATCCTGGTTCGCCAACTGTTGACATTTTGCTATGTATCTGCTTTCTCTCTCTCTTACACACACACACACACTCAGTTACGGAAGAGGAGAAGGCACAGCAGAGTGCTCTGTACATTAGTAAGTACCACACAAATATTAGTTTTCCTTGTCACTCCAACCAGCAGAGCTGGTCCATTTCCGGCACCTCCCTTCCTCACATAGCTGATGGCTGCGAAAACCCTCACCGAGAAACTCATCGAGAAGGCCCCTTGTTGTTCTCGGAACTGGTCACTAGGTGTAGCCATTTGTCAAGGTAACGTATTATTAACCTTTCCCCTGGCTCTGAACCGCTGGCCGTGCTTTTGTAGGGGCGCTGAGACTGTTTTCTCCTCCGCTCGATTTTAAGAGTTATCTGTTGGGTTGCCCGTCATTTACAGAGAGACAATTCCAAGTCAAGTGAGGGAGACAGAGTGTCCTTAGATCTTACATTTCTTTTTCCTCCTTCCGTGCCCTTGATGTTGGACATCATCTATCTCCCTGCACTGCCTGCAGGGCAGCTCACTCTGCAGTGTCTATTTCATTCATTCGACGGACATTCATTGAGCGTTGCAGAGGGGCCAGGCGTGGATTAGGAGCTGCAGGTGCGAGCGTGAATAATACAGAGTATCGTCCATTGTACAGCTCATTCCAATAGCTCCTTCTCGGACAGCAGACCGACACTACCAACTGTCTGTGGGGAAACGAGCTCAACAAACTCACTTGTCTTTCTGTTTCCCACAATGCAAATCTCCCGAGGTAGCATCGATGCAGCCCCCTTCTCTCAAACTCATCGTGCTCATCTTGACAACCACCTCTCGGCTTGAATGGAGCCATCACTCATTCTTCCTGTCCCAGCTGATTGTCACATCCCAGCTTTGGAGCAGGTCTTCTTCCCCTCCACCTCCTTCCCCCAAAGCCATCAGTAACATTCCAATTTCCTGCCTGGGCCATGGTGCGAGGCTCCTAAGTGGCTTTCCTTTTCCGCTTGCCTTCAACAAATCCTCTATATGTTGACCAAGTGATTCTCTTGAAGGGCACTTTGTATCCCATGAGTCCCAGCTGCATTCTTTATTCTAAAGTGGTTAGACCCCCCTTTAGCCTCGAAAGCACTTTCCTCATTTGCTCCAACCCCAATAATCCGCGCTGTACCTCTGAATTAACCAAAAGTGGGTCTTGAAGTATTTACGAGTCAGGCATTGGGTGAAGGAAGGCCTACGGGGTAGACATAGAAACTCCAGTAGACCCTTCCCTCACGAAAAGCAGAAGGTCATTCAATAAGCGTTATCACTGATGCCTCCCTTCCTTTGTCGAAGCCCGAGCCCTGGTACCGGAGACTGTGACTGTATTTGCTTTTAAAGAGACAATTAAGGTTAAATGAGGTCATGCAGGTGGGCCCTAATCTTATCTGACTGGTGTCCTTATAAGAACAGGGAGTGACACCAGGGAGGTACCGACCCAGGGGAGAGGCCATGTGAGGACACAGCCAGACGGCCGCTGTCCGCCAGCCAAGGAGGGGGACGCCAGGGGGACCCAAAGCTGCCAACACCTGGATCTTGGATTTCCAGTCCCCAGGACCCTGAGAAAATAAACTGGTGTCGTTTATGTAACCCAATCCGAGGGATTTGATGATGGCAACCCTAGCAAACTAACACAATGAGTAAATACAAAAAAAAATTTTGGAGAAAGGGCGCTGGCCAGGATACTGGGGCCACAAAGAAGGGTGGTTAACTCATCTCTCTTTTGTAAGCCCAACGGTGCATTATGGTTGGTTGTGTTGTTACTGTTCCCCTCAAACGTCCACCTTTATCCCGTGCCCCCGGCTTTGCCCTTGCCGTTTCCTGTACTCGGTGCGCTCTCCTCCCCATCCTGTCTCTGCTAGCACACGCCTACCTGCCCTCCAAGGCCAAGGCCATTACCAGCGGCTCCACAGACTCTTCCCTCTGTTCCAACTGGATTTGATTTGTCTTTCCTTTTAGCTCCTGTGCCGTTTTGGGGGTGTCTTCCTGACAGTCCTCATCTCCCACAGATTTACTTATGAATCTTTGTGTTTTTGACTTATCTATTTTTCCCAATTATGTGTCTCAATAGAAGGAAATGTCTCTCACTTATTTTTATATTCCTTCAGACACCTATTACTAGGACTCATACACAGTAGATACTTGATAAATATTTATTTAATTTGAACAAGAGGGAAATTCTGCTAGAATAAAGGCAATTATACATTTTTGCTTGAAATTTTCATGAAAATATATTTTTGTTCTTTTCTGTTTAAAAAACCTACTGTGTTCTGTTTTTCTTTTTTTAAAAGATTTTATTTATTTATTTTTAGAGAGGGGAGGGAGGGAGAAAGAAAGAGAAAGAGAGAAACATCAATGTGCGGTTGCTGGGGGCCATGGCCTGCAACCCAGGCATGTGCCCTGACTGGGAATCGAACCAGCGACCCTTTGGTTTGCAGGCTGACGCTCAACCCACTGAGCCATACCAGCCAGGGCTGGTCTCTTGTTCTTTTCTATTTTTTTAATTAAACTTTAATTTAAAAAATGTAATTAAATTATCTCTAAAGAACTTTTCAGCATTAACTCCAGCACATGTAATCCTGGAATTAAATAGGAAAAAACAAAATACAACACACCCCTATCTGTTTTGCAGATTGTACTGTTAATACAATAATCTCCATATAAAGCTAAGGCAGGAAATCCTGTTCTCATGAACTCAATGGAATTTTCTGCCACAATAAAAAAGAATCAACTGCAGCCACTGTCAACCATTCAGATGAATTCCACAGACCAAATGTTGAGTTAAAAAAGCCACTCAAAAAGAGTACACACTGTCTTACTGCATCATTACGAAGCTGGAGAACAGGCAAAACCAATTTCTGGTTATTGAGAGAATTAAATGAACGGACACGTGCACACAGCCCTTGGACCAGTAGCTTAATTGAAACTAATCAATACATGTGAGCCACTTTCCTTATGAGAGGAGACAGTTCCTAAAACCTCTCTGAAATAAATGGCACTCATTAACAGGGCTTAATGAAGAGCCTGAAGGTGCCCCAAGGAAAGAATGACAAACGAGCTTCTACCACCAGAAGGACTCAGAGAAGGAGAGCGCCAGGACTTGCCCGCGGAGGGATACCGGCAGTGAGAGGAGGCTCGCGGAGGAGCAGGAAGCAGACGAGGGTTGGGCAGATCCACGGGAATCATCGCCTGGCCCCTGCACAGGTGGGGGTGGGGGTGTCTAGGAAGTTATTGCTGCGAGAAGAGTGGCAAGGTGGGAGAAGCAGGACAGCATGTGTAGCAGAAGCTCCAGAGAGGGACTTGGGGACACCCCCACGCCATAGCTCCATCAGCCTTCCTCAAGCTACCCCAGACAAGTACCACCAGGGCCAGCACTTTTTAGTAGTTTTTTTATTTTTATTTATTCATTTTTTTTAGAGGAAGAGAGGAGGAGGAGGAGAGAGAGAGAGATTTGTTGTTGCACTTATTGGTTCATTCATCGGTTGATTCTTGACCAGGGATTGAACTCTCAACCTTCTCAACCTTGGCATATTAGGACTATGTTCCAACCAACAGAGCCTCCTGGCCAGGGCGGACCAGCACTTTGTAAATTTAGGAAAAAACTACAGGTTTGCTTTGGAAACAGCTTTGGGAAAAGTCTTGCTCTAACCCGATCTCGGCCAGCATTCCGCTCCTTCCTGTGGAATCTGAAGCAGCCCCTGCATCCTCGCGTCCTTGACCCTTTGGACCCCGAGGCACCAGCCCACTCCCTCACGCCTGCCTGGCAGGCTCGGGGAGGCGGATGTGATGCAGAGGGCTGCAGCCCTGCATCTGGCTCTGGGCTTATGTCCCACAGCTGTCTGCTCCATGGTGCTCAGTCTGGCTATGCACGGAGACCGCAAATGCACTGTGAAATGCCCGGGTCTCTTCGAGGTCTCTAGTAAGAACATATGCACACCCAGGAGTGTTGACTAACAGGAATGGCATTAAAGAAAGAGCATTTCTCTTTCTACATATTGTTCTTCCTTTCCACCTACTCTCCCTTCACTCGAGAATTTTTAGATTCAAAGCAACTGAAATAGTGGTTTGGGGGTTTTATAATAGATACTATCAAGCAGGCTTTGAAAGGGCTTTTTAAAGTACTATATTCCTCATACTTATATTTCAATATATAAATGTAAAAATATCTCCATAGAGTGCTCACTGCACTTAAGCTGTCATTGTCAGATTAATGGACGATCATCATCCCAAAGTGATTATAGTGCACAGTAATTACACTGCCACCATTAAGTTCTTCCCGAGATTTGTTCTACTTGAGGATGGTTGTAACTTGATCATAGGGCCACAACCTGGGTCATTACATAATTGCACTCTGGAACTCGTGACCGGGGGCACCATCGATATGTAACGAATCCAATTGGATTTTCTTGTCCTGATCAAGTTTCTTTCTTCCTCATCTCTTATGAAAAGAGAAGTGTGATGTGGGGAAGGTGTGGGCGTGGACAAGGAAGTGTAAGCTACGCCTTGCATGTTTCAAAAGAAAGGACTGATTCAAAGTATGTTTTGGTAACAGAAAAGCAGAGCCTTAGAAAAAACTGGGCTGGCCTTCCTCTAGCTAAATTAAGAAAGGCCTGACTTTCACTCTGTGTAGACCTTGCAAATAGCCTTAAGGTGACGCGACTTTGGGTTGGCCTGGATAGTGTGGGTTTTTAAAGGCTAGTCTCGCAAGCTTGGCCCCTTAATGAACTGATCTGTACTGAACCGTACGCTTCAAAGACTTTACGAATATAGGGTATTCAGTAGTCCTCCCTTCTCCATGGGGGATTCATTCTAACCCCCTCAGCTGATGCCTGAAACCATAGATAATACCAAACCCTGTATACTATGCATACATAAGTTAAGCACAGTAAGAGCTTACCTTCCACGGCTATAATAATAGAATGGAACAATGATAACAATACACTGGAATAAAGTTATGTGACTGTGGTCTCTCTCTCTAAGTACCTTACTGTGCTGTGCTCACCCTTCTTCTCATGAGGATGTGAGATGATGAAATGCCAAACCTATTCCTGGGTCTGTGTGACTGTCCCTCACTGCAGTAAACGACTCGGTGTCCCTCGTTTCAGGGGACCCCTTGCTCAAGTCTGCCTACAGGCTCAATGCTTTCTGGAGCAGCCTGTTGCCATCATTGGAAACACCCACAAATTTAATGTCTTTTCCATCTCAACAGAGTACTGTGGCTGTAGCTCTCACAGTTTGAGATGCAACTGCAAAGCTAGCATGAATTTCTCGTTACTTCTTCACAATTTCAGAGACTGAAGATTCATTTTTACTGCGGATTTTGGCAATCTCAGATAGACTTTTTTCCCCTTCACTCAAGTGCTTACACCTTTTCATTTAAAGGAAGCTCTTTCCGGCTTCTCTGTGGCGTGTCCAAATGGCCAGCATCACCACTCGTGTGCTTCGTGGCCACTAGTAAGTGAAATAAGGGTGACTGAACACAAGCAGTGATCTCGACAGTCCATTAGATAACCGAGATGGCCAGTCAGTGACCAGTGGGCAGCATTGTACCGCATGGAGACACTGCACCCGGGTATGGTTCATGCCCCAGGCGATATGGAGCGGGGCAGATTTCATCATGCTGCTCAGAATGGCCCACGATTTAAAACTTAGGAGTTTTCCACTTAGTATTTTTGGACCATGGTTGACCGCGGCTAACCAAAATTGTGGAACGTGAAACCGTGGATAATGGGGTGGGGACCTCTGTGCTCATCTCTAATACGTTGGGTTAACTTTGTCCATCTAGTTAGGGTTTCCTAAAAAATGGACTCATGGAGCCAAACCACAGGACTGTCCGTAAGTGTACTGAATTGTGAAATCGCGTGTGGGGGCTGGGGTGCACGTGCGCTGGCTTTTTCCTGGGGGAACGGGTATGTTTCCAACATGTGCTCAGAAGGGGCCGTGGCTGAGCTCGGGTTAAGAATCACTGACCTCTGAGTGAAGTGCAGGAGCATCCAAGGAGCTGCAGAGCAAAACCCAATGCTTATTCAAAGGCAGCCCCAGGGCTGGGCAGGGCACTGTGCAGTCACGGGGCCAGAACATTCAACTAGGGGCAGAGAGCCACAGCAGTCCTCAAAGACGGGGTTTATTTATTGTCAATACTCTAAGCTCAATTTGCCAGAATTGATTTTTTTTTTGGTCTGGCTCTCGCAGATCATTCAGGTCAAGACTCTCCACCGAAGCCGTTTGGAGAAAGGAGAACGCTCGCTGTGGTCCGTGGGTGGGGTAGGCGGGTGCGTACAGCAGCAAACAGCTGAGAGTTGATGAGGGGCAGTGGCCTGGCTGAATTCACGAGCTTGGACCTTCTCTAAGGAGGGGATAAGTGGCCCATTGTTTCAATGGGTTCTTTCAGCTCTTTCTGGTTTATGATTTGGCCAGAGCTCATCCTTTTCCAAAGTAGCACATCTTTTCAGTCTGGGGACATTGGAGCAGCTGGGGGAACCTGGTGGAGGTGGGCGGGGGAGGAGAGGGCTGAGGGGGAGGGGGAAGTGGCCAGAGGGGTATTGTGGTTCCCCGGGCCCACCCTGTTTCTGGGAAGGGTGGAAATTGACGGCCTCCTTTACCAGAATCCCAGTCCACTATTGCTGCTGCATTTAGTTCATTGTTGAAGACCTTTTTTTTTTAAAGGAATATTTTTCTGGGAATAAAACCTCCCTGGAGAATCCGTGCTTAAGGCGTCTTCAGCTGCACCCGCATTATTAGTTAATGCCGCAGAACAAGGGGTGGGGACAGGGAGGTACTCATGCAGGGCTGGCGGCTCCGTTTCATAATTTCGCCGGAGGACTCCCTCTCTCTCAGAAGTCTCGTTCCAGCAGCATTAAAAGTTATTAGTGGCCTACATGTCCAAAGTTCACTGATCGTATTTTTGAAATAAAAATGTCCTTAAGTGATCTGACAACTCTCAGTGTACTTGTAAGGATAATGGCGTAAGTAAGCTATCTGAGATTATAGTGAACCTCAGCCAAAGGCGGCTGACTCCCATTTGGTTTGCAGGGGTTACACCCTGCCCAGCTGCAGGGAGCTCCGCTGGCCGGATGCCACGCGAGACGGAAGGCCGGACCGTTTCTTTGCCGTGAAGAGTGCAGGGAAATCAGGGCTTTGAACACGTGGGTATTGCTACACTTTCTCCTTGTTTGAAGACTTGCCTTTTTAAACTCACTTTGTATTTTATTTTCATACATGTTAAATTTCAAGCAAAAGTTATGATTGGCCATGGGCAATTCATCGGAGCCACGAGGGATGACCTCTTGGAAGAGCTCCCAGCAGACTGCTCTTGGCGTTTTGAAGGGCACGCGAGGGCCTGGGGTTCTGGGAGAATCTGAGGGGAGTCCAGCTTTTTGGAGAAAGGGATGCTTTCTAAGGTGTAGAAAGGATATTCTCTACCTCTGCAGTTGAGATCTCTTTGGAACCTTAACAATGAAAGCAAGAAAGTTTATCTTTTCCTATAAAAACCGAGTTAGCTAGGTAAGCCAATATTTTAAGTATTTCAGGCTGAGTTGGCCAAAACAGATCATTATTTTTGTTAATTAAAAAATGACATTTCACATCCTGAATGAATGATTTTAGTATTTTAAACACCTAGTTATTTAAGGTAACCAGGGGTGATTTTATTTGCAGGTTTTTTCTTTCTTGTCTGTGTCTGCAAAGAATGGTTCGAGTCACCCTTGCATGCAAAGGACTCATGTCTGAGAAAGGTGCAAGCTTCTTAAATGAAAAGAGGTCGTTTTCAAGGTGTGGATGCTGTATATTTGTCACTGAAACACTGCTAGTGTTTTTACTGCTTGACTGTTTTCATTTTATGTAGCATTTATTTATCTTTTAAAAGATTTTATTTATTTATTTTTAGAGAGGGAAGGGAAAGAGAGAGAGAGCAACATCAATGTGTGGTTGCTGGGGGCTGTGGCCTGCAACCCAGGCATGTGCCCTGACTGGGAATCGAACCTGCGACACTTTGGTTCGCAGCCTATGCTCAATCCACTGAGCTATGCCAGCCAGGGCTATGTAGTATTTCAATAAGCCCATTAATTTCAGATCTGGAACTCTGGACAGCTGGCTTTTCTGAGTCAGCTGGAATCACTCACTGTCCACCGTACTCTTGACTGTCTCTTTCTTGTCCCTGGTCCTGCTGGCCGTTCCTTACCTCTCTCCTGTGGCACCTCCCACTTGAGCATTCTTCTTTCTCTGTATCTGCCTGTCTTTGGTAACAGGAATGGACTCAGTCTGCGTTTTTCAGACCTCCCTGTTGGGAGAATGGCCCGGTGTGCGGCACCCAGGCCATCTGAGCTCTTCTTCCTGCGAACTTTGCGAATTCACTAGCCTGAGAGTCAGGGTCTGCTTTGTCCCATGGGTATACCCATATTTTTTAGTTTAAAAATTGAAGGGGGATGATGAAAAGATAACATCGGAATCCAGTTTGAGTTTATTGACGTTAAGCAAAATTTATTAATGCGCAGACTTTTTTTTCTGGATTTTTCCTGCAATCGTAGAGAAATGAGGTTATCTGGCCCAAACTGTCACCTGCTCCTCATTAAAGCCATGGTGGCAGACGGTCACTCAGCTTCTGCTTGACGGTCTCAAGGAATGGCCGGCTCCTTCTGCCTGGTCTGCGTTGCTTTTATTTCATGGCTTCACTTATTTGTTGATTTGCTTATCATTTATTGAATACACACTCAATCAGTCACTATTTAGGGCACTGTGTGAAAAAGGTCGCCATCCCTTCTGATACATTGTCCGCCCTCCAGGAAGTGTACATTCCTGGGAGGAGGGGCAAACAGGTAAAGGTGTGAGAGAGCGTGTGGTGTGGACGTGAACACGTCCGAGATGTGGAGGATGTATTGGTTGTAGAGGACCGACCAGTCAGTACCTCTCCCTGGAGGGCAGAGGGGCGCTTCCGAGAGTCCCACGTGACAATGGTCTGCAGGCTGAGTAAGGAGACTGCAGCTGGAGAAGAGGCAGAAGGAGGACCTTGCAGGTGCACGGAAAAGCCCAGGCAAAGACGCCCAAGGAGAAAAGACTGGAAAGACAGTGGCTGCGGTAGGGGTGACAGTGGGGGTTGGAAGCCCTCCGCCTGGAAGCTTCTAGCAGGAAAGTGGATTTTGTCAGAGGACATGAGGAAACTTGATAAAAAAAAAAAAACAACCTACAGTTAAGATCGTACTCATTGGTGAGAAACTCCAAGCTTTCTCTCTGAGGACAGGAACAAGACGGTTATGGGGAGGAGAAGAAGAGAAGGAAAAGGTGGGGAGTGAGTCTGGAAAGACAGCGGAGATTCTGAGTCAGAAAACCCAGATCTGCTAAGGAACTGGGTTTTATCCCATCAGCAACATGAAGCCAACTAGCGTTTTCCAGGGAAGTAATAACAATAACCGTCACTTACATTGCAGTGTCAACGTGCTCGGCAATGTCCTAAGTACTTCAGACACATTAACTTATTTAGACCTTATACCAATCCTATGAGGGAGGCACTGTTATTATCCACATTTGAAGATGATGAAACCAAAGCACAGAGAGGTTCATTCAGTTACTTAAGGCCCCACGGCTAACTAAGTGGCAATGCTGGGGTTTGAACTTAGTGAGGGAGCTTTGAGTGCACTGTGGAGGGCGGTTCAGAGACAATGGTCCGAAGTGCGGCCTGGAGGACGTTAGAATAACCCCAAAGAGAGTTTATGCTGACCACCGGGTCACATCTGGCTGGGATGTCAAAGGATACCAAAAGTATATTGTGTCAAACCCCATCTCTCCTACGCTTGTTGGGGGACCCGAAGTGGTCCAAGTTCCCTGGGGTGATTTTGTAATGACAAGGATGAACTTGGATAAAGAGCGACACCAAAGGAACCCCACACAGATTTATTACACGCTCCCTATGTGCAGGCCCTGTGCCAGGCGGCTGGACTTCCTGCTGCCGTTTGCTTCGTTTTTCATTGCAGCTCAGTTTCCTAGAAGGAATGTAGTCTTGCGTTTAAAATGTGGGGTAGTATTTCCTTGGTGCAGGAGGATGCCCAGAGAGATGGCCTTTACCTCTTCTGAATAAGCTGCTCCGTGCCTTGCAAGGACCCCCTGTCATAAGTGGCCAATGTTCTGGCAGAGTTTGGTGGGCGGTGGGCCAGACGCTAATGATTTTAGTAAATAATTTTGACCCAAAGACTCCATTTGTTTCCAAGCTCCCATGGCTTCATGGCAGCATCTTCCATGTGTTTCCATGTGTTCTCCACGTGTTGTCCACCCTTGGTTTCCACACAGACTCCCTCTGTGCGGTACATGGGAGCCGGGGGTGGGGGGTGTTGGTCCCTTGAAGGCCCTGCCTGCGGTCTGTGCTGACCGGGCTCACCAGGGCACTGTTTGGAACCCTTAGGGAGGACGTTGGGCTTGGGTGTCACGCGTCCGGGCACTGCCATCAATTTACTTTGCCAGCAAGGAGGTTTGATATTTGTTCGTGACTCATCCAACAAACTCTGATTGAGCACTATTATGTGCCAGGGTTGGTGCCGAGTGCCTGAGTTAGAGAGGAGTGAAAAGTACATTCTGGCTCCTTTAGCAGTTAAGTTCCCTGCAGAAACAAACAAACAAAAAAAACACTCATCGTCTTTGGGGAATTGGTTACATGGGTGATGGACAGCTGAAATGGCAAAGGTCAGAGGCAGGGACTGCAGGAAGCAGCCTGCGGTGGGAAGAAGGGAAGCCCAGGGTCTGCAGAAATGTGCCTGGGACTCGGGGGTGAGGCTGCATTTCTGCAGCAGATACGCTGAGGGGCCTGACATGGTTGGATTAGGAGTAGAAGCCGGTAACTGGCCCTCACAGCCATTTCCAGGATGAAGGACCATCTGTAGGAGATGCTGGCAGGAAATAGGAAGTAGACAGGAAACAGGAAGTAGACAGGAAGGAGCGAGTCCCTTCTCTGCCTCCTGGCTGCCAATCTGCCTCTAATACCCTCTTATGGGAGAAGCCTAACCCGAGCCTCTGGCAAGGGGACGTGTCCGCAAGATGGACATGGGAGGCAGAAATGCAAACAGGCCCTTCTGGCGGGGAGTCCAGCCGGAGCCTAAGCTGGAATCGAGACATGTCTGAGAGTGTTGCAAGTTCAAGAGCTGGATGTCTGGAATTTTATGTGCATGCTCCTGCCCCAGGAGCCTTTGCCCTGGCCACTCCTTCTGTCTCGGGACACTTCCCCCCACCCCCACCAGACACGCCCCTTTTCACTTCTTTTCAAGCCTCCTCCCCACTGTCGCTATCTAATGATCGTAGTTGCAACCCCTACCCAGGCCCCAGGTCATGCCCTGTCTTTCTCTAAAGTATTTACCACCAGTTAAACAAACATGTTCAATTGTACATCAACATTTACCATGTTAAATAAATATGTGAAATCATAACACATTTCACATTTAAATATGGTATGGTTTAACATACTTGTTTATTGTTTTATTTTCCATCTCTCTCCCCGGCCATTAGAAAACGAACTCTGCCAGGGTAGGAGTTGCTGTCTCTTGTTCACCAGTGAATTTGGAACAGTAACGGCTCTCTGGGTATTTGTTGAATGGACAAATGAACAAAAGGATGCTTAGTTGAGGAGAAAAAAGAAAGTTGTTTGGGGCAAAAGGCTAATAAGACTAGTAAAGTAAGACCAATAAGGATGGTTTGCTGTCTGTCTCGGATGTTATTGATCTCTCTCCCACTATCTCTCTCAGATGTTATTGATCTCTCTCCCACCTAGCGAGAGGATCTGCAGGAAGGGAAGGACAGCGGTTCACAGACAATACCTGCAAGATGGGTTTTCACCATGAGCTCTTGTGCTCAGGTGATAAAGCAAGACCTGGGGCGGGGAGGGGACTTTTGCAAGTACCTGCACATCGAGGTCTCAAGGGTTGGAAGCTCAGTGACATACGGGGACAGGGTTCTGGACCGGGGCAGCGGTCATGTCTAGAAACTCCGTGCAGTTTGCCTCTGTGGGACTGAACGTTAAAGAAGGTGTGCAGACAGAGGTCGGCAGAGTCCATACTGATTGTGAATGAGTCTCAGTGTTTCATTTTGCAGAAATGTCACACAAACTCCCCCAACTTGCTTTGGGCTGTACGCGAATGCCAACATTCCACTTGAGTGCCATTAGGGAAAAAAAATATAGAACAGGACTCCAAAAAATGAAAGCTATGAAAGGAACTTCAGAAATAACTCTCGTGAGGAAACTAGTCTCGTTTGATAGTGTTTGTTCCCATTCTGTTCTGATTGGAAATTTACCATATGGAAATTAGATCAGTTTCTCCGATTTGGTCTGACATACCTTTCATTTAATTCTTAGTGATACTCATCATGGAGCTTGGATCTTCAGATTCTTGTTATAAAATGTTAAGAAAAGTATACAAAGGTGGATAGAGTTTATACAGTCTGTCGACAGTCCAATGTTCTATTCATAATTTTGCAGAAGGAAACTTGCATTTATATATTTAAGGAATCTTCCCTTTACAAGTATTTAAGGAATCTTGCCTATGCATCATAGGGTTGCCAGATAGAGCAAATTAAAATACAGAATGCTGAGTTAAATTATTTTAGATAAGTAATCCATAAGTTCCTGTTATAAAATGTCCCATGCAGTATTTGGGACATACTTATACTAAAAAAATAATCTGAAATTCAGATTACCTGGGCTGCCCACATTTGATCTGGCAACCATGTATGCAGGGAAGTTTTCTGGGTAGTGATATTTGCAAGGTGGGGAAGGCCCATTTCAGGACAAAAGCACAGAACAATCAGAGGTAACTGTGATTCTATCCTGCCTGCTTAAGGCAGTTGTAACCAATCTGTGCTGTGTTGTTTGATTTAAAACGTTTTTACGAGAATGCTATAAATAAAGGACGTGACTCTTACTAACTAATCAAGGCCTGCTGTAGAAAAGACATGCTCCTTTTTAAGGCATGCATCCACCACTTTTACAGGGAAGGTGTTCTCTCAGCCTTCCCAACCTGTAGCTCCTTTCTTGTTAGGAAATAAGTTTGTATATTGAGACTTGGACCTGAGAGTCCATTCTACTACTTATCTAGTAGCGGTGAGATTTTCAAGTTAGGAGCTCCATGTCCATTTGAGTGATCAAACCATGGAGTGACATTTACATTGAAGAGAAAGTCTTGCTTTACCAGTCATGTTGGAATTAAGCTGGTGAAGCTTTCTCTGGAAGGGGCATTTCTGTTTAGTCTTGAGTTTGTTGGGAATCCGACAGAGTGAGGTTTTGCATCATCAACCAGACATGTGGAATGCCCATTGTGTTTGCAGAAGGACAAACAAGGATCGGAGTTTACGGTTGTTAACTTGTGTAGGAGTCCTCGGGAACACACGCACCCACATTTCCAGTGAGTGAGGATCACGTCAAGTCTCCCTGCTGTGTTTCTCGTTGACATATGGAATTTCCATTGGTCTCAAGTAGAAATAGCTGACTGGTGAACAATGTGTCCCTGTGGAAATCACGTTTCATTGGAATTCCACAGGAGAAAAGAGGTGAATAAGGCCCCATTTTAGTTCTATTTATAAATATGTTTACTTCGAGAAGGTTTGAATCCATGTTGACAGTATTTTTATGGGATATGCAAACCTGTAAAATTAGACCAAAATTAGACTTAGGGGAGGGAGAGGGAATGGGAAGTTAGTGTTTAAGACGGACAGAGTTTCGGTTTGGGAGGATGAAAAAGTTCCCGAGATGGATGGTGGTGATGGTTACGTAACATTCTGAACATACTGAATGCCGCTGAATGATGCACTTAAACGTGGCTAAAATGGTCAATTTTTCGTTTTCTATATTTGACCACGATAAAAAACTAGACCGAAATACCAGAAGTCATGTTTTTAGATGTTTCAATTTCACTGAAACGTTTCTGGGGGAAGCTGCCCTTTTAGGAAGGAAACACCACCCTAATGTAGTAAAAGTCATCTTCCACCCCATTCTAAGGGGGATTGTTGCATTACGGAAGATTGGGGTCCTCATAAAAAAAATCCCTTGCCTTTTGTACACTGCAGTAGGGTTGGGAATGATCAGTTCTCAGCTAGTTGACCTTAACCATCACTCAGTCTGCAATCTTTAATTAATCTCGTTTTCCAAAAGCTGTTAATATTCCTGGGAACATGCTGTCGTGGTTGCCTCCAACTATAGACTAGTTTATTTTGCCATACATGACTAAATTCCAGCACATGCAGAGGGAAGAGATATAGTTTCAGACGTAACTGCTAATGATGTTGCTGTTTATGTCGGTGCTGAAAAGAATGAATAAGGGTAAGAAAAACACCCATGTATGAACTAAAGAGAATATAGAAGGTATAAATAAACATTTTAAACAATTAACCTTATTGGCTCTATAATTAACCCATCTATCTCTAGGAGCCACCTGCTTCATACTGGGGGGAAAAGTAGGGACATTTTCCTTAAAATATTCTCTCCTGGTTCAGAGCCACGGTCTATCACCCGTGGTCACTCAGGAGTGTCTCCTGAACAGTTGCTGTGGCCCTGCAGAGAGCTGATGCCATTATGTGGGTATGGGTAAAGCCCAGAGGCGGGGGGATGTAGGAGGAGGCTGGGTCGTATACACTTTTAAGGATTTCACAGTAGCCTGCAGAGAGGGGGTTGCATTCTCCACACCAGAAAATCAGGCGACCGGACAGGGAGAGAGGAGATTTTGAACTAATTCCGTCTCTGGGGCTATTGAACTGTTTGACCTTAGGAAAACCACTGTGTCTGGTTGGACGTTAGCTCCCTACTTTGGATATTCAAGAGTCTGTGGTACATGGTTTCCGAAGTCTCCTTCCAGACTTCTGTACACATTGATTGTATGATTTGTCCCAGCCACCAAACCCCATGGAAACTGTAGCAGTTGTCTGAAGGGACCAGGTCTGGGGAGAGAAGCAGGCTCCACAGCTCTGGAGAGGAGAGAGGGACGCTATAGAGTGAGCACATAATCTTACATTTTTGTGAATTGATGTCTTGGTGTTTCGTCGCTAGGGATAGAAACCTACCAAAGATAACCCAAATAAAATGGGGAGGTTCCCTGGAAGGACACAGCATTTCCATAGAAAGCCATGACAGGAAGTTCAGCAGGACCTCACAGGGGACTGGGAATCAAAGAGCTGGGAAAATGGGAACTGAGACAACCGCCTCTCAGATGACTGTCTTCTCTTTTCTCTTCTTCCTCTCCTCCTTATTCCTTCTTCCTCCTCTTCCCTCGACTTACTCCCCCTCTTCTCCATCAGCTTCGGACATCTTGCACATGCCTAACCCAGTCCTAGGTTTACATGAGACTTCTATGTCTACATGGAAGAGAGGCCAGTTGGAGCCCCAGACTCCAAAATCCATGCGTGAGAGGCTTGCTTAGCTCGTTTGGGTAGAATCTACGTCTACTCCAGTTTGCTGTGGCAGTGAGTATGGGTCCCTTGGCTCAGTGCCCATTTAGCGGGGACTCTGGGAGAAGACTGTCTCGAACAAGGCTGTGGTGTAGGTATACTCCTTAAGATTATTCTGTTTGCAAGAAAAGCGGAAGCCTTCTTTGGCTAGTCAAATAAAAAATCATTTGGGAAGTATACAGGAATATCTCCTGCAACCAAAGGCAACAGGGCAGGTCTTGGGTCCTTGGCAAAGGATGTCAATACATCTTTAGGGCTCTGCCATTTACGGGATTCAGCCCTAATGGATATCCTCTCTCAGCGTTTCCCTATGCTGTGTTTAAAACTCCTGGGCTATATGTGGGGGTGCTAAATAGCCAGGTGTAGGATGTGTCCATCTCTGGATTAATCTGTTACACAGGGCACATGTCAGTGTGACCACCTTGTCCAAGTTTTCCCAGTTTAAGCACCAGCAATCCAGTGTCCTGGGATCCCCTTCAGTCCTGGGCAAACTAGGATGGTTGGACACCCTAGAATATGGTCTCTTGAGCATCCATATATGGCTCTTTAAGGGTTTCCCCTGTGTATTGGGCCATTCCTACAAAAAGAGGGGTTGTGGTGAGCTATAGGGAAATCACTCATGGGATGTCTATCACATTCTCTTTCCTGATGGCTCGGCACACACACAGACACGCTGATGCTCGAACACACCCCCTACATACATCACATCACACATACACACTTCCTTCTTCCCATTCTTTCAAAGGCACACCTCTCCCCGACCTGATTCAGTTATTTCATGTGCTACCACAAGTGGACGGCTAACCTTCCCAGTCGGAGAAAACCCAAGCTGTGCTCTTCTGCTCCACCCAGAGGTGACATGGTGCCCTCTAAATACAGACTTTCTACACGATGTCCGTTCTTCCCTTTCTCCTACCATAATCTCATCACCATGTCCTGCAGCATTCTCTGTTGCCAGCAAAAGGAAATGAAAATGTAGAAAAAAATGTTACTGCAAAATGTTTTTCTCTTTAAAAAGGAAAGAGAGGTCTTGGTGTGCAAGAAGGTATTTATGAAACACTAGCAGCAAGCAAGGAAATGGTAAGAAAAGCAATCATCTATGTTACTGTAGCTGGCAATGAAGTTTCCTCCTCGGCCCCTTTCATGGTTCTCTGTGGCTTCAGCTGGCATCTCAGTCAGTTGGGGTGATTTGCCCAGTGGAGCGACTTGAGGGGTATGAGCCTTGGTGGTCCTACTTTTATAGGGTTATAGTAAGTCATAGATTGCTTTGACATATGGGTATGGGAGTTTGGGAATGCACTCTCCAGGGGAAAATGATCCATGATCTTCCAAGTTCTTATTTTTTATTTTTATTTATTGATTTTTAGAGAGAGAGAGAGGAAGGGGAGAGAGAGAAGGAAACATTGATTTGTTCAACTTAACTTATGCATTCATTGGTTGACTCTGTATGCGCCCTGACCTGGGGTCCAACACGCAACCTTGGTTTAGTGGGACCATGCTCTACCCAACTGAGCTGCCCTGCCGGGGCCCGTGATCTTTCAAGTTCTTACTTTTCTTTGATGACAAGGTTAGTTGCCCTAGTCAATCCCATAACTCCCCATTGTGCCTATTTACCTAGAGAACCCTTCTCCCTTTTCTTGTTGCGTGGAGTCGGAAGTCCAGGTTCCTTAGTCTGATGCACAGCAGTCTCCATGACCTGGCCCTGCTTCCCCCCACAGTGCTGGCTTCTGCCTCTATGACCTCCGACCTTGCTAAATTAACTGAATGCCCCTCCAGCCCCTGGTTGAGCCAAGGCCCCTGCCAGCCTCCTCCTCTGCATGGCCTCCCCCACCTTGTCTGACCTGTAACTCTTACTCATCAGTTTAGTTTCAACCGAGGAGCATTATCTCTTTGGAGCCTTTCTCTGTCCAATTGTCTGCACCCTGCCATTCCCTCCAGCACTGCTGTAGTTCCTTCAGTGCTTGATGTTTTTAGCGCCCTTGTTCGTGCAATCTGGTGTCTGGCCCTGCACTGCACTAAGCTTCCGGAGGGACAGGCCACTGCTTGACATACTCTGTGCCCAGGTCATTATGTCACCCTCCTGAGTGTCTCCCTCCCTCCTCAACACAGGGGCTCTGTTAGATGAGTGATAGTAGAGTGGGTGACAAAAGCTTGAGTTAAAGAATGCAGTAGCACTTGTATTGTGATGCCTGTATCACAAGTGTCCTGCCTACTGGTGTGACTGTTTCCATTTATGTCAACTTTCAACTAGGTTGTGAGGACAAGGGTCAGTGTCTGCATCTTGTGGCTCTTCATCACAGCGCGTGAGCAGGGCAGTCTCCCCGTCAAGCGATTGCTCCTGGGGTGACGGACCCCCTCCGCGGAGGATCGCCAGAGAAAACACACCTCTGCTCCCCAAAGCAGCCAGGAGGGCGGGGCGCAAAGGGGAGGGACTTCCGGTCCCATTCTTGAAGGCATTCCGGCGCGAGGCGGAAGCCCAGCTCGGGTCTGAACTCTGAACGGAGCCCGAGTGCTCCAGGCACTTGTGCCCTCGGTGGGTGCAGATCGGCCCCGCTGCCACCCCCGCGCCGCTGGACGGGGAGACCCGGTAGGGACCGGAGAGTTGGGACACCCCATGCGGGTGGAGGGAAAGCTGGGATCCCCAGTTTGAGGGAGGGGATCATGATCGGAGACCACCGGGGCAGTGGTAAGGGGCTGGGGAGGGAGGCACCGGGGACCCTGCGGCCGAGGAGGCCGGAGACGGGGAGCCGCAGGTGACACTGGGCAGAGGGATGCATCTCGGAGGACAGCCGCCTGCGTGGGGGAGTGTCCCGGGACTTGGCTGATTGATAAAGAGGGTGGCACGAGATGGCAGAGGTTGGCTTCCTGGGGAAGGTCGGAGAGGAGGGGGTCAGCCCTTCTCTGAGGGTCCTTGATGAGAAGGACGTCTTGACCTAACGGGTCAGAAAGGTGATCAGCCACCCACTGGATGCTGATCGCCTATCGCTTCATCTTCAGTGAATGCTGGCAGTGTGTGTGTGCGCGCGCGCGCGCGCGCGCGTGTGTTTACACCCCATGTGGATTTCAGGAAAATATTTTACATTCCTCGGGAAGCTTGAGCTCTTCTTCATTCAGGTTCCAATTTAGGCTGCATCTCTTTGTCAAACCGAATTTGTTCTTTCAAGTTGTTGCATAGGAGCAAGCCAACGCAAGTTTTCCTTTAGAAGCTTCTCTTCCCTGCGGAGTTTCGGCTGTCTTGTTTCCTTTGTCATGGAATGAACTTCTAAGTATGTTTAGAATTATGGTGATAATTACATGGAAAGCCCACTGTCAGCGTTTGCCGTTACAATCCCTTGTTTTTTTGCCTTTCTAACACAAAATACTAAAAGTTAGGCTGTTTGATTTAGCTTTTTCAGTTTAACCAGTAAGAGCAATTTTAGATTAGGGTGCAGTCAACTACTAAGAACTTACTGTCACTCTTTATTTCTGCTACAAGCAAATAAATATATTTGCCATTAGCAGTATTTAAAAAATATTGGTAACCCAAGATTTGTTGTGATATACACATTAACACAATTTTGCTTGATGGGCAGCTATAATATGTGGCTTATTTTTATCATTGCTGGAGATAATTATAATGAGTTATTGTCTGCATTGTATGTATGTTTTATTAGCTGCAATTAACATGTACTACCTGATCTACATTGTACAGCGTGTCACTTCAGTGTGATTACAGAGGCTCTCCGAGCTTCAGGTAGATGGTGAGTGAAGTGTTTGTTTGCCACAAACTGGGCAGGGTAGCTATGCAGAACCATAGTACTGTCGTTGGTGGAGGGTGATATCCCATGATCGTTTTGCTTGTTTCTGGTGTTTCATATTTCAAGTGTTAAACTTGATTATTTTTTTAAAAAATTACTGTATTGGTGCCCTAGCTGGTGTGGCTCAGTGGATTGAGTGCCAGCCTGCAAGCCAAAGGGTTGCCGGTTCGATTCCCAGTCACAGCACATGCCTGGGTTGAGGGCCAGGTCCCCAGTTGGGGGCGCATGAGAGGCAACCACACATTGATGTTTCTCTCCTTCTCTCCCTGTCTTTCTCCCTTCCTTCCCCTCTCTCTAAAAATAAATAAATAAAAATTACTATATTGGGACAGGTGATTTTTAAATCTGATCTGGTGCTCTGGCTTGCACTGATTCACATAAACTAGAACATTTTATCTTTGTTGGTGCCTTCAGGTCTTACTAGCTTATACATTCTTTTTTGCCTTTTGCAGTATGACTGACAAATAGAACTTGTATAGGTGTAGCATGTAATGATTTGATTTACATATGAACTGTGAACTGATGGCCACAATCAAGCTAATTCACAGACCACAACCTTAGATTGTTGCCATTTCATTTATTTTTTTTGTGTGACAAGAACACTTTAGATCCACTCTCTTCCAAATTTCCAATGTACAGTGGTACTGACTATAGCTTATAAACTCTTGAAAAAAGTCTGTGTTTGAGTCAGAGAGTTACAATCCCTTCCTGGTCAGTGGCACAGCCGATATTTACCAGTGGGAAGCTGGGCGCCTGAGCATGCACAGTGCTGTAACATGTCAATGGGAGTTGAATACTTTTCAGATTAGGAAATGAAAAGACGGCACTGATCTTTAGAGTTACTGAATTAACTGAGGTTAATTTATATAATTTGATCTTAATTCTTTCGATTAGACAGTACTGCTTTTGTTTTGATAAGGCTTATTCTGATTTTTCCGTACACTCTTGGTTTTAAAAAAAGCTATTCTTCCCCCTTTCCCTTGGTTTTTGGAAGATAAAGTGCTTGAGACAATGTATGGGTCTTCTGATGAGATCTTGGTGCAGGAAGTGGCCCAGTTGGAAACCCAAGAGCCCCGCCTCCCGTGGCAAGTTTCTAGTTATGTATCCGGGTGGTATGTTTGAAATCTGAGTGCCTTGTGTTCTGGATAATCTTTGCAATTTTTATTCTTTGTTCTAATTGTAGCGTACGTTTCTTAGCTTTCTCTAGATAAAGTGTATATGTTAGGATTGAGATGCATTTTACAGTTTAACCAATTATGGCAATTTTTTATGAGGGTGCAGCAAATTACTAACTATTCTTATGGATTTCTTTTTATTTCTCTTTATTTCTGCTGGAAAACCTGTCTGTGCACCGGGAGAACTATTAAAACAGGGATAGCCAAAACTCTGTCTTCATATGTGCATACTTACACATTTTGTTTTCTTTGATCACCAGTTTGCAATGTATGACAGAATTTGAACTTCTTTGGTTCCGTACTCTCTGATGATGGTGCTACCATATACAGCCCGTTCTCAGTTATCTGCGTGCCCTGGTGAGAAAGCCACTCCCTGTCACTTGAGAGAACCAGGAGAACTGGTTACTGGCTGAGGAGTGCAGCTTCGGACAGCGAGACGCCGGGCAGAGTGTCGATCTGCTGGCTTACCACCCTGCGGCCACATGGCTTGTGCACCCGTGTGACCATCACCAAGGCGGGCTGAGTGAGGCCCAGTGGGCCCCTTCCGTCAGTGCCACTCTCTGTCCTTGTCCTTCGGCTGAGTTAGACCTTTCTCTCATGGTGACTGAGCCTCGGAGTGACTCAGGGGCGGCAGCGTCAGGCAGCCAGAAGACCTGTGGTCCCGTCAGCCCAGCCTGTCCGTTCCGCTGAGTCTGGTCCCATCGGTCCTGCAGGTTGTCCAGCCTCCAGGCCTGTGGCTATGGCTGTGAGCCACTTGTTTACATTATAGTAGCTTGAAAAATAGTTTTAAGACTGAATTGCATTTGGTTGGATTGTATAAATGGACTCCACTTAGTTTTGCTTAGAGTGAAGCATTTCATGAAATTGTACATGAACTTTTCTGTTGAAGTGATACAGTATACCTCAGAATTGCATGTAGTACGGGTTGCCCTTAGTATTTATTGTTATTAGGTTTTTAAAATTTAATATTTTAAGGGAAAGAAAGGTTATTGGATGAAAGATGTGGGCAGGGGTTAGGAAGGCTGACCAGTACTGGTGACATATCAAGGAATGGTGGTAGGGGCTGCCTGTGGTGGTGGGAAGGCATGTCTCAGCACTCAGGTTGGTTAGAATTGCCACTGCTTGGTGACAGGAAAAAGCAGAAAGACTTACAGTGGTATTATTCTTGTTTAAAAACACCCAGCAGTCAGTGCACTCCCTTACTGTCGGCAAGGGCAGGGAGAGAAGTCCCTCCCACCATTCTGTTTCACCTCCTTGAGCATGGCCTGGCAAGGGTTCTTGAAGTTCAAGTTAATATGATTCAAGTTCAAGTTGAAGTTAAAGCGGATATGGTAATTAGGGTCATGGATTGGTTTGAGGCCAGGGTTGCAACACGAAATAAAAACAAAACAAAACAAAACAAGTGTTGAGGTTTAGGTCAGCATTGGCACTTATTTTCAGCAATGGAGAGGGCAAAGGCGTGGAGAGGGGTGAGAACGTTGCAGACGGGGGAAGACCCGGCACTGTCCGCCAGTGAACTTGGCTTCATCTCAGTGGAGGAGCGGGGCCGGCCCTCCGTTTGCCTCGTCACCGAAGAACAAGAGCGTTCCTGAGCAGAGTAGAGTGCTCAGATAACATATTTTCCTAAGGTATATAGGTATATTCCTAACATATAAACCATGGGCTGCCGACGTGATTTCTTTTCTTCACAAAGAGTTATTTGTCGGCTCCAATTCGATGAGAGCCGGATCCAGAAAGTACCGTGGGATGGACTTTGATTTGACTCCCACATTTTCCTGAAGAAATCCCCTCCCTGTGAGTCTGGCCCTGGTCTCGTACAGCTGGTTTTTAAACTGAAATGTGGGGCTTTTCATTTCTCCCTCATATGCTGTGTCCTGCCTATGGTTCCGTGGTCCAGCGCTCAGCACGGAGAGGCATCTTGCTCTCAGTTTCCTGCGTGCTTATGAGCCATCGTTTTAGGCTGTTGTCTTCTCCACTTTCAGGGCTCATCACTTGAAGCTTGGGTCAGGGCTGGCTGTGGAGTAATGATAGCTAAGTAGCTAATGCTCCTTGTAGGGCTCACAGCAGATCGCCTGTAGATTCATTTACACAGAGTTTTCTGCAGAAAAGTGGGGCAAGTGATAGTTCTGTGGACCTGGTGCCCTTAACTCCCTGAGACACCCAGAAATTACTCACAGGCCTTCCCTGAGCTCGCAGTGGGTCTCCTGTCCCCTGCCCCTCACGTTTGCACGCATGCCACTGAAGAACAGAAAAGGATAGTCATCGGAACTGCGTCCTGACATACCTGTCTCTCTCCTAGCCTTCCAAGTGGAATGTCACCACTTAAATCCAGAAGAGTTGAAAATCTGGTTTCAAGAAAAGAATCTGGGACCTGCCATTTCTTATGTTTATGACTTTGTTTTGGAGTTTAGTCTTTGAACTATGTATGAACTCTTATCAGAACTCTGAAGACTTGTAAAAGCTGCCAGGAACTATAAAAAGGTTTTTCTGAAACAAGACCTGTAGAGGGAAACGATAATTAATGTTCTTGGAAACTAGCCTTTCCAATGGCCTCAGTCCATCGTTATTATTATATAGATGTATAATTATACATAGATTATATAAATACATACCGTGTGTAGTGGTTACTTACATTTTTAGCCAATGCCAGACCTTTAAATCCGAAACTAATAGTCTCTGACACAGACAAATCTTAGTTCCTTGTCTCCTTATTTTTCAACTTAAAACTGTCTATAGCTAAGTCCAGCTTAGAAGAGTCCATTCGTTGATGAGATTAATGCTTATATTTACTAGGTAGTGATGGGAAGTGAGACCTGCAATAATTAGGTTTTTATTCAGTTAGCAACGTCCCGGTAGAGGAGCAGAAAGAACCCTACGCTGAGGGTCAGGGTACCCGGATGCTAGAAGCAGCTCTGCTGCTGATGGGCTGTGTGGCTGGATGCAGCTTCCCGTGCAAAGGGGCTGGGTTCCATCAGTGCTCTCGCTTTCCCCGTTGTTTCGGCGGTCGGTCGTGTTCCTCTCAGCAGCTGCTTCGTAATTCCCGGCTGTGGGAAGTCTTTCTCCTGGGCTAGGAGTGGCTAAATCGTGGCCCCCGGGACCTGTTTCAGCTCTGATACTCGAGGGCTGTGCTGTCCAGTACGCTAGTCCCTGACCCACAAAGCCTAGAGACTACTGGCCCTTTCTAGAAGGAAGTTTACAGGTCCTGCTGTCAGTAATACTTTTTGAATGGAACCAGAGTGTGAATGGTTGTTACTGAGGGTGTGATCCTCATATCCTCAGCAGTTTTCTGTGTATGTAGTGATTCTAAAATCGTTTCCAGTGTCCACGGAGCACTGAGGACTAACCTGTGGATACATCGTCATTAAAACTTAGAGCTTGAAGAATCCTCAGGATGATTCTGCAAGTATCACTAAGTAGTGCCGGGTCTCCATCTATTTTGCATGTATCATTTCTCCTTTTTTTTTGTTTTTGTTTTTTTTTTTAAGATTTTATTTATTTATTTTTAGAGAGGGAAGGGAGGGAGAAAGAGAGGGAGAAAGAGAGAGAGAGAGAAACATCAATGTGTGGTTGTGGGGGCCATGGCCTGCAACCCAGGCATGTGTCCTGACTGGGAATTGAACCTGCAACACTCTGGTTCTCAGCCCGCGCTCAATCCACTGAGCTATGCCAGCCAGGGCTCATTTCTCCTTCTTTAAAATTGAGCTGAGAGTGTAACATCCTTGTAGTGATGTTGTACTTACTGGTAGTTATGAAATACTTTGAAAGCCATGCAAACGAAAAACGTTGAATCTCAGAATCTTCTGGAATCCGTTTTGGAGCTTAAAAACTCCATGTCGGAAATATCACTGTTCTTCTTGCTCCTCTGTATTTTAATAAAGAGAGGTGAGGTGATGGCATTGCTAATTTGTTGGCGTGGTGTAGGAAATACTAACAAAATTAACCTTCTGAACACGTGCTTTACTATTTTAAAGAGGTCATAAGGCACACATCTGTGAATCCTTACTTGAGAAAGAAAATAATCCCAGTTTGAGTCTTTCCTTGTGTTGAAGTATGAATGCGGGAGTTCTCCAGGGGAAAAGCACCATCATCATTTGTGTGTGTGTTTTAAAAAGAGGTTTATTTTAATAAGTTGGCCCATGACATGGTGGGATGGGCAAGCCCCAGACTTAGAGGGCAGGTCAGCAGGCTGGAGGGTCAGCAGGCTGGACGGTCAGCAGGCTGGAGGGTCAGGCAGGAGTTCATGCTGCAGACTTGAGGCAGAATTCCTTCTTTGGGAAACCTTTGTCTTTATTCTTATTGTTACAGCTCATTTGATGAGTTGCCCATACACCGTTGAGGGTAATCTCCTTTATTTAAAGTTAACTTACTGTCCTGATCAACCACGTCTACAAAGTACCTTTACTCAACACCTAGAGTGATGTTCGATTAAGTAACTGGGTGTTACAACCTAGCCAAGTTGACATATAAGACTAATCACAGTACTTAAAACACATGTGGTACATTAAACAACCATGTATATAAAATATTGCACAGGGATTAGTAAACAGGAGAGGGTCTCTACTAGTGGTCTTTAAGGGCTTACCTGAGTTTTCATTCATGTGTCCAATAAAGTATAGAAAATGGGCAATTTAATTAACTTTGTCACTCTTTGAAAGTTGGAAGTTGCTCTTCTTTTGTGGTTTTTATATAGTGTGTATTTTTTTTAACTTAGGGTGCCTTACATAACTTTGACATTTCATAATAATCTTTGTTTGTATAAGTGAATGCTCTTGGTAGTCTTTTTCCATAAGAAATTCTTCGAGCCGGGGATCAGTTTTGAGCATATTTACTCTACTTCCCAGCATTTGTGGGTGAGAAACTGGCCCGGGAGGGTGGAGAGATTCGCTCAGGGAGTAGCAGCGAGCAGAAGAACCGGGATTAGAGGCCAGATCTGGTCTCCGACCCGGTGCTCTTTCTCCTGCAAGAGCGACTGCAGGCACGTGAAGGCAGGCGAGGTCAAGGTTTTCTGCAGAGGGGGTGGTTTTGAGTTTCTACTTAAGGGCCAGAGTATGACGTGGTAGTTAAGAGAATGGAGGCGATGTTCAGGCCATTCTGTGACATTGCGGGGAGGTGGGCGGCTAGAAGTGGGCGTGTCATAGGCACATCCAAGCGGACAGCGCATCCTCTCGGGGCGCGTGGTGACCTGCGGTACCCATGGGGCATGAAGAGATTTTGCGCGTAAGAGCAAGCCAGCCATTGGATGGTGCACAGTCGATGTGCCGGAGGACCTGACGTGTAGAGAACGCACGGACCGAGATGAGGGGCTCTGAGTGCTCGCTTTCCCCAGGAGTTAAGCATAAAGAGACGCGGAGTGTTGGAACCCAGGCGTTTCACGCAGGGGACAGAACTGCAAGTTGCCAACTGCTAGCATTTATTACACTACATCGTGGCGGCAGCTGAGGGTCTGTCTCATTAGAAGGTATCACCGGTCCTTCTCCCCCTTCCCTTCCCGTGTTCTGGCTCCTTTATGCCACCCCCACAGCTGGGTGGTGTAGGAGGTCCTTTAGCCTTCGGGTTCGTCATTCCCCAGCAGGTAGGATCTCGGACTGTATCCAGTACTTGTCTACCTCTGTGGTCAGCAGGTCTGCTTTTTAAAATAAGCCGTGCACTTTGGTGGGGGGCGGGGCTGTATGTAAATTGCAAATTCCATTTCATCAAATTGAAAGGATGTGCTCACTACAGACTATGTCCAGTTGATTTTATTACTCCTGTTGTGTATGTGTGTGTGGTTTGTGTACTTGTTTCCTTTAGAATATAACTAGGAAGATGTGGTTGGGAAAGGGAATGGAAGGTACAGGATTTTGAAGTATGTTAGGTTATAAATTAATTTAAATTGAGAAATTTTTTATGTGTCTACATTTGCAAGCAAAAGGAGTTCTGAAAAGCTTGTAAGAGGCCTTTAGAAGAAAGAAGTTTTTCAATGCTTTTTTCAGTACTCCCTACCTGCTTTTTTAAAAAAAGATATGATTAAATAAACAATTTTTGAGAGAGTATCGTTTTCTGCAGTTTGATTATAAGGTAGAACAATTTCCTGTTTTTGGACCCCAGTGTATGAAATTGTACAGTATTCTATTTCACAGTCCTATAGTTGATAAGTATTGGTAATCTGGAGTAGCATTTGATTTCCACGGAAGACACACGGGCAGTTATTACCTCTAAGAAGCCAGATTAAGAGTAGCGGGTGTCAATCATAATGCCTGTCCCACGGTCCTTGGCACCGACTCTCCTGCTACCTCCTCCTTTCCCTGCTGCTCTTTCCCCACCGGGTAAGGTGCTCTTCTGTCTCCAAAGTGCCCCGTGTGTCCGAGTACCCACTTCTCTTTCTTGGGTTCTTTTGCCTCTCCCCCAAAGGAAATCTCCATTTCTCTGTAACCAACGCCTAAGCCATCATCATTTGATTAAGTGAACTTGAATAAGGTGTGGAATGACTGATAGACCTGGGGAAGCTAAGATTCTTTATAATCAGTTAGATGGGTTGTAAAGTGAAACTTGTAAAACTATACAAAAAACTCATTAACTCAAAGAATTAGCAAGTGGCTCAATAGATATAAATTGTTTGTTTACCTCGTTACTCTAGATTCCTTTTTATTGGACTCCCAGTCTCTACGAGAACACGTTTCTTCCCTAGAGGAGGTGGGAAGAGGAGAAAACAATGGGAGGAGACAGGACCTTTTTCAACCTCACGGACCATCTACTCCCCGACTTCTCCTTCCGCATGTCCTTCCTGCTGCGTAGTCTCACGACAGCCTTTTTGTTTGTTCATATACATACTTTTCTTTTGAAATGTAACTCACCTCCTAGTTGCGGGTTCCTATCTCCCAACTTGCCATTGGATGGATACCCCTAATTGAGGTCATCAGATTACATCTTCTTCCATGAAACTGAAGATTTTACTTTGCTTTTCAGAACAGTAATTAATTCTATGGACATGATGGATTTTTTCCACTAAGGAATAAAAGTTACCACTAAATCTGCCTCTCCTGTTGCACACGTCTGGGCTAAAACCTGCCTTTATGTACTGGTCATATACTACATGCCAGACACCGCACTGGGCACGTTATTTGTATTATATTCAGGCCTCATGGCAACCCTCATATGGGGTAGGTATTTTTATTTCCCTTTTATAGATGAGAACACCAAAGTTTGGAGCGATTAAGTAATTTGTCTAAATTTATACTGCTTATAAATGGTGGGGCTGATTCGAAAGCCCATTGGCTTTTAAAGATTTTATTTATTTACTTTTTAGAGAGGAAAGGGAGGGAGAAAGAGAGAGAAACATCAATGTACGGTTGCTGGGGGTCATGGCCTGCAACCCCGGCATGTACCCTGACTGGGAATTGAACCTGAGACACTTTGGTTCACAGCTCACGCTCAAGCCACTGAGCTACGCCAGCCAGGGCACCCATTGGCTTTTGATGACCCAGTTTTCCTCTATACTTCCAAAGCTCCTTGAATGTTTTGGTGCTTATATCTAAAGTACTTTTTTAGAGAGTGTGAGCAGCATGATGATTCTCCAATTTTTTTTTTTTTAGATCTACGCACTCCTAGAAGTGTTTTGTGATCCATTTGTTCCACTTTCAACCTTTCTGAAATGCAATAGGGTCATTAGGGAGTTTTTTCAAGGCACCATAACCGATGTCGCGTCTGAAGTCGCCTCTAAAGTAGGAGACGCTTCCGCTGTATTTGCTGTGTGGATGAAAACAGTGACAGAGAGAGGTGGCGGTGAATGCAGCGGGGGAGGGGAGTGCTGCTCACATAAAAATCCATTTCTTTTGGAATGTGAAGCAGGAACTTTTCTCGCGTTACAGCGCGCTGCAGGGCAGGGCTGGAGTCCAAGCTTTGATTAAAAGCGCCCAAACTGTTTTTTTTTTTTTCTCTTTGCTTTACAACCACAAGCTATTGCCAGCTGAACAGGATAATGGAGAGTAATGATGAATGCATTTCCATCTGCTGCGAAACAATTTTTAGACGATTTCATTCTTTTGCACTTAGATGAAAAGGCTGCTTTGAAATGAAGAGTCAATTAGTGGCTACCACCAAATAAGTAGTTATTAGGTTCCCACTCGAGCAGGCTGCTCAGGTGATACTGATGGGGAGGGGGTGGGGGTTTCGGTGGGGGAGGGGCAGTTAACAGTTCGGTCTGAAATACTTTCTCCCCAGGGGGTGGTGTAAGAATTCAAGCATTCCTGGAGTCTTTCCTTTCCATGCCCAACCTGCCCCTTTCAGATGGAGGTGTTACTTTCCCTGAGACCGCCTGGGTTTTTCTTGGGCCGTCAAGGTCAAATGCAGACCAAACTTTTCGAACGATCCCCAGTAGATCCTTTTCCTCATCGGAACACGAGAGAGCTAAGCTGTTCTGAACAGCCTGGGTCTCTCCAGCCCTCCTCCCCAGCTGCTCAGGCTGCGAGGTGGGGCGTAGGGCAGTGCGGTGCCTCCGGGACAGTGGATGGTGCCTCGTGCTTTCTGCCTCTACTGCGGTTTTATTAGCATTGCCATCTCAAGGTCACTTCAGCAGCAGTGTGTTATAGAAAAGCTTCATTAGTCCCTTCATGCCACAACATAATTATTAGTCATGAGAACTCTGGGCTCCAGTGCTCAGATTAGCAGCCGCCTTTGTGCGTTAACACTTTTAAATGATGTTTAATTTGTGTTTGTTTGGTGTTGGATCCAGGCTATTGTATCGGATGACTGTTGATGGGCATTAGGGTTATCTGTTTCTACCAGGGAGGGAATAACTAAAATATAATTTATTTAGCTGCTGCTTAAGGTACCTTTTGACACCTCCGCTACTGTGGCCTTATAAAACAGTCCTAGAAAGAGGATAATAATGACACAGCTGTCTAACAATTATTAAATGTTTACTACGTGCCAATTATTGTGCTAAGTGCTTTACATCTGTTACGTCTAACTTAATCCTCACTGTAACCCCATGAAGGGCCATTATCACGCCGACTTCAGGGGTCCAGAAACCGAGCGCTGTGGACGCCCGATGGCTTGCCCAGATTAACAGTGACTGCAGTTGGGGTTCGAATCCAGGCAGCCTGACTTCAGGCCCTCAACTCCTCCTCCGCCGCACGTCAAGCTGACGCCTCCCGTTGGATACATAATGCAGCTCTGTGGAAGGTTTCCACTCGTAAAATTCCCCCGTGTCGTTTCCTATTAGGGGCTGTGTGTACAGGCAGGATTTTCCGCCTCCATTCTAATAAAACTTTCATCTTTAGGCTTAGTGGTTGCCAGTTGGTTTCTTGCAAAACGTTTTCGGCTCTTAGCATTTTTATTCCAGGTAAGAGGACTGTGTCCATTTGTTGACTCTTTGGCATGTGTGGTTGAGAGATGGGGGAGTCAGACCTTTGTACTGGTAGAAATGAGCACTGAAGGCGTTCTTTATTTCGGGTTATATTATGGTTTGGGGCACGGATTTGTCGCTTGAACTTTACTGTAGACACATGAGGAAATTAATTTTTATTTTATAAAATATGCAGATGGGGAAATCCTGGAAGCAGCCCATGCAGAGAAGAAAAATTCCACTCAGAATTTAAAATTGGCCATGGAGAATTAAAAAGGGGAGGGGGGGGCGAGGGCACATGAGTTGTTGAATTAAAGTTGTCCACCCTTTTGCTCCTTAGGGCTAATTTTATGACACTATTATTGGGAAATTTGACTTTTAAACTTTACCTGAACACTTTAAGTTGTGGAGCACAATGTCTAAATCCATGAAATCATCTCCACACGGCAAGGTCTTATTTTATTTGTACTTTGGGATTATACACTCATTCCTCATGTTGACAAATTTGGATGAACCGAGGCGAGTTACTTATCTTTGAGGTGACATAACGAACAGTCTTTCTCTTCCTTCCAGAAAGTCTGAGGTTGGAGGGACAGGCAGCCGTCTTCTAGAGCAGCAACTGGGTTTTCTTAGCCTCACATCAAGTGTAGCCTTTGCATTTTGCTACGGGAGGGGCATGTACTTCAGATGGAAGTTAACCTACACAAGTGTGCTTTTGGAGCACTAGTAAGCGTGAGGGACTACATATAACATAATTTTACACGGAAGCTTCTTACTCCTGCATAAGGAAGGAATATACGGAGAACCAAGGAGGTGAGGATGACTGAATTGTACGTAATAGTCATGATACTGGTGATGAAAACAGCCTGAGTCAGCAGCCTGGGACAGTGACCTGCTTCATGGCCTCCCGTGTCGTGACAGAAGGGAAGGAAGGCGGTGTTTTGCAGATCTTTGTGCGAGGCGGTGCTGGGTGCCGTGTGCTTGCATGTCGACACAGATCCTGGGCTCCATCTTACGTTATTATCTCTTTTTTAAAGATGAGGAAACTGGTATCTAAATGTAGACGACTTGTCTGTGGTGAGAACTGAGACTCGCAGAGCTAGGATTCGAACCCAGGAATAACATCTCACCCCAAGTCCCGAGTTCCTTCTGTCGTATCCCGTGCCTCCTGTCCTCTTTCGGATTTTCTTCTTTTGCGTTCCATTTTTACCCTGGGCTCTGTTGGTAGTTTTCCATTCTATTTCTTTTCTTTTGTTGGGTACCCTAAGAAAAGTGTATGTATACTTAAAGCCTAAATATGAATAATATCTTTGCCTTCCTCTTGAAAAATGAGATCAATTTCTTTCTGATATGAACCAGTTTCTTTTTTTAAGCTGCTGTAGCTCTGGGACTTTATTTTTTAACCTGAAAAATAACAAAATGTTTAGATTCACCCATATGCATTTGCTCTTTTTTTTTAAAGATTTTAAAAAAGACTTTATTTATTTATTTTTAGAGAGGGAAGGGAGGGAGAAAGAGAGAGAGAAACATCAATGTGCGGTTGCTGGGGGTCATGGCCTGCAACCCAGGCATGTGCCCTGACTGGGAATTGAACCTGCGACACTTTGGTTCGCAGCCCGAGCTCAATCCACTGAGCTACGCCAGCCAGGGTACTGCATTTGTTCTTTTTTATTCCCTCCTAAACGTTCCTTCATGCATATCAACTGTAAGATGAATTGTTTTTTAATTCATACCCGCCTTGGGGGGCTGTGTGTGGGAGGGGCTCTGCTCTGACTCACCCCCTTGCACAGGCCCTTGTGTCCTGCTTCCTGTTACGCTATATCTATAACTTCCTGTCTCCCGGGTCAAGTTCTTGCCACCGGACTATGTGGTGCCCCCGGGGCCTGTTGGCTTCAGAATGAACTCACCTCCCTAGATTTGTGCTCTCTTATCATGTTTGCCCTTGGAGCAAAAATTCACAGCTAGCCGTGCCACACATTCAGAGAGCACTTACAACTATTTCATTCAGTGGTTCCAGGTGACCTGCAGCCATCCGGCCCGGATGCCAGAAACAGCAGTCCGCCTCGCCGTTGTGCTCGATTGGCGCGTTCTGCACTGACCGGGGAAGTGGCGAGGGGACTTCTGATTTATTTTGCTCTAACACGCTCCTTCCCAGTAACTGGTAGCACTCTTCCACGGAGAGTCCTAAGAAATAAACTGTGTGAAGGAGAGTGGTGGGGTTCAGGACAGGCTACCTCCAGGTGTGGCACTTGGCAGGTCAGCGGGATTTGAGAAATGGCAGATGCGGGAAGGATTTCCTGACCTTCCCTGGAGGTTGGCTGTAAGACCCTTATGTGAGAGGTGCCCTTGCTGCCCCTGGAGGACAGGACGGGAGTGTCCTTATCTCCGCAGACAGAGGCGTGCCAGGGGGGTCTGAATGAACCATCCTCGATAAGTTGGCGTCTCTCAGCTCACACCCTTTTCGTCTCACCACGGCTTCCCCAGGCTCTGCTCCTCACCAACCCTAGTGTAAACCACTTGGGTGTAACTGTTCCTGTGCTTTTCACTTCCCCACGGAGGCTCTTGTGCCGTGTAAAACTTCTATTAAATAAATGTCGATGCTTTTCTCTTGTTCGCCTGTCTTTTGTTATACAGACCCAGCTGAGAGCTTAGGAGCGGGGTGGAAAAGGTGTTTTCCTTCCCTACAGTTCCTGGTGACTGCAGGGACGGCTGTAACACTCCAGTTGCTCCGGGGCCTGCGGTCAAGATCTTGGGGGAAACCCCCACAGATAAGCAAAGGTTGGAATTTGTAGCAAAGTCAGCTGTCCCAGATCTTGGTGTGCAGTGCCCGGTCAGGAGAGAGGTAAAACGTCTCTGTCCCTTCTCAGCCACATTCAGATCAGCAGGAGGAAACCAGTCTTAAAAATTAAATCTCTTGCCCTGGCTGGCGTAGCTCAGTGGATTGAGCGAGGGCTGCGAACCAGTGTCGCAGGTTCGATTCCCAGTCAGGGCACATGCCTGGGTTGCAGGCCACAGCCCCCAGCAACAGCACATTGATGTTTCTCTCTCTCTTTCTCCCTCTCTAAAAAATAAATTAATTTAAAAAAAATCTTTAAAAAAATTGGATCTCTCAACTGTGACTTGAGTGAAATTGGTTTTGGGTAGCCAGGAAGTATGGACCCTGGCCCCCCCCTCCTAGGGACAGCTAGAGGGTCCAGGGAGCCGGCTTGGCACCCCACTAGCTGGAGCAGGCCGGTGACTGGGCCTCAGTCAGCCATCAGGTTGGGCCCCGGGAAGACGGCGGGGCCCCAGTCACGGCTAGTGTCCTAGACACCGTTGCCACCTCTCAGGGCCTGTTGGGTCTTTCTTTCTCTCGGCCGTCTCGGGGAGCGGCTCTGGATCTCCAGAGGGCCGCGTCTTCTGCACCCTCTTCGAGGAAGCCTCTTATGTCCCTGGTGTAGTCATTTCAAGGCTCATTGGTTTTAAGTCATAAAAGGCTTCTGTCGGTTCGGAGACACTTGGTTAAAAAGAAAAGGAGTTTAAAGCTGCCAGGAACATGGACTGTTCGTCTTGCTGGAAACCTGAGGACACAGGTGAAGGATGGATTTTTAAAATGATCTCTGTGGTCAGAGCCGACTGGAGGGGAAGCCGGTACTCGGAGCTGGGTGGGAGTGCTCCTTGGAAGTGTCCCCTCTGTTCCCTACGATCCTGCCCCTCCCACTGGAACTCTGAGTTGGCTGAAACTCCCTTCTCGAACCCCTGCTGACTCTGTCCAGTTCTCTTCTTGTGGAACGATTTTGCCAAGTATGATTTGGAGCTTCTTTGGGAAACTTAAGATCTCCACCCGGCTCCTCTGAGACCTCTTTCTCATTGCTTCCGCTCCTCCTCCCTTCCTTTGTCAAATTCCTTCTTCCATTCGGTTCTCTTGAATCTATTGGTGTGTCCCCTTCAAGCCTCCATGTCTTCCATCTCTGCACCCCTGCCAGACCTTCTTCCAGCCTAGCCCCTTCCTTGAACTTGAGGCTTCCTTCTCTCAACTGACTCAGGATTCTGCACAAACAACTCTTGGAGGCCGAAAAGGAATAAGGCTAATTAGATGTTGATGGACTCTTTTGTCCACTCAGATGAGCTTTGGAGACATCTAGACGGTCCAAAATATGGTTTCCATGACTTTACGTAGCAGGGCGTATGGAAACCTTGAAAGCCTTCTCCACAAACATTGCAAAACCATCACTGGCCCTCATGCTGAGTGGCGAAACCTCCACTTGTCACATTTGCTGGAAACACACTTCAGATAACAATATAAATGGATAAACACCAGTGAGTTTCTATCTCTGGAAGCTATTACCAAGTTTTTAAAGTCCTTAAGGTAGTTCTGTTCAACTGGCTTAGAGATAAACAAGCACTTATATAAATTAGGTGTTCCTAGAACTCTCAGAAATACTGACACTAATCCAAACTTATTTTCAGTTCATGTGACCTGGAATAACCTTTGGTAAAATTGTTGGTTAAAAAAACCAGTTATGTCTTCAGAGTTGTCAGCATTAAATATAATGCAGACATACCATTTTTTTTTCTGCCTAGGTTTACTAGGCATACAAGCTTACGTCATCTCTGCTGGATGTTTAAGATTATGAAAATATAAATCCAACCCAAGAACAAAATGTACGAGAAAAATGAATTGCTTGATGGGTGTCGAGCACAATAATAGAAAAAGAAAAAAGGGAGGAACATGTTTAACTTTTTAGGTTCTTTGCTTTTTGTGGTATTTTTCATACTTGCCTGATTTGTCAACAAGCACAATAACTTAAAATCGTGCATAGCTTTGTTTCATGTCCGATGAAGTTTTCATCAGCAATTTTGGTACAATTCTTAAGAACAAGTGAATTAATGTGAGCAGGATAAAAGTTTAGAAATGCATTTTCCAACAATCCTTATGTTTTATAATATGCCTCTTTAAAAAAGAGATTTTCCAGAATTGTTTTGGTAACTTGAAACCTTAAAGTTAAATGATAGGTATTTATTATCTAGATCATTTCTAAGGAAGATAAACTGCCGAAACATTCATTGCTGAACGTAAGTTTGAGTTGATTTGCGTTTGGTGTCTTACATTTCACAGAGAGACAAAAGGTATTTGGGTCTGTTAGCAAACACTGGGCCTGTTTGCCACATTGGAAAATTGGACTGAGGGGAAGCACGTTGCTTGGAGACGTTGTGAAATGGTGTATTCATAAATTTGCCGATCTGCTGTGGAATGCTGGGATGTGGCGGGCCGTTCACAATTGCTCGCTTCCTAGTTTGCACTGAAAATTAGGGCTACTAAGGATTAAAGCACCTTATCAATTATGTAAATGACATGACTAGGAATGAGAAGGACAAAGAGAAACTTTATACAAAGTATGCAAGGAAAATAGAGTGTGTGTGTGATAAGGAAAGCAGACCAGGTAGGAAGGATGTGTTTTTGTTATGGGAAAACGAAAGTAATTTGTCCTAACGGGGAATGACCAGCTATTCCAGAATGAGAAAGAGAAAAAGAGCGGGACAAACACTGAGCAGATATATTTTTTAAAGTTTTGTAGGTTTGAAGAAAAGGAATTTTATGCATGGTCAAGCTGCTAAGATTGAATAGATTTATTTATAAGTTAGGAAGAGAAGATGAGCCGTCATATCAAAAGTGTACTGACACAAAAGTAGAATGACAGAGTGTTCTAGGATTATTGGCCTACTCTCATTTAGAAATTGTGAAAGATTTTTCCTTATTGTTTAAGCAATCTCCCTTAAGCAAGATTTTGTGTCTTTCAGAAGGACTCGCCATACTTTATGTTTTCTTTATCAGGTCTCTGATTACTTAAGAAAACCAAATCTTCTCCACATGAAAAGAGCTAAGGGTTTGTTACAATGATTGTCTCTGGTTAAATAGATAATTATTACTTTTATAATGATCTGTGATCCTGTTTAATCAAGTGCTCAAACCTTTTGACATTTTTGATAAACATTCCCAAATCAAATTCTAAATAAAACCTTTTTAAAAAAATCTAAACGAACTTTGAGATCCCAGAGAGGAAAGTCTCAAAGGATTCTGTAAAAGAGAGTTATTAAGCTAATGAGGCTTATTTGATATATTCAACTGTGTGGGAAACCTGTCAAACAAGTAATGATTAACCTTCTTTATGTTGTATTTGTATGGACATATGTTGTAGAAACATATGAACACATAGAAATTTGTCAACACCCTTGACATTCATGGTATGTCCAGCATCATGTTATCAGTCATATTCAAGTTATTATGTTGAAATCTTGTAGGTAGCTGAAATAAACAAATTTTTCTTGTCAACTACATGACAATGACCTCTCATTGGCTTCCACCATGGCCATTTCAGAGTCTTTGGTCATTCCCAGACCTTTGTTTGCTGCTCCTCGTTCTTCTGGGAAAGTGTTTACAACCCGCTACAGGCGAGCATGCTCAGTGAAGCAGTCACTTGACTCACCCACCGTCCCTTGAGACAGCGCCAATGAACTGAGTAATTTTCTCAGCTAATGAAGAAGTTGATGGGTTCATACAGCTGCTCACCCGAGATCAAACAGAACAAGAATTAATTACACGAACTGATGAGGATGATTATAACTTTCAGTGACTTTTAGTTGGAAACCCTGCTGGTTCTTTAATGTTCTGTTTTTCCTCTCTTCTCTTAAACTATGATTTACAGCAGTTTGGCAGAGCGCACCTTTGTGAGCAGAGATGAAACAATTTGGTGCCTCTAGAATTCAGAAACTCTTATTATTTTTACTTTCATGGCAACGTAGTTATTTGCATAAGGCCAAGAAGAATCTGTTTTCCTTGCCCTAGCTGGGTGGCTCGGTTGTTGGAGCGTTGTCCCATACACCGGAAGGTTGTGGGTTCGGTTTCTGGTCCGGGCACGCACCTAGGCTGCGGGTTCGATCCTTGGTTGGGGTGGGGGGCAACACATGTATGTTTCTTTCACACATCAGTGTTTCTGTCTGTCTCTCTTCTTCCTCTCTCTCTACAATCATTAAACATATCCTTGGTTGAGGACTAAAAAAAAAAAACAGAATGTTTTCCTTCTAACAGGATATAATCGAAAGGAGTGGTCATATTACCAAGGCTTTGACTGGAATGTCATGCTTGAGAATGATGTATAAAATCAGATATGACCATTTTAAGGAGCTATGATGGTGCCTCTTGAGCTAATGCTTATGAAACTCTCTTGGAAAAAGAATTGGTCTGGTACTTGGCTTACGGTGTTCCTGGCTTTATAGGTGAGTAAGGACGGTCATATCCTGGGATGCCACCTCCCCAGGAACCTTAAGATATTTTGGGCACCTTAAAGAGAGAGGATTTCAGCCAAATCTGTAGGTATTGAAGGCAAAGTTTGGTGTCAAGTTTCTGGCTTGGCTGGCCAGCCTCGAGAGTCTTTTAAAAGTCTTAATTGGATATTTCTTATGAAAAGTTCCAGCAAAGCAAACTTAAGAAGAACCTATATGGAAAGTCATGTAAATAATCAGAGCAAATTATAGTGAGATTAGACTAATTTTTTGTCAGGGCAAATTAGTCTTACTCTCCTTATTGTCGATAGAAATGGGGGTAAATATGTAGAGAAAAGTAATGTTTCAACAGGAAACTGGGGTACACTCCTGTGGGTCTTAAGTTCTAGTCCTTTTCGTCGTCTGGAAGGTTTTGTTAGCTACCTGTGAATTGGACTGGATCCTGATTTCTTCTCGTTTCCTCCCATCTCTGGCTACAATCCTCCAAGTGAACCTTTCCAGTCTTTCCCCCACCCCTCTAGCTTAGAACCACTGAGAACTGAAAGTACTCTTTGCCTGCAACCCTGCAAGCCGAGGCTGGATAACTTGGTTTAAACTTTGGAGAAATCACCACAACAGACCATGTGTGGGTGACTGCCAAGTCTCTTGTGTGGGCCGATCAGAAAGGTCACCAGACCACCTGGTGACCTCAGCAGAGACGATCAAACCACAGACCAGGAAAATGAGTCAGATTGCCACGGCCTCTCACACTCCACCGTCTAAGGACGGTTGGGACTCAACATCCAGAAATCTTCGCTGACCTGGACTCAACAACTGAGTTTCCAATTTGTTCTAACCACGAACCTTTCTCTTTTGTCTCTATGGAGGGGCCCCTTATTAAATGCCCGACTGCTCACAGCAAACAGAGACCTGTCTCAGGTGGGCGCCCGTGCCCACCTGTACGTACCGCCACCCCGACATGAGGCACAGTGTAGGGCTGGACTGACCCAGGCTCCGCACTGCCTCTGGCTCACTGGGTTGTGGGACAGCCTAGCAGCTCAGTTTCTGGACTGTGAACCTTCTTGGGAGACTCTCAGATGACGGAATGACAGGGGTTGGGACATGCTACCCCTAAATATGGCACCTGGGCAGATTGACTGTTTTGAGCTGAAGGTGCAGGAGGACCTTTTGATCTTCCACAAAAGCAGGTCAGAAGACCCTCACGCGACAGGTGCCTTCCATGCACACAGAGAGGGGCGTCCTCATCTCCACAGGAGGAGGGACTCCGGGAGGACGCTGAGCCAAGAGGCCTTCCTGAGTGTCCCCAGCGGATTGCTCTTCAGCGATACTCCTTTCATCCTCCTGCGTTTTCCCATGATCCTCTACTTTCATCAACCCTACAACCACTCAGTTTTAACCCTTTCTTTGGTCTTCATTTCCTTAGGAAGTGTCCTGTTTCCCATAAAATTTCTTTTTTTAAAGATTTTATCTATTTATTTTTAGGGAAGGGAAGGAGAAAGACACACACACACACACACACACACATCAATGTGCAGCTGCTGGGGGCCGTGGCCTGCAACCCAGGCATGTGCCCTGACTGGGAATCAAACCTGCGATGCCTGGTTCGCAGCCCGCGCTCAATCCACTGAGCTACGCCAGCCAGGGCTCCCATACAATTTCTATTAAATAAACCTGTGTGCTTCTCTCTTGTTATAGGGATCTAGCTGAGCACGAAGAAGGGTAGACGGAAAAGATGATTTTCTTCTCCTACAAAAAGCACTGAATAACTCCCCCCAAATCTTGAAAATTCCTTGACTGGAGGCTTATGTTGACTGCCCTCTGGAGGAGGAAAAAGAAAGTCTGAAAGCAAATCTTCTCATGGGACATTAAGTATTGTTATAAAACCTTCTGTCTTATTCTGAGGTCAGCAGGGGCCAAGGCATCCTTGCGCTGAGCGTGGAGTGCCATGCGTGAAGGTCAGGGAGGAACGGATACTCCCGGGAGGCTGGAGTGCCCACAGACGTGTCAGTGCTCACTAGTGTTGCAATTTTGCCAAGTGTGTTCTGAGGGTTTCTCCGAGGGCCTCCGTCATCTTCAGAGATGGTACATGTACTTCCTCGGCTCACTTCCAATTTTAGGCTGAAAAAAGAGATTTTCCTTTTTTATTAAAAAGGCTGGTAGGTGAAGTTTCCTTCCTGTGTGTTTTCATTCATTTTTAAGTGAAAAATCATGCATTATGACAAATAGTGTGTGTACTATTTTTTTTTTTACTTATTTTTTAATTTAGAGTAAGCATGAGGAGGGCATCGGGAAGTCGACAAGAATTTTAAAGCAACGTTTCCGATACTTTTCCTTTCATGCGATCGTGTAATATGATTACTTATATAAGATGCGTGTTTCCCTTTGCTCGCTAGACAAACACCGTTAAAAATAATACTTTAATTGAAAAGGCACTTAACCCATATATTTTTTAATGTGTTAAGGTTAACGTTTTATCAAGTTATTATTTCTGCGGCAGGCAGTCTTAATTGAGTGGTTTTTGGCAGCGGTTTTCACGAGCTCTGAGAGAGAAGATGAGCATTCGAAAGGCAACAATTACTCGCTTTGTAAGTGCTGATGGGGAGCAATGAGTAAGCACATTCACTTGCACGGCCAATATAAACTCCAGACAGATTTCCCCCTGCCTTTCCCTCAAGTGGGTCATGTGATGGGGTGTTTATCACTGGCTCGAATATCTTCCAGTCTTAAAAACCACATAACTCGACCATGAAATCAAGCAGCTGTTTCAAAGGGCTCTTTGCAAGTACATTTTATTTTTATTTTTTTATTTTTGGGGCCGCTGCAATGAAAAGAAGATTGTGCAATTTGTACGCATATTGAAATTGCCCCCACCCCTTCCTTCCTCGCTTCCTCCCTCTTGCCTTCTTGAAAGCGAGTTTCAGTGGGAGGATTTCTCCAGTGCTTTCGGTCCGTCTTCCCCAAAGGGTTCCTCCTGGCGGCACAGTTAGCTTTGTGCCCAGGTTAACGGGGCATTAGCTTTTTACAAAATTAAATGATGTGGTCATTTGGTGACAGTCTTTCAGAGATGAAGGGAAGTCAGCGTCTGAGGTTGTGACCTCTGTGTTATTTAGATCTTGTTCCTTTTGTTTTAGGGTTCGTGGGGCTTGGGGAGCCTCATCCCTAAGGAATGGTATCTATTGTGTGTTTGCAAAGAACCTGCAAAGGTTGTTATGGTGGCCCCCTGGACCGATGGGTCTTTTGGATTTAGATGGCTGTGTTGTGTTCAACATATGTTTACTACGTATGGAAATTGCCCTGGGTCCGTCGTTTCTTTTGGAAGCGTTCTGTAGCTATGGGTTGTGTAGAACCTTTAATATGCTGACCTTCTGTTGTGCCCCTGCGAAGTGCTTCTCTGATCCTTCCCCTCGTGGAAACCGGCTTGCTTCAACCTTGAGAGTTGCAGCATCATTCCCTGGCGCGAGCCGCTCCTCCCCTTTAAAAATCGCTCAGTTTGGCTTTGGCACGTGCACACACGCACATGGAGTTGTGAATCTGAGTTAGGCGATGGCATGTAAAAAGGGAGATTATTTCAGAGATAGTAAGTTTACTTTTGGACAATAAGGGCATCCTAAATTAATTTAACAAATATGTATATGCTAAATGTCCATGGTGTATATAATACTATGTTTGATGCTGAAGAGAACTGATAAACACCCTTAAGTTCTTAGCTTTTATCCTTCAAGACTCTCCATCCTATGGTTGCTGAGTGGAGTGTTGCAGGAGTTCAGATGAGAGAGAGAGGTTGTCAACAGGACAAAGAGATTACAGACAACTTGACGGGTTTAGTGACTTGGGCTGGGACTAGACGGCAGGAGGCACAGGTGCAGAGGAGGAAATGCCCAGCAGAGGGAGCCAGGGTGCACGTGGGAAGTGGTGGGATGGGTTTGAGGGACCAGTGTGGCTGTAGCATGTGGCACATGGGTTGGGGAGTGGGCGGAGATTGGACTGGGGCTGGGACTTGTAGGACATTGAGTGCCATCCTGAGGAGATTCTACGTCTTGTGAAACAGTGAGTTCCACTCATTTGTTAACCAACTGAATATTAATTGTGTGCCAGGTGCCAACTGGACAGAGTGTCCTGGGTAGGAGCACAGGCCCCAGGGCTCTGACCTTCCAGGCTGCAGTCCCAAGCCCCTGCTTGTGACTTAGTGAGCTTGTGCCGATTCCTCAGCCCCCTCTGACGGGTCTGGATTGATCTGCGATGACAGATTTGTCAAACCACGAAGTCATTGATTTTTATGAAATTTCCTAGTGGTTCAGGTCTTAATAAGAACCTTCATTTTTGGTTACAGATCAGAAAATATACAGAAAGCTATTATTACTAACACAAAGTTTAGTATTTCACTTAGCGGTTTTTTAGTTGTGAATCTTTTATTTTTTTAGAGTTTTTATTTACTTATTTTTAAAGAGTGGGGAGGGAGAGAGAAAGAAAGGGAGAAAAACATCAATGTGTGGTTGCCTCTCATGCGCCCCCTACTGGGGACCTGGCCCGCTACCCAGACATGTGCCTTGACTGGGAATCAAACTGGCGACCCTTTAGTTCACAGGCCGGTGCTCAAACCACTGAGCCACACCAGCCAAGGCTGTTGTGAATCTTTTAAAGGAAGGATTGTTTTAGCTGCTTTTGTTTTCTTTGAATACCATTGAGTTAATTTTGAATCAAATTTAAAATGAAAGTTAAGTGAGTTGGATTTAAAATTTTAATTGTCGATTTAAATAAGTTAGAAATAAAGTCCAAAAGCACTGCAAAGAAATCACAGTTTACCAGAACAGCCTCATGCCTGTCCCGTGGCTGGGGGCCTGGTGTGGGGGCCCTGAGGGTCCTGTGTGTGACAACTGTGCCCGCGCCATGGAGGGGAGGGGGGCGATGGTCATAAAGACAAGGTGAATGACGGTCGTGTTTGCATAGTCAGCGCTGCTGTTTTCTTAATCAGAAAAGGGAGTTTGGAAAGCACGCTGCGTAGGCAGAATTCGCTTGCACAGCCTGGTACAGACCGAGAGCGGGTTAGGTCCCTGTCTCTGAGATTAGGCTTTTAATGGAGTGGAAAGGACAGTGGAGGTAGGTCATGAGGACAGCCCCACCGGAACTCGTGCCAGTGTGGCAGAGTGTGGGTATTAATGTCCTTCCAGCCTGCCTACTGCTTGTTCAAGGGCGCTTCTCGGGCTCTGGTGCTGGGCGGATGGCATTCAGCATCCGGATAACCCGCAGCTGCCCCCCAGCCCTCCGCTGACTTCTTACCCAATACCGCCCTTCGGCCTGTGGCACCACTGGGCAGTTGAGTCACTTGCGCAAACCGTGTGGCGAGGCTCGGAATGGAGAGTGGGAAATGGGGTTGGCCCGAGGAAAAGGGGCCAGGAAGAGCTCAGGCCCGCTGCTGTGCCTTGTCCTTCAGGATTTACGTCCCTTGTGCTGCTGACCACTGTCCCCACGTGACCACTGCTTTGCCATGACTGCGTGAAACCTCAGTGTGATGAATGGGTTATGAAGCGTGCGCCTCAGATGTTAGGAATTGAGCCCTAAATTCACTTGACAGAAACCAGACTCCCGTCTCCTCGGAGACCCCTAGCATAGCAGAGTCGGAGCCAGAGGCCCTGGGCTGGAATTTTGTGTCACTCTCAGCAAGAAATGTAGTTTTTCTTCATCTGTTTTCTCTTTCCTGAAGGGAGGGAGAGTCCTTCCTGTTGTCGGGTGTTGCAATGAGGCAAATAAAATGCTAGGAGAGCATTTTACAACATTCTAAAGAGCTACGTGAGGGTCAAGTGGGATTGGGTGGACTGTTGCCAGGACCCACGGGCTTAGGCTCCGGTCTGAAGTCCCACGGGAGTTGGCTGCTCCTGCTGTGGAGCCAACACTGTGATAGAACGGCATGTCTCGTTTCCTTTATTTCTGAGTTCTTGAATTTTTGATCATCGTTTGTCTCTTCACCCACTTGTCTCAGAAGTTTGATTTTTCCCTCCTCAAGTCAGAACAAATGGTATCGCCAAGCTCGGCGCCCCACTCTGTGGCTGGACGGATAAGCAAACCCCCGCAGGCTGATCCCCAAGGTAAAGAGGCAGGAGACTGCACAGCAGGCTGCTCTGTGAGTTCTCTGTCTGTCCCAGATAAAAAGGAACATGACAGTGAATGGGAATCTCGGGGACACAATAGTGAAAAGAAAGATGTTTGGGTACAGGCTGGACAGACACACCGGAATTCCGGCTTTGCGGTGGAGTGGAGAATCCAGGGAAGGAGCACGGTCTGGGTCCCCCCAAAGATCTTGGGGCACACGGGGCCTCGACTTTGAGGCCTTCTGTCCCCTCCAGGTAACGCACACTCAGCTTACACACTTAGCATAGCGTCCAGCTACACGCTTTCAAAGTGCTGCCTTGTTGATATTTGTATGTGTGTGCATCAGCTTTTGTGTACTAATAGATGATCGTCGAGGACTCTGTGTATTTTCAGACAACGTCCCTGTGATCCCTTTTTAGTGCAGAAATACCTGCTTCATGTTAGTTTTCCTGAAAGTGACGTATTTGACTCTGGGCTCTCCTACTCGTGAGCTGTGTGACGCTGGGCAAGGCACCCCACCTCTCTGGACTGGCCGCTCTTCTGTTAGACGTGACACAAAGCAGTGCCGTGCAGAGTGGTTGGGGTGGAGCGTGACGTACGTGAAGTGCGTGGTACGCCGGTGCCAGTGCCCAGCAGGGTTCAGTGAAAGATGGGTGCTCGTTCTTGATCTAGGTTTAATGCGTAGCCACATGTTTGCGTATCGTTGGCCATGAACTCTATTGACGTAATATGAGCACTCCTAATATTGCCAGTCTTGCGGGTTTCAATACTTACGGACTAAACATACACTATGTTCTTGCGTAGATTTCTGAGAGAGCAGACACACCCTGATCTGCCGAATTACCTGCAGGAACTCAAAGGGCATCTAGCAGTTGGCAGAGGCAGCTTCACTGACAAAAAGATAATTCCCAGTTTTGAAAGGGTCACTTCTTTTTTGATTCTCCTTGGGTTCTACAATATGTCTGTCCTTGATAAGAAAGTTAATAGCCTTCTGGAACCACACCGGAGTCAGTGAGGCTATAAGACATACCAATTCTACCAGACTCACTCTGTAAGGAAGTGGACAACACCCCCCCCCCCCGCCCCGCCTTCCTAGCCCCCCGCCTTCCCAGCCCCCACCTTGCCCGTGCCCTCCATCTTCGCTGATACGCACAGAACTGCGCACTGCACCCCAGCAGTAGTGGTTTTCATTCCTCTTTTGAGAACAGAACTCCTAGTCTCACCCCAAGTGCTAGCTGACCCATGACCCCCAGCTCCGTGCACCCAGATGGAGGCCTGTGACCCAGTTGGGGGCCCTGGGAAGTGAAAGGAAGGGATGTGGGCAACTTTTGGGGTCATCTTCTTGCAGACTAAGTCATGTGCCCTGGATGCCCTCGCTCCCTTTTCCCCCCCTGGCTGGGCAGTGACTCGAATGAAAGTCCTGGATCCAGAGATGAACACCCAGTGATGACGATGACAGAACCTGCGAGCTGCCCTGGGTCCCCTGGGGCAGAGCTCTCGCTGGCACAGGTTACTCACTCGCCTTTGAACCGTTCTGCGGGGAAGAAGTGAGCTTCTGTCCTGCCGAAGGCCTCGCCCACCCCTTGCTGCAGCTGCTGCCGTGGCTGCTGTCTGCCTGGTGGCCAGCGGCTGGGGGAGGGGGAGATGGGGAATCATCGCGGAATGGGAGTCGGTTCGGTTTTGCGAGACGCAGACGCTCCGGACCTTGGTCGTGCACAGCGGGAGCGCACTTCGCAGCCCTGAGCTGCGCGCTCAAAAACGGTTAAGACGGTAAATCTCATATGCGTAGTTTATCACAATTTAAACTCTTTTAAAAAAGCAATTTAAGGTAAACACACGCAACTAATTTTGTCCAGTGGCATCGTCTACTAACGAATGGAGAAATGTAGAAGTTTAAGAGACTTTTCCTAAAATGTACCATCTCATTTCTTAAATACTTAGAGATACGCTGCCCATTTCAGTTGCTAACACAGTGTGAAGGGAGGGGATTATTTTGGTGATTATTGTCTGCTCTTTAAAGGACTATAGACCGAAAGCTTTAAAACAAGTTCTGTAGACAAGTTTTCTCTTGACCCCCATGGACCACCGATGTGTGCAGACCGGGACTTGGTGTGCCTGGTGCGTACGCGTGACGTAGAGATTGTGCGTGGCCATGTGCGAGAGGAGGCACCTGCGCCGTAATGCCGGGGTTGCGGGGGGCGGGGGGGGGGGGTCCGGCTGCCCACGGCAGGGGGGGTTTGAGAGCGACCTGAAGTCTGCCGCAGAGAGAGGAGGCCGACCTCACGCGGCAACTCGGTCCTCTCCGTGTTCCCCAGGGGGTCAAGTCATTCGAGAAGACGAAACATACTTGCTCCTTTTCAGTGTAGCCACCCCAGCCCCGAGATCGTTCCCCCGGGCGTTAAGGAGCCCCGCGTTCCCAGACGGGAGGGCGGGAAACAGAGTAGATGCGCCCGCCCCCACGCCCGCGGGGCCAGCCGTCCACCCTGGGGTGTAGTGTGTTCAGAAGGGTTTTTCAAAAAAAAGTGGTTACAACCACCACACACATTTCGGTGATGTTGTACCATTTGCTTAAACACTATATACACATACCTTAGTTCCTTTCAGTTACAGATAAACGCAAGGGAGAGCAGAGTACCTGGTTAATCCTGGGCCAGAGAGTAGTGGTCCTGTTTCTCCGTGGGACTCGAGCTCCTAGCACAGTGCTGGGCGCATGAGGAGCTTTCATACATTTTCGAATGGATGAATACAGAAGTCAATACATGTGCCAATTTGTGCATTGGGATAAATACCGTTTTCACCTAGAACTCTTTCTTTTTGGAATATAATGTTTCATTTGCTTTTTCTAGATGTTTTTCCTTCCTTTTAAAAGCTTACTAAGTTTATTTTAGGTGGTTTTCTCTTGTACTAGGATTCCATGCAAATCAAGTATATTTAGCAAACATTTATATACTGTGTGCCCTCAAAAACCTTGCGAGGTGCTTATGTTTCCATCTGCGTGAGGAAACCGAGGCACAGACAGGTTAGGTAATTTGCTCTGTTGTCCCACTAGTGTCTCCGCTGGGATTTGAACCCATCTCTGGGGTCCAGAGTCTGTGCTCAACCACTGCATGGGCAGTTTTAGCGCCAGATCTAAAAATTGTCTCCATCCCCCTAGAAGATGACCCGTACTAGTAGGGCTCATCTTATGATCTGAAGTCAATTTTCTTAAGATAGACATGTTTAACAGTAATATTCACTGTACTTTTATCATCAATATTTAAGGAGTATTCTGTGTTATTAAGGCCATATCTACTGTGAGCGTATTTGAAATATGCCTAGCAATATTTATATTGATGAAATAAGGTAGCGCTAAATGGGCATTATTTCAAATGTAATGGTGTGTGTGTGTAGGTGACTTTTGGGGACTTGAACTTTCTGCTGGGGTTGGTAAAGGGTTCTTGACTGAAGTGTTTCTCTTTTTGTCCGGTTCCGTGATCTAGGAAAGAGTTCTGAAAATTTAAGCTCTAGTCTAGTTGGAGTTTAGTATTTCACAAATCAAGGCACTTAATGCACATTTCGTCTGTGGCTACACGCAGCCCCTCATTAAAGCCTTTTGGGGTGTTTCTTCGTACGTGGGTTGTTGAAGGACCACAGATAGCCCGATTTCTCAGGGTGAAGTGTCCAAATTCACCGTGGCACCTCTTCCACGGGACCTGTCGTTTCGACAAAGACGTTGTGCGTTGTGCTCAAACAGAGCCACAGCGGAGGAATGAGCGTGGACGGAACCCTGTCTGTGTTTCCGGGGGGACTGTGCGGGAAAAGGACCCCAAACCGCTTCTCTGTTGTGACCTGTGTGTTTTCCCTCGTTCCCCAGAGAACTGGTAGCTTTACCAACACAGCATCCGGCAGACATTGCTCATTGCTTTATGTCAAAGATTAAAAATAGCAACCCACAGGGACCGTTTTCTGGAGATATTAGTATTTCCAAAGTATGTTCTGCGAGACTCGAGTTTGGGGACACGATCTGCTGGAATATGGTTTTGTCATCATCCGCTGAGGAATCACCGTGTAAATCCCGTCCTTCTCAGCACACACAGCTGCGTGTGTCAGCGAACACGCCTGGAGGAGGCACAGTGAGTGTTTATACGCGAATGACATTAAGGAGTCCTGTAGTGACAAAAACTGGTTCAGCCTTGCTTGCTTCGCTCAACGTTTCCCGCAGTTATTTGAACTGAGAACTCCCCCCCTGCCCCCACCGATATCGGTTGGTTGTTCGGTGCCCTTCATATTCCTCCAACCGCTCTTTGGGAAATGGTGCTATGCCGTGCAGTGGCGAAGACAGGATGTTATTTCTATTAGGTTTCAGAATGATGACCCATCAGAAGCAGTCATTGCTGTTTCATAGTTAATAAATGGATTTAGAGACAAGCATTTAGAAATTGTTAGAAACTTAGTACGATGGCTCTTCCTTGAATTTATTATATACTATGATACCTCCCACTTATAGTTATATTGCTTGAAATACTTTTAATATGTCTACTTCATATGTAATGATATAATTATCGACTTCATTAGTCCCAACTAATTGGGGAAGTTACACAAATCTAAGATAGCCTGAAAAAACCAGAATAGTTTTTTTTAAAAAAATGGAGTTTTATCACTCAAAATAATTCATCAAAAATTACACTAACAAGATATTCCTAAGTAGAAGATTCTGGGTGGAAATTCTTTAAAGAATAAACAATAGCCACTCGTCCTTGGCTCAGGTACAAACATTTTGGCACTTTTGATAGACTTGAGATTTTACTAAAACATTTCTCTAAAAAGGTTTCGCTTTTAGTATTTATTACATGCATCGTATTCATATGATGTGCTTTCTAAGCCATTTCTGTTAGATGAATCTACTGCAAATTCTTAATACCGTACGTCTCCTGAAGCCGTAGCTGTTTAGTGAGCTGTGCGCTAGCTGAGAACAGGAGGAGACCACGGCAAAGGAGAGATCTTCTCTGATGATGGAGGAGGGAGAAAAATCTCTTCCAAGCAGTGATACAAATAATAAGCAAGAACCGAAGACTTGACTATTCCAGTTAAAAGGAGTGATTAACCATTGATAACCCAAAAGGAAAGGCATACGGTGGTTGAGTTCTCTAAGGGTCCACACTGAAGGCCAAGAAGTGTTAAATCGCAGCGGCGATCGAAAACCAGAAGGAAAACGAAACAGTGCGGGGAGAGAAAGATGAGCTCGTTGGCGGTGGTTGCCGCGACCGCGCTGGGTTGGGGGGTGGGCGGGGTCCGAAAGTGGGCCGCTCCACCGAGGAGCCGGCAGCGGCAGCAGCCTGTCCACAGCGTTACGGGCATGGTTGCCACTGCAGCTACTGGTGTGTCACACCCTCGGGAGGTGTGGGGTTGGGGCTAAGAAAGACACCCGTGGAACTCTGTCATGCTGCAAGTGCTCCTGGTTTACATGCTAAGGCTCCCTCTCAGAGTATACACCGAACAGCCCATTTTCTACCCTTTGTTTTTGTGTGTTTAAAATAGCGTGTGAGCGTGTGTCTCCTAAAATCTCGTGGTATCAGTGGTTCTGGGTTGAGATTTCCTCCAGTTTTTACTTTGACACTTTATATTCCTTTGTGGCAGAAGAAAACATCGAAAAGCGTAGTGGTAGCGCCCATTTTATTGGAGTGGCAAAAGCAAGGTGAAGGTTAAGTGGCTTAGGCAGGGAAGGCGGCTTTCAAGTGTCGTGTAGGAGAAACCAGGGGTTTGGTATTTTTATAGAGAAAAAAAGTATAATGGCTAATTGAGTAGGCTTTCTGAATTTAGCTTTTTTAATGCTTGATTCTACCCATAAGTATATTAAATCTTTCAAGTATTATCTATATTGGGACTGACTAATCTACCTTTCGTTATATAATGGATGGTTGATCCAGCCTTTCCTTTTAAGAAAATCCTTGATGTATTAGGTTGTTAAAACAAATTCTAACATTTGGTGCTCATTAGTGTTGTAACCGAAACAAAAACATTTTAATGGTTGATATTTTGAAGTTAGTGTAACTTTGCTGGAAAGGTACTTAAGCTCCGGTATCAATTGCAAATCGGCCAGGAGCCAATTTTCAAAGCTGTTTCTAAGAAGGACATTGAGGTTTTTCAGAATGCAAAAAAAAAATACAGTGTGTGGCACTGTGCCAGGAGGCCAAAAAAAAAAAAGAAAACCCAAAATACAGCACAAAACCAACCAGAATGAAAGAATTGCATTTGTATCCACTTGTATTGATAATTGCATTTCTAAGTGACTATTTTCAGATATTATGGAAGAGTTTAGAATAACACCCCAGTGTGTTTAACAGTCACTTTATTTTAATTGTAGAGCACGAACAAGGTGTATTGAATATAAAGAAGGAAGGGAATACCTGGATGGCAGAAATTCATCTCTGCGTTTAGGGTTTATGGCTAATTGACATGATGCAAAACAGGATGTTTCCGTTTTTTGACTGGACAATTCAAGGAGATGGCTGATTATCATTTATCTATTAAAGTAAAAAAAATGATTTTCTACAATCTAATGATTAAAAAGGTAAAAATCTCTACATACGATCCGGGCTGCTTATTTTTCGGCTGAGCAAAAGAATTTGAAAAAGATTATTTTTTTTTCTCAGAGAATGATCGAACTGTGGTACATGCAAAAGCCAGGCACAGTTGAGTGTTATTGATGTTGTATGTGTGTTTAGAATGGATGCCGCACCTCATCTGTCGTCCTCAGGCAAAAAGGAAATGGAAGACAGTGATGAGATTGATAGTGAATGCCACCTAATGGTTTCTATGTGTGTTTGACATCGAACCATGGACACTGTTACTGGCAAGAACTTCTTTTATTTTTTTGAATCTCAGTGTATGTTTCATTCAAGGTTGTTTTAATTTGTATAATTTTTCAACACAAGATGAAAGACTTAAAAAATTACACACCCGTTAGTTCTGTTTTCCACGTGTGTTTTGGAACCATACACACATGCGGTGTTACTCACATTAGCACAATAAACGATTCTTACACAGGCCTTTGTGAGTTTCTGGTTATCTGAACAATATGTTTAGATTATTTTGAATTATTTTTATTATGACTGTGAACAGATTTATTTTGCATGTTTTGGCTTTATCTGGATCTCTGCCAGAGAGTTTAATGACAATTCTATTATAACATTATCCTGAAGGCTTACTCTTTACTTTTGCCCCCCTCTGTGATATATTACTTTTGGGTTGAAAATGTGTTTTGGGGTATAGTGTTTGGAAGTGTATGAGCCACTTGACACGCTTTAATACTCAGAATCATTTACAGTCAAGCTGCAGAAAGACAGAAGAGGGTAGATTTGTTTGGAAAGCATTTTCAGCGATGTAAACAATGCTACATGATGACTAATAAAATCAAGGCATCATTTTTATGATGATGGAGTTTCAGTGGCAAGCGTTACGATAGGAGAGTTTGAGGACTAACACTCCATTTCTAGCAGTAGAGCTAGACATCTGTATGACTATAAGGACGTCATCTCTAAGTTCACTTTCTGATTATGAGACACGTCACTGTGTTTCACGGGTAACAGCTTATATCTGTTCTGCGTAACTTCTTAGAACAGCTACTGCGTGCACGTGGTGTACAGTGCAAAGGGTGGACAGAGTATTTGTCTACACCCTTCCGCCCCGGAGGCACCAGCTGATACCAGCCAGAGGTTTTATGCAAAAAAAAAAAAATTGCTCAATTTTTAAGCAAATACAAGCCTAATACACATTATGTGTGCGTTTATTTTAGTTTACAGTTTGTTATCCAAATTACGTTGTTTGCATCCTTGGGTTTTATGAAATGTACTGCAGTGAAATTACTGACAGTCTTGTTTAAAAAAACTGAAAGATAACGTCGAGGGTGCTGAAGCAGCATGATTGTTCTGAAGGAGACCCCGCGATGCGTCTGCACTCAGTGCTGCCAGATGAGGTTTTGCAGAAGACCGTGTACCTTTATGCAGAAAAGCGTGGGGGTGCTTGGGGAGGCGACAGAAGCACTGTGTGACCTCGGTAGCCAGTGTTGAGGTAACATTTTTGAATCTCTCAATTTTATTTTCTTGTAAAATTATTGAGGTGTGATTCGTGCATAATAGAATGTTCCCATTTTAAGGGCATAGTCTTAGGTGTCTCACACATCGCTCTCTGCAGCCATGGAACCACCAGCACAATCAAAACACACACCGTTTCTGTCACCTTCAAAGTGCCCTGTGCCCTCCCCCGAGGTCAGCCCCCTCCCCCTTGCAGCCCCAGACAACCACCGATCAGCTGCTGTCTTCCTGCTGCAGTTGGACCTGTTCTCGAAGTTCCCGCGAGCGGCAACATTCACTGAGTCCTCTTTCGTGCCCGGCTTCTCTCGCTGGGTGCTGTGTTCTGAGACTCACCCACGTTGCATGCACGAGTGGTTTGCTCCTTCCCACGCCCCAGCTGTGCTCCACCGCCGCGTGCGCAGACGGAACACGCTTACCCACTTTCTGCTGGTGCACCTTTGGGTCGTTTCTGGCTTTTGTGGTTATTATGAATAAAGCGCCTGTGAACATTCCCGTGCAAGTCTTTGTGTAGTAATTCGTCTTCGGAGCTCTTGGGTTAATACTCAGGACTGGACATGCGGGATCACAGAATAAGTTTACGTCCCACTTCATGAGAAACTGGTGAGCAGTGCTCCAAGATGTATAGTCCCACATTCCCATCAGCAGTGCACGAAAGTTCCAGGGGCCCCCCCATCCACCCAACACTCGGGATGGCCTGTCCGTTTAATTTTAGCCACTCTGGGGGGGCGGTGTGTAGCGCTGTCTCTTCGTGTGCTTAGTTTCCATAAATACAGCCCCGTGTGTGGAGTGCCTGTTCAAGTCTTTTGCCCACTTTAAATTGGGTCGTCTTCTTGTTGTTGAGTTTGAAGTCTTTATATGTTCTGGATACAAGTTCTTTGGTGGGTGTATGTGTTGTGAATACTTTCTTCAGTCTGTGGCTTGCCTTTCCATTTTCTTTCTTTTTTTAAATGCTCACCCGAGGATATGTTCATTGATCTTAGAGAAAGAGAAACATCATTATGAGAGAGATACATCGTTTGGTTGCCTCTTGTATGTGCTTCGACCAGGGAACAAACCTGTAACCCAGGTATGTTCCCCGACTGGGAGTTAAACCCGGGACGATGCTCCAACCAACGAAGCCCCCTGGCCAGTGCACCCCTTTCCTTTTCTTGACGGTGGTTTTGGAGGGCGTACATTTTTATTTTGGTGTTTAGTTTATCAATCATTCTTACACGGCTTGTGCTTTTTGTATTTTGTCTAAGAAATCTTTGCCCAGCCTAACTAAGGTCTTAAACACTTCCTCCTAGATTTTCTTTCTGCAGTTTTAGTTTTTTGCTTTCACATTTACGCCTGTAACCCATTCCGAGTTGATTTCTGTGCGTATGGAGTGTGGTTTGTGCGTGTGTGAAGTCCGTTGCAGCCCGCTGGCGATGTTTGTGCAGGGAGACCGCTCTGGTGACAGCGCAGAGGCTGTGACTGGAGAGGAAAGAGACCGGCAGTGAGTCCATAGTGACCGGAGCTAGGACAGCGGTCACTCATAGGGAGAGAGCCAGGAAGCGGGCCGATCTGACAGCTTTTTAGAAGCAGGATGGATTGGGCGGGGAGCAGAGATGAGGCTAAGGCTTATGGTTCCAGGAGAGAGTGCGGCCTGTGACCAGCCCTGGAAGACGGGGCGAGGAGAGGACCTGTGTCGGATGGGGAAGAGCTCTGTCCCCACACTGTTGACTTCGGTGACGGCAGGACACTTGGTCCTTGTCCTCACGCACACACGTTGGGGCTTAGCCAGACTCTTAGTGATAACATTTCAAAAAAAAAAATGGAACCACCATAACCAGTTTTTTATGTTGTTATACAGTCTCCATTATGGGCTTTTTACAGCTTACCAGTATCATGGTTTTGTAGTGAAGCTACTGTATTTTCGCTGTATAAAAGAATGATCTTTTTTTCAAACAAAATAAATGATGTCGTCAAAATGTTTTCCACCATATTTGTCTCCTATTTTCATCATAACCTAACCACTAATAAGGATATTCTTTCATTCTTTGTCTGGATCTGCAGACATCTTATATCATGCTTTTCATGCAATTAAGATTGTATTGTCCTTATTTATTTTGATGTCAAATTATCCCAAGTACGGCCCCCCACCCCCATGCTATTTAGCGTAACGGTATTGGGCTCTGCTTCTTCTTAGTGGAGAATGATGTTTAGAACCAAAGACTTAGATGCCCGGTGTGTTCATTGCTTTTAGGGCCTGTCAGTGGACAGAGCTGGTAAACTGTGTATACATGTGAATATACACGCATATACACCTATTCTATATATATAGATTTATCTATGTCTTTATGGATATGTAGATAAAGATACATAGAGATATAGCAGAAATAAATATGTGTGCTATGTACAGATATGCATATATAAATATACGTATGTTATGTATCTATATCTGCATATTATACATATCTGTATATATTTCTATATCTATATAAGTAACTATAAGTTTATACCTTTAATTGTAAGCCAGTATCATAGGGTTCTCCCCTCCCCCAGCCAAGCTTTTCTCTTCCATGTGAGGAAACCTGCCTCCCATTAACCTCAATATATTTACTTATTTGCTCCATTACCTTGCATGTAACAAGCAAATCTTCTGGCTACAGTTGACCAAACTTGTGCCCCAGGACATGCGGACGCCCCTGTCCCCAGCAGCCCCTGCGCGGCCCAGGGGAACGGGAAGAGGTTGCAAAGGAAGGGAGAAGGCGGAAGGTCCTCCTAATGCAGGTGGCCCGAACTACTCCAGTGGATGACAAAAAACAAACAAACAAACAAACAAAAAAACCCTGAAGGGAGGAAGGTGCCGTCTAGAATTTTGAACTTGAGAATAGCCAGCTTTGTCAATATCTTTTAAAAGAGTATATCCGGCTTTTGTGTCACAAGCTAAGTTCATGAAAATATTTTTTGAGTACTTTTTGTCTTTTGTCTTATTTTTGACATTTTAATTAATTCATCTGAGATTTTTATGGGGCTATTTGAGGATCTAATTATAGCGTCTTTTTCCGAACGGATCACCAGTTATTCCAGTGTTAATATTGGCTTATCCATCTTTCCACCGCTGACTTGACATGCCGTCCCCCCTGGACCTTGTTTTCCATTGTTCTGCTTCCGTATTCTCGGGTTCCCTTTGCCTGTTTGCGTCTTTCATTGCCCGCCTGTCAGTGGGGCAGTGCCACGTTAACCCACGGGGGGTGGTTCGCGTTAAATGAGAAACGCCCATAAAATGATTAGTGCTAGCCCTCCAGTGTAGAGGAGGCAACATGCCCACGTGTCAGCCATGTTAAATTAGCCAGAAAGGAATCAAGTTTAAAGACAGGAGAGGGTACATTGCAGACAAAAAAATAAAGGTAAGAAGTGTAGTAAGAAGTACTGGCATCTTTTCCTTTCCATAAAAATTTAGACCTCCTAATTTTCACACTATGCTTATGGAATGGCAAGCGCTGATATTCTTTATGTTATAGAGAAATTAGGAAACGCAACCAAGAGTAGATGAACTTCGGTTATTTAGAATTATAGGTGTCCTCTGTGACAGCGTCTTTATAGGTGGAGAGTCTGCCTTATCTCATTGAACACGTGTTTGTTGAGGCCCTCCGTGTGCCCAGCACTGAGCTTAGAACGAGTCACGATATCGACCCTGAGCACTTGCGCAGCTCACGCCTAATGGGGGAAACAGACATGCAAAGAAATAAGTATAAAGAGTATGAAAAGTACATACATACACATATGTACTGATGTTTTTAGTTGTCTTCAACTGATGTGGAAACACCTCAGAACTGCACACACGCACTGAGACATTTTCCTAAACGTATGGATGGGATGATAACAATATTTAAATAGTGTTTTCATGCTAACTTCCTATGAACTATGTTTCCGAGGACTTACTTGTCTCTCCACCCCCTACCCTTGAATCCTTGTAGGATACCAATCACGAAGAAGGCAAAAGGTCACATTTTTGGAATGCTTCCTTTGTATCTTTTCTGCTTTGAAAGATGTTAACTCTGTGTGTTCCACGTGGAAGCCTGGGGAGGGGGTGCATGTGTACTGCATATTTACAGCAGGATGCCTACTAACAAAAGGATACTACTTCCAGTATCACCCTAACACTGTTTTCTCCGGATGCTTCCTCTAGTTCTGCGACTAAAATCGCGTAATTAATTTCTATTTTTATAAGCTCAATTTAATGCACTTTAAAATTCAGGAATCTGTTCTATATATTATGTTCCACACCTGTGACAAGATGACTTTAACCGTTCACTTATAAAAGAGAAACACCTTGTCAGGGGCACCCCAGCTTTGAAGCCCGCGTTCTGGTTTTTGCTTGGCAGCCACGTGAAACATACCAATTACCGAACCTGGGAGAAGAATGAAGTTACTTGTAAACCTGGTAGTCATACTGAAAATGCCCTCTAAATCAAAACCATACCGCGCCGCAGCAGACCAAATCTGTATAACATAAACCTTTCAAGATCAATGTCGCTAAAAAAAACGCTCCGTGATTTGGGAAGGCAGCTATAACAAAACCGTATTGTTAAAAATAGCAAACGTGAGAGGCAGCTGGCGGCCAACCTGATGGGCAGGTCATTCTGGGAAGCCGTGCCACGAAGCCCCTCGGTGTGTCATCCCAGCCGGCATCAGAAGCCTGTCACGGGCCGTGCTTCTAGTACGTTCTGATACTCTCTTAAGGCACAGGAAGTATTTTGACACAGGGAACTGTGGAATTTCCAGAAATTGAAAACATGCAGAAAAGCGCCCTTTCCATCGGAATGAAAACCATACCCCGAGATGTCGTGTGTCCACTGGATCTCAGCAAAGCTGGAAAGGTGATCGTGGCCGCTTCAGGGCTCGGTGAGAGTGACTGAGATCCTGGTACGGCGCCTGTGAAGAAGGGTCATACGTTCTGGGGGCACGCTCATTCTTAGAAAATTGTCTTCAGGAGGAAGTTCAGACAGGAGAGGTCACCAGCCGCCCCTCCGAGTCAGAAAGGCAGGTTGGCTCTGGGGCCCAACAGCGGGAATCCATTTAGATCCTCGCTCTGTCACTCCCTGTTCTGTGGAACAGTGGATTTCGTCTTTCTGTGTCTCCATTTCTTAAGCCGTGAAATGTGTAAGATAGGCCTTAGGCATTTAAGATGTATAAACTTTAAGTAAGCCCATGGGAAATGCTTCGATAATCATTGGCGCACGAGCAGCACTTAGTAAATGCTGGCAGTCGAGGGCAGGGTGAGCTGCCGTTTGCCCCTCAGGCACTCTCCCTCCGTCTTGCTTTACTCCTCTGCTTGCTCTTAGTTTTTCCCTTTTCCTCTTCAGTGTCCGATCTTCCCACTTTCTTAATTCCACTGTCCCCCTTGTCCACGCCTTCTCTTGTAACTCTGTTTTCTCCCACTTTGCCCCAGGGTTTTATCCTTGAACATTTCTGGATTCCTCTTCGTTTGTTGGCCAGGCTCCGTGAGTATCATTCCTCGTCCCTCCCTACGCCTGTATCCCTGCCTCAGGGCCCCTCCACCTGAGGTCTCCAAGGTCAAGAACCACTGATCAATGGATGTGACTATCTCCTCCCCCTGGCCCCAAATGCTTGCTGGGCCCCTTCACCAGTTGGTTTTAGGGGACCTCTCTGTACGTGGGAAGGTGCTCACCACCCCGCTGTCTCCGGCCAGGGAGCCCTGGAGCTGTAATTCCCAGGAAACTCATCACCTGCTGCGTTTCTGTGTCGTGCTTGAATGTTTGCGTGCAGCAGCTTTATTTTCCAAAACGTTAGTGGTTTTAGAGAAACAGCATTGCGCGTTCCATAGTTATTTCCCCTGTTTCAAATACTCATGACGGATGACCAGCTCAATTTAAAACAAAGTAGATATTTCTCATTTTCATTTCTTTTCCATTTCTGCACGATACACCCACGCCAACTTGGAGACACAGCACTCAATACTTTAGAAACCAATTGTCTAGGGAGAAACCAGTGTGTTTGGAATGAGTTATAAATTCATTAGGAAAAAATTCCAGATTGACAGCATTTTGGGTTTCTTTTAAGCCTTTGAATAAGGCAGGCATGTCAGCGGATAACAAAGGAGTAATGTAGGCTTTCGGTATATATTTTTTTCTACTTGGCCAAAGACTCCAAGTTCATAACTAAAATCGTCATTCACATGAATCATCGTGACAACCTGAAGAATTTAAAACTCCTCTAGGGAAAGAAGATCCCCAAGCCACGCATTCTTTGCACATCTTGCCGTGTGCAAAAGTGGAGAGCAGAAAAACATTCCTTTGGAAAGAGCACTTCTTTCATCTCACCGCTGATAATTCTGACTTCAGAAATAAAACTCCATTTTCAAGGGCCTGGATTCCACTAGGAAGGAATCAAACCAAATTAACGCACACATGCCCCTTACTACCCCACCCCCCCAACACTTAAAAAAATACTGATAATCCACCCTGGCCAGGTAGCTCTGTGAGTTAGAGCATCGTCCTGATACTCCAAGGTTGAGGGTTCGATCCCTGGTCAAAGCACATACAAGAACCAACCAATGAACATATCAATAAGTGGAACAGCAAATCAATGTTTCTCTTTCCAGCTCTGTGTCTAAAAGCAGTAAGTAAATGAATGCTGGTAACCAATCCTGGTTTACTTAACGTGAGGAGCTTAACCAACACAGTGCCGCATACGTATTCATCAAAAGTAAGGAGAGTGCCCAGCACGTGCTAGACTCTGGGAGTACAAGAGTGAACATGGCACGTAAGGTCCTTGCCCTTGAGAAAAGCATACAAATGTCCACACGTGAATATCTATGCACGCACATATACATGCGTGTACTATGTGTGTTCACATCCAAGTAGGGGCAGGTGCAGTACAGAAATGGATAGGACTCAGAGGGAGTGAATTGCCCTTTAGAGCGCCATCTGCAGTCATCGGGTGGAAAAAGAGTCCGCCACGAGTCCTGATGAACCCGTTTTCTGGGTTCTAACGACGAAGTCTGCGCAGGCCCTGACTTGCGGCCGTTCCCAGAAGCAGCAGCTCCAGCCATCCCAGGATGCGCGCGCCCTGACTGGTGACCTGCGCGCTGGAAACGAGCCCGTGCGGATGGATGACCGTGCAGGAGACGCCCACCACAGCCCAGACAGGGGACAGAAGCGGGACGAACTCTGCTTTTCATGACCCTGCGCTCCCCTGACTCCACAAGGCGCAACCGGAGAAGCGGATGCCCCGGTCGGTCGGGCCCCGTCTCAGAGCTGTGCCTGAAGTCCGCTCTCCAAGGGGTACTGTTTGGACTCGACCCATGCAGGCTGCCCCTGCTTTATTCCGGCCATGAAATGGAGGGCCTCCGTGGCCCGCTTTCGGCTGCTTAGAGAAGCACCGTGTTTTGCTTTTATTGTGTAGCTATTTTGTTTTGTCGAGTTCGGTTAGTATTATGTCTACCCAGAAGACTGCTTGGAAACCTGAGGGTTAAGGGGATAAGTGGGGACACCCAGCTGCCTGCGATGAGCAGGGTTTGGGGGAACGGGGAGGGGAGGGCTTCTCTGGAGCAGGGACGATTCTGGTTGCTCATTCCACATGAACCATTCTCACACTTGTCTAGGGACAGGGAGCTTGGGGGGTCCCTTGGAGAGCCCTCGGGTGTGCTGTGGGTGTGGGTTTTCCAAAGGAGGGGGCTCTCTGCCCACCCCACCCTCCTTTCCCTGAACTAGGGAGCTGCTACTACTAGATACAGAGTGGAACAGAGAGCTTGGAAACAGTGCGTGAATTCTCGCTACTGTGCCATAGAACGTTCCGGAGTGACACTGTGTGGGTACCAACCCGGAGGACAAGTGACCTACCTCCTCACCCCGGCTCCCCTGTTCTTTTCTGCTTCTCCCGTTCCTCCTCTGCCCTTCTCACACTTTTGTGGGAAGGGAAATAGGGAAAAGAGCGGCAGCTCTTGAGGGCCACTCACTCTTGGGGAGTTACGGCAGACCCGTGCGCAATGGCGGGTTGACACAGTTACTGTGCAAATGCCCTGAAGGTTACGGCTCTTCAGTCTTCTAACCCAGTGGAAAACTCCATTGTCCTCGTTAAGAAGAATATGGATGGAAGTAGCCAACACACTGAATTACTTAGAAAGCAACATATTTTAGCCAATAATGAGCCCTAACCTTTACAGGATGAGCACATGGAAATCGTTACTGTGTACCAGCAGACAGGTCCCTGTCACCCCGCTTCCTCAGTCAAGGACCAAAGTCTTCATTATTCCAGGGCATTCCGATTCGGGCAGTTAATTTGGTTGCTAAGTGCTTTCCTGCCTGTTTGAGGAACATTTCGAGAAACGATTGCCTTCACTTTGTGGCGTGAAATGCTTCCTCCCTTTTAGTTCAGAATGAATGCTGCTGCCCACCTTTGGGAGATATTTTCACTATTTCAGAGTTTGGGTACTGCTAAGAGTCCCTTATTTCTTCAGCTCTGAAGGCACGCGATTTGAAGGCTTCCTACCTAATGGGACTGGAATTTTTGTCCAATTATAGGAGAGGCAAACTATCTTCTCCAGTTTCAGAAAAAGAATGCAGCTGCTTGCAAGGGGTCTAAACTAACAGGACATTTAATATTTTGAAAAATATGTCCTGGGGGGCCTAAGACTTTTCTGTTCAAAGAGATATTCAATTATTTCGCTTGGCAGCTCCAAGACGTGACTATTTTGAGCCCGCTCACCGTCATTTATTTTTTTTTATTGAGTTCCAGTGGAAGAACGGAAAACTTTATTCTGACATGTGTAGCCCTTTATTAGATCTCACATGGAAACCCGGGGCTGCAGCCGGCCACACGTGCCTGTGATCTGCAGAGGCACATTCCCCTTTCGGCGGGTCAGGGTTTAATTTTCAGAATTCGCAGCAAATAGCAGAGCCGCAGCCCGAACCCCCTCCGCCCAGATTCCTTCCGGCGCACATGAAACTAATCGGTCCAGGCTGCCTGGCTGCCGCTCCTGAGTAAGCCAGGTACGGCCGGTGACTGTTTTTAATTTTCCTCTTCAGAACTTAAAGGCCGTGTTTGCCTTTTTTCCCATGAGAAGCCAGTGATAATGTGCCTGAAACTCCAGCCACCGGGATGAGCGAGCCCACGCCCGCTGACGTCACTGGGCTCTGTGTCGGGGCCAGAGGAGGCAGACAGGAGCCCGATGACAGACACCATGCAGGGGAGGGCAGGCAGGGATAGGGGGCTGGGCGAGGGGGAGGGTGCTCGAGGGATCTGCCCCCACGTCTCTGAAGCTGGTGTCCCAGCCAGCAGCTATTTCCCGAGCCCAGATAGCCTTTGGTGCCGCTGGCCACGGTCGGAGTGTTGAAGGGGGTGGACAATACGTTTTTATGTTCATCAGAGTTCTTGTTACCTGAATAACGGAACGAGACTGGGGTGTCCCCAAGGGTGGGGATCTGGGTTCCACGCCTCATTGTCCCCGTGACAAAGAGTAAACTCTTAACTGTGAACTGAGTGACTCTGTTTGTGAAGAGATGAGCCAGTCTGTTTTGTTTGTCTACGACTTTTAATAGTGACGTAGTTTCCAACCTAAAGAGGAGTTATAAAATCGGCACAAGGAAATTCCATATATATAATATATATTTTATATATACACATATATATGGTTTACTGAAATTTACCAGTTGTTTGCTAAGTTGTAAATTTTTCTACATGTGCATAATGGTTTTCTGTACCATCTGAGAACCAGTTGCCAACATTGTACCCATTTTACCCCTAAATACTTCAGTATCTACTTCCTAAGAAGGGCATTCTCTTAAATTAAAATACAGCTCACTTATCAAAACCTGGAAATTCAGCTTTGATATAATACTGTTTTCTAGTCCATAGTTGTACAGATTTGTCCCTTGTCTCAATGGTACCTTCTATAGCTCATTTTTTTCTCAGTCCAGTGTCCAGTCCAAGGTCACACATTGCACTTAACTTTCCTGTCTAATTGTTCTCGTTTAATCTGGAATTGTTCTTTAGCCTTTCTTTTCCTTTTTGACCTTAACGTGTTTGGAAGAGTAGAGGTCAGTTACTTTGGAGAAGAACCCTCAATTTGCATTCATCTAATTATTAGATTGCCTGTCTAATGATCAGTTTGTCGCGATTCGATCGAGGTTCTGTGGTTTTGGAAGGAAGGCCACGGGAGGGAGGCGGGGTCCTTCTCGGTGGGTGGTGCCCATGAGACCAGTTTGCACAGATATTACTGGTTTTTTTACTTGGTTAAATGATATCCACCAGGTTTCTCCACTGTAAAATGACAGGTTTCCCTTTGCAACTAAAATGTAATTTGTGGGGAAATACGTTGAAACTGTAGGTATCTCGGTTCTCATCAAACTCTCACTCACTCCATGGTTGTAGCATCCCTTTTTCCATTTTCCACTTATTCGTTGGCCCTATATTCTAAGGAGCAGCTTCCTTTTTTAAAAAAAAATCTTTGGTTTTAATTTGTATTAGTTTGAACTCATAGATTCTTTCTTTATTCCAGGAGCTGTATTCCGTTCTGTCATTAATTATTTTGATTCCTGAATTATTCTAGATTTGTCCTGCTAGAGTCCCTACAAACTACTCCTGTTTTTTTGACATGCGTTCATCATTCTTTGAGAATTTCTTACTTTCCAGGTGTAATAAGATGTTCTAGGGGCTGCCTGGCCCTGGCCCTGGACTCAGCCTTGCTCTGAGGTGCCCTGGTTCCTTCTAGTGGAGAACGGCGCTTTGAACCAAGAGCTGGGTGCGCGGGGAGCTCGTTGCTGCTGCCAGCACGTCACTGGTGCTACAATCTCCCAGGTCTCCGGCCTCTCACACTGAGCGAGGAGATGCGTGTGTGTGTGTGTGTGTGTGTGTGTGTCTATACCTATGTCCAGATTAAGGTTCTGTGTCTAAATTAAGAGGTTCATAGTAATTATTCCAGATGAAACCCAGCACCCCATGATTCAGGCCAGTCTTCCCCCATATTTACAACTCCCGTCTCCAACAGCGAACAACGTGGCTTTACCACACTGTTTCACATCCCTAGTACCTTGTCCAAGCCTTGGCGTTAAGCGATACACATGTTTTAAGGGTTGCAATGAATGAGTAAATTCAGTAGTCACGGTGTTATCCCAGTCTGAATCCTCGCCGCTGAGGCCAGTGCCAAGCACGAGTGAGCTGTTGAGTAAAACTCGGTTGAACAACTGGTTCTCTTCTCTTCAATATCTTTATTTTTTACTTCCCAACCACATGAAACATGACTCCATCTGGGTACTCTTGTGTGTGTGTGTGTGTGTTTTTTACTATTTAAAGCATGATTCCAGTTAAATTACTCAGTGACCACAGCCAGTCCTTTTTGCAATAAGAAAAAATTATAAATAAAAATAAAATGGCAACCTAAGAAAAATAGTTTCTTTGTTTTGTCCCCAAGAAGCCCTTGGACGTGGGCGGCCCCACGGAACAGTTTTCGGGATCCCTAATGACAAAAACTGTGGCTTGCGGGGGTTGTCTGGCGCATTTTTCACTTTTGTCAGCTCTGGGAAAGTGAAATATGTTCTTCATCCGAATTCTCTTCCTATGCCCCTGCTGTCAAGGTCAGAAGTGTCTCCATTCACTGCTGCTTATTATTAAGCTGCTGTAAACAAGGAAGCTTGCAGATAACTTATGAGCCAGCGACTAGAAATTTCTGATGACCCGAAGGCTCCTTGCCCAATTGGATTATTAACTTGGGGAGGAATCTGGGGAGAACAGTGGGGTTTCGTTCACCTGCGCCCTCGGAGGTCAGAGACTGACACTCCAGGGCAGCCAATTAGGGATGTTACTTCTTGAAGTGGATTTTTTTTCTTAAACCTCAGGAAATGGGATCTATTTTTTTTCTCTCTGATGTAATTAAAACTCACAGCTTCTTGCTCATAAACTCTCAGTTTATCCCCAGAAACTCACTTAAAACTACTATATTTTTGCTTTTTTGATTTACCTGGAGAATGATAAATATGGTATATGCATTGTAACTTCTAATGCAGAAATCAAAGAAACAAGGCCTTTTACTACACATAACACAAAGCTTTAAGTTCAGCAAGACTTTCCACAAAATGAGCTTGGAATTCATTTTTGTTTTAAAGACGTTTTCCTTCAATGTGGCTTCTTCAACCCCCTATGGAAACACTGAGTGTAAGTTTTGCCCCGTGCTGATAAGGGGGTGCCAGGAGTCCGCATCTTTTAAAACGAATGGAAAACTCAAGACATTGGAAGCCCTTCAGTCTTGAAAGCCTTTCCTGTTTAAAGAAAAAAAAAAAACTAAGTGCCACTTTACATAAAGTCGTCTTCTTTTCTGAGACTACATTTTTGAGAGCAAAGTTCTATGGCCTCATGTCATTTACATATAGATGTATAGAGCTAAAGTCCTCCAAATTGTCGCTTAAAACATACTTTGGGAGTGGCAGTGGTGTCCCGTCAGGTTCCCTGCTGTCCAGTTGGTTTTATTGCTCCAGCATCAGCCTGGCATTGCTGAGTTCTCTCTCTCTCTCTCTCTCTCTCTCACACACACACACACACAATTAGCCGGTAGAGGCAGGTAGGTAGGTATACTGCCAAATTTCCAAAAATGTCTCTGTACTTTTAGCCAAGGTGATATTTTTGTTTTGTTTGGATTTTCCTTCAGGGCCCCCTGTTCAGTTTTATAACCGGGCATCTTCCTTGAGGAGAACGTCTCAGGAACATAACCACACGATGCGTAGTCATCCTTCGTGTGTGTGCATGTTTATATGTTTCTATATGCTGCGTGTACGTGCAGTGGAGTGAGCGTGGAGGACTAAGTAGGTGCTCACTTAATTTTCTCATGGAGTCGGATTTAGAAGAATTATTAACTCTTTGTTTATCACTCTGTTGTCTAATTTGTTACAGGAAGCATCTATCACTTTTGTTATGAAAGAGATCTAATAAACAGAAATTCAAATGAATCTGTAGCTTTGTGTATTCAGGGTTGTTTTTTAAGGAGCTCGGAACAGTGAAGTCATAGAATTTTTCATAGAAGAAAAATATGGATCGTCTGGCTACTACTGACTGGCTCAACCCTGGTAGTTTCTAACACTTTTAATTTGTTCAGTGATTAACATTGATACAGAAAGGAACATCTTGAAGATAATTTTTAGCTGTGCTTTCCTGGAGATCAAACTTATCAAATGCTCACATTCTTCATGCACATTATGCTATGCATTCTTCATCTGATTTTATTTCAGAAGTCTTCTGTAGTTGGCAATAAATTGACTGAACTAGTACAATCACCAGGGAAAGATGGATGCTGTTTCCATGTGAAACCAAGGCTAATAAATTCTCACCCTGCCTTTGATTGCATTAAGACTCAAACCTTCCTTGGCCAAGAAATGAACTGCTTAATGTAATTACAGTTTTCTTTTTAAAAGGGAATGAAATCAATTCTGTGCATTTTGTGAATTTTCATAAATTCTGAGGCTCAGAACCTTCAGTAACGACAAAGAAGAGTAAATGTCCTTGTATTTTTCCAACATTAGAGGCACCTCAGGCCCTGCATGGCTGTTTGTTTGCTTTAAATCACAGGTACTAATAAAAGAAAAATATTTTTGAATGTAAATATTTACTGGGAGTTTCTTAATCACAGGTTTCACAGAGCAGGGACAAAGCAGTGTTTCACATAAAATATGAAAACGAGTCAATGTAAAAACCCAAGAAAAATGCCAGTAAGAAGTTGAGTGTGTTTGGGATTGAGGAAACAAAATAACTAGCCTTTTTCTTAGTGAAGGCCTTTGAGCTCTTCTAGCAAGCTTTTATTTTTTTCGTTAAAGTAGCACCAAATGAGTATCTTTAAAAGACGGTGAGATGGTAACCAAGTGTTACATTTTAACAAGGGAATGCCTTGTCTCTGGGGAGCTGCAAAGCATGTGGAAACCGTGACCATCTGATCGAAAAGCTCACGATAATTTTAAGGATTAGTTGGTTCAGGCTACAAAAGAACAACCTCAATTATACGTGAAGGAGCACCCGTTAGGAAAAGTAGAGGGAGCTCATCTTCTCCTGGGTCTTCCCTACATTTGGAGAGATGTAACTTACAGGCAACTAAATTTGCATGGTAGCTTTTCAAATGAAACTATTCAAGTTGACTATGAAGAATTCCGACCATGTCTTATACCTACTATTATTATGGCTCTAAGTAAGAATTAGGTGATTGTCAGGTGAAAGGAAATCATTACCGCAGTTTACTAATTTGGGGAGTGGGTAAAGTGAAGATGGAAAATAAGAGCATTTTAGGCTTATAATGGTATGGGGTGGTGGGTCTTTTAGCTCGGGCCTTACATCCACGGAGGGCCTTCCATTTACATTTTTTTAAAAGATTTTATTTACTATTTTATTTTTAGAGAGGGAAAGGAGGGAGATAGAGATAGAGAGAGAGAAACATCAATGAGCGGTTGCTGGGGGCCCGTGGCCTGCAACCCAGGCATGTACCCTGACTGGGAATCGAACCTGTGACACTTCGGTTCGCAGCCTGCGCTCAATCCACTGAGCTATGCCAGCCAGGGCTTTAAATTTTTTACATTATTCCCAATTAAGGTCATCTATACAGTTGTATGGGTTTGTCATCACCTCTCTTAAAAAACACTAAACTATAAAATATATTAGAAATTATTTTAACTATTTTGGCTTTTTTATGTTCTTTTCCCAGGAGCACAAAAGAATGGAAATGGCCGGATCATCTCCTCACCTCTTTGAGGGGCAGAATATTTTAGGTAGGAAATAGCATCGGAAAACCTTCATTATAGATGCCTGCTCTAATGCACTAAAGGAGATTTGGATTTCGCCATCGAGTTTTTAAGATAGGTGTAGGATTCTCAAGTTTCTCCATCTCTTATCTGTAACTTTGTTTCTCCAGCCCGAGAGAAAGAGCCTGGCTGTCGTTAGAATGTATCTCCCTGTTTGTGCACACCTTGCAGACATAAAACGCAATGGTTTGAACTGGAGGCCGTTTGGTCTCCCAGGGGACATTTTTCTTGCAATGTCTGGAGACATTCTTGTTCTCACAGCTCAGGTGGGAGGGGGGTTCATGGCAACTAGTGAGTAGAGGCTGGAGGTGTCCTGGGTGTCCTGCCATACCCAGGACATTGGCTCCCACAAGGAAGAGGTCCACGGTCCCAGGTGCCCCCGGTGCCAAGACTGAGAAAAGGCGACGTAAGGTAGTCTCAGGATTGCTAGCCTGTGCCCCCGCGACTAGCAGATGTACCAGCGCAGATTTGACATTTGTGTGCGGTTTTCCCTTTAGCCTCATGGTGTTCGGCCAAAGCACTGCCTTCCCACGTTTATTGGGTTAGTGCTATCCTTCCCCAACCCCTTCCACACGCTTATGTTATTTATAATTCAGTCCTGTTTTTGTTCAGGGCGGGGTTTTGTTTGTTTGTTGTGAATGTGTGACTCGAGATGCTAAGGGTCAGAACAGTGCAAAAAGGGACCCTGGGAGAAGGGGGAATCCTTTTTTTTGAAAGTTCTCCCGATGACTCTGACGTTCACCTGCTTTTCAGAACCGCTGGCCTAGCTCATGGGCTTCGGAGTCGGACCCGAATTTAAATCCGGTTTCTCCGTCTCAGGTACGTGGCGTTGGGTAAGTCCCTTTCCCTCTCGCACCCCCCGACTTCTGCCTCCAGGGGCTGTTGTTGTGAGGATGGGCAGGTGCACACACAGAGTTCACCTCCGTGCCAGCCCGAAGGGGCCCGGGCGATGGCTGTTTCCATTCCCCCAGACACCCACGAGGCCACTGGTCCCCGTGCGGCTGCGAGGTGCGGAGGCACTGGGCCCCTTCCTCCCTCGTGTGTGTGAGGAGTTCTCATTTCAGGGGGCTCGCAGTGGTCTTGCAGAAAACACAGCGACCACTTGTTACATCGATCTGCAACGTAAGAGGGTAAGATGAGAATGGCTCACGGTTTTTGCGGAAGCCTTTCCCTAGAAAGCCTCACTGATGCAGACTATGTAAGCATCTCTCAGTGAACTTTCATGGTAAAAGTACGTGGAGAGGACCAGATAGCACCACGTCTCTGGTTCTCTCAGGCATGAGTCCTTTCAGGCTTTTGAAAATGAACGGGCATGAGACCACCTGAGGCTGGATTCGCCAGCCCCAAGGCGCCCGCTGCCGCAGACAGGCGCTCCGCGCGCTTCGGTACTAGACGTTTGAGTGGCGGTGCTGCCTCTGTGCGTGTTCAGAACAGCGTCTCTCACTTCTGGTGTGTGTGCACGCCAGCAGTGCCGGGAGGGGTCTCGTTCAAAAGCAGATTCTGAGTCAGTGGGGCCGGAGCGGGGCCCGAGAACCTGCATTTCTAATGAGCTCCCAGCAGGTGCGGCTGGCTGTGGGTCTCACGTGAGTGACAAGGGTTTATCGGACTGGCTTTGAAATCGTACTTTCTGGCCTCAAATCCCAGTGTTTCGGCTTCTTAGAGATGAGCCTGTTATCGGTGACTCAGTTCACTGCCTGTGCATCTGGTGCTTTGAGTTATTCGCTGCTGACGTCACCCCTTCGTAGCGTTTGGACATTTTAAATGGATACTCAGTAGGGGAAGACAGACCTCGAACAACTAATGGGCGGAATCAAGAAACAGGTGTCGTGAGAATGCAGTTAAAGATGACTCGTCTCGTTTGCGATCTGCGTGTCATTTGTGAGAGTTTCTCCCCAGCACCAGGTGCCTCGGTGACCTGCACGGAGACCCGGGCTTGCAGGTCCCTTTGTCCCAAAGGGTTGGATCAACATCTGGAGGAAAACATGTCTAATAACACTGTTCTCACTCTATTAGTACATTAGTAGTTAATAGTTTTAGTGAAGCAATTTTGGGGCCATTAATACATCAGTAGAATGGTTACTTTCATGCATTATTTATTTCATGTGTTTTATGATTTCTGCTTTGTGTGTGTTTGCATGTACCTGGCGTCTTGGTGTAGAAAGACACTTCTGTAATTTACACTCCAGAATGGGGGCGAGGACAGCTTTGGCCCGGAGGGCGGGACCAAAAAGCTGCGAGTCCACTGGTGTTCGGCACGGAAAAGACGGCTTTTTTTCTGAAAAGTCACTGAGGGCCGATGTGAACAGCTCTGGGGAGAAAGGCCTTTCAGGGTTACCCCTCCAACTCAGATCGGGGGCCTGATTCCCAGATCCCTTTTCTGTCCCTGCGCTGCGTTTTTTCTGACGCGGAGGACAAAGAGCAAGGCTGTGGGGGACCTGAATTGGGGGTGCCCAGGGGGCCAAGGTGACCGGAGGCGGAGCTGCGATCCGAGGTGTATTAGGTGACACGCCCGACCGTCCGCTGTTAGACTCAGGTATGCACGCACTCAAAACTGTTTACTGAGCGGCCTGCTCTGCACGTTAAAATGACATTGGAGAAGCCAACGGAGCACCCAGACTTATTTGCGGACAAAGCTCCAGAGACCGTACAGAGTTTCGATTGCTCTGGTGGATAATACCTGTGTTTCTTCCTTTTGGGGGGATTAGCTGAGCACAGGAGATAGCTGAGTACTGTGGTGGCTGGCCGGGGGCCAGCCCTTTGAAGTTCCTCCCTGGCAGAGACTAACCCTGTCACTTCCAGCGGTAACGGGGAGCTGGCGTGGACTTTGAAGTCAGAACTGCTTTGAGAGAGCGTCTTAGCTGCCTTGCCTTTGAAGCAGTGACTCGAGGCAGCCTCCGCTTACCTGGGGCCACTCATCTGACCTAGGAAGCCTAGGAAGAAAAGTCCTTTGCCAAAAGGGACTTGAAAATAGCTCCCAGTGATCTGAAACGTTACGTCTGCAGAGAGAGTTTCCAGAGAGATCAGTTGGCATTAATCTGGTTTACCTAAAGGCAGAGGATTAGCTGTTCAAAAACGGTTCCTTCTGGGAGTTTGCAGGTCGATGGAATGCAGCTCTCTGAATTCTTTGGGCGTGTTTAATGCAGACATTTCTGGGAAGGGCCAGCTCACTGCTAAATGCACAACTGTCCAAAACACAAAGTGTGTGCTGGAGAGATTTTTTTAAAAGCCAGCTATAGAGGATTTGGAGTGGGGAGCGGAGAGTCCAGAGGCTGAGGCATCGGTTTCAGGGACAGCAGGCTATCAGATTTCCTCCACGATGTCAGGTCAGTGGGGATCTGGAAGCAGAAGGCTGGTGTGTGTTAGCCCCGTCCCCCTTAAAGTGTTGCTTGTTGAGGCAGGCGCATTTCTGAAATATTTGCTTGTATACCTGAACTCCGAGCCCGTGTTTTCCTGGCTGCTCGTCGCCCTCTGGGTTGGCCGTGATTCTGGTCACTGCCAGAGCGTCTGGGCGTGTCTCGGGCCATTGACACTAAAAAAACCCACCAGGGTGTCCTCTCGTCCCATTACTCTTAGATTCATGGATTTCCATTAAATTCATTGTTGGTTTCACGCGTACCAGGTTCCTGAACTGGGTCATTATTTATAAATATCATTGTTTTAAAGTTTAACCTTGTTTTACTTGTTGATTCCATTTTTTTTTTAAACTAAGCCAAAAAAATCTCTCACATCACACCCCCGGCCTCTGGCAACCACAAATCTGTTCTCTGTATCTATTAGCTTGGCTTATTTATTTGGCTTTTTAGATTCGCATACTAGAGAGATAGCATGGTATTTGTCTTTCTCTGTCTGACTTACTTCGCTTAGTGTCATGCCTCCAGGGTCCATCCGCGAGGTCCCAGATGATAGGATCCCATTCTTTTTTATGGCCGAATAGCGTTCCGTTGTATGAGTGTGCGTGTGTGTGTGTGTGTGTGTGTGTACACATGCCTCCCACACTTCCTTTGTCCATCCAACCCTGGATGGACATCTAGGTTGTTTCCATAACTGACCATTGTGAACAGTGCTGCAGCTGACACGGGGGTCCATGCGTCTTTTGCAGTTAGCATTCTCGTTTTCTTTGCATACACACCCAGAAGTGCCATTTCTGGGTCGTATGCTAGTTCAGGGATCAGTTTTTTGAGGAAGCTCCCTAGTATTTTCCACAGTGGCCGCACGGTTTACGTCCCCACTAGCAGTCCCAAGGCTTCCCCTTTCTCCCCATCCCTGGCAACACTTGTTATTTCTAGTGTCGTTGGTGAAGGCCATTCCGACAGGTGTGAGGTGGTGTCTCATTGTGGCTTTGATTTGCATTCCCCCGGTGAAGAGTGGTGGGGAGCATCTCTTCATGTGCCTGTTGGCCGTCTGCGTGTCTTCTTCGGAAAAATGAGATGCTCTGCCCATTTTTAACCAGATTTTTTTTGTGTGCTTGCTTTTGAGTCGCATGATTTCTTTGTATGCTTTGGATATTAGCCCCTGGTCAGATACAGGATTTACATACAGGAGTTGCCTTTTCATCTCGTTGATGGTTTTCTTTGCTTTATTCTTTATAAATATCACATTAGTTTTGTTTTTAGTGTTTATGTGTTCAAGATAACAGTATGTTTAAGAGTGGAAAGAGAGAGGCTGTCCCCCGGAGCAGGTTGGAGTGGGGTTAGAGGTCGTAACAGCAGAGCGCTGGCTCGGCCGCCCTGTCCTCACGTGGTTGTGTCAGTCGCTAATCTGGGTCCTTAATCGTGGCTGCAGATCAGGGACTCGTGGGTCCTTGGCTACCAATCCCGAAGCAATGACCGTGGAACTTTAAGAAGTTCACCACTTGGGGTGGATTTGCAGAGTAGCTCTACCGGGATGTTAGGAGCAGGTTGGCATTTCATACCAGTCGCTCCACTGAAGACCACGTCTAGGAGGCGGTAGCTTCACAGAGTCTCACAGCAGTTCCGGCGAGGCCCTGCGAGGGCTCCCGCCACGCACTTCCAAGTGCTGGCGTGCAGTGGGGACTGTGGCCCTCTGGGAACTTTTGATTTTTAGACGTACTGGTCACTCATAAGAAGCATCCCAAGTGAGATAGAGGCTGGCTACTCCCTGGCCCTGAATGAGAGGGAGCAAATTTATATTTATACACGCACACATACGTATATACACATGCAGAGTGTATACTGAACAAATAGAAAAGACCTTCAGACTATTGTGTGTGCTGGACAAGCCAATCCCAGGAAGTAAAGAATTTCTAAAAGTAAACTTTTCAGTGGTATTTTTAAAAAGTTTTTAAATTTATTTTTAGAAAGAGGGGAATGGAAGGAGAAAGAGAAGAGAAACATCAGTGTGCGGTTGCCTCTCTTGCACCTCCTACTGGGGACCTGGCCTGTAACCCAGGCATGTGTCCTGACAGGGAATTGAACCCAGGAACCTTTGGTTCACAGGCCGGTGCTCAATCCACTGAGCCACACCAGCCAGGGCTCAGTGGTATTTTCACTGACTGAAAAGAGTTAAAGTTCTGCTTTTGGTAAATCTTTGCTCTGGAGCTAGGCCATGCTGCGGGTGGGGCAGTATGAAAATGATAGAAATTCCAATGTCCAACATAAAGAGAGAGTTGTCTTTAAATCTGAGCTGTCAGTGTTTTTACCAGAATGTGTTCTGATGACAGAATGAAATCTACTGCGCAGTGGGGATGACAGGCACAGCAGAAAGTGCTGGAATCCCCCTTGATTTCTCCCTCAGACTGGGAGCGAGCACCCGCATCTCCCTAAACATCAACAGGGCTAACTTCTGTCAGAACCAGGAAAACTTCACGCTTCCTTTTTAAATCATTTTTCTGACAACCTTATATTGAGGAGCTGATAATGTCCAGTTAGCTGTGTCTTGTTTCCTACTTGAAAGACTTTCTAAGAGATTGCTTAGCATATTTAGTTGTTTCTAACTTGCAACAATTAAGATACTTTTTTCTGAGAATCTAATTTTTAAAAAAATACATTTTGTGCTTTAGTGTAGGTTTTGTATTTCTGATTAGGATATATTTTGGGAAAGTGTGTTGGAATCTTTTCTGAAGTCAAGCATTTTTAAGTTAAGAACGAGGGAAGAAAATACCCTTAAAATCTGAGTAAGCTGGTATTAAATAAATTGATATTTAAGCCCTTGAGCGCCAGGGTTTTGCTGGTGTCCAGTTACCTTGCACGTCTTATGTCTCGTCTGGCGAACTGATTGACCGTGAGAGGGGATCTGTTTTCCCCAAATAAGGGCTGCTCTGCAGTCCCTGCGGAGCTCCTTCAGGGATTTTCTGCTTCAAGGAGCGGACAGTGGCCCTTGGGATGCTGTCGCATTGGTGATACTGTTTTGCTTCCAAAGGTAAACTTTTCCTCGGTTTGTCATTCTCCCCATGTGACTGTTTCTCTCCCAGCCGTAGCCGTACATTGTAACTATGTGCAGTGCAGATGCTTTGGGGCCAAGGCTACGAGAAACATAGAAAAAGGAAAATGCCCATCACATTGAAGACATAGGTTCATGGGTGCAAATAGTTTTTAAAAATGTCTTTTTTTTAAAGATTTTATTTATTTATTTATTAGAGAGAGAAGGGAGGGAGAAAAAGAGAGAGAGAGAGAAATATCAATGTGTGGTTGCTGGGGGCCGTGGCCTGCAACCCAGGCTTGTGCCCTGACTGGGAATCGAACCTGCAATACTTCGGTTCGCAGCCCGCACTCAATCCACTGAGCTACGCCAGCCAGGGCTTAAAAATGTCTTAACATAGCTCCTACTACCTCAGCAATATGCAACATTCCAAGGAAGACAACTTTCGTCTTTGACAGTCTTGAGGGAAACTTTCTCCCAGCCTTTTCCATTGCGCTGTTTCAGAGCAGAAACCTGAAGGAAGAATGTGATGGAAAGTTGTGTCTCTTGCCTGAAATCACCTGGGGATCAGCCGTAGCCGAGAGCTGTGCCGTGTGAGTTCTTTTGCTGGCAGAAGAGTTCACGGCGGGGGGGGGGGGGGGGGGGGGGGGGGGGCAGGGAGATAAAGATGCCCGTGAGAAGTGTTCCCGTGTGGGATGTGCGTCCTTTCTCCAGATCCCAAACGGTGGCAAAAGCAGGAAAACAGGGACAGTGAATTCAAGTTTAGCAACGTAGGAGCCCACTGACATCCAGCCCGAGTCCTGGGCAGGGAATGCTGCCCGGAGTCACAGGTTACAATGGATATTTCTGGAAACCTCGATGTGAGCGTGTCAGGGAGAAGGGTTCACAGCCAGTCGTGCTGGTGGCTGCTGCCCTGTGAGCGTGCATTCCTTAGCCCTGTCTGCTGCTACGAGTGATTCACTCGTGCAAAAAAGAAAGGATTAATAAGGTTATTCACACAGGATACTTTGTAGGATTCCAGTAAGTGCTGTTTCAAGAAATAACAAGTTCTGACAGCAAAATAAATTCTTCAATTGGGGATTTGGACGTGGATTCTGTGTCATGTGCCTGACCTCGCTAGGGGATCCACGTTACATTACTCAGATACTGCCCACTGAAGGTCACGCACGGTTTCACGTGTGTGCTGTTTGCTGCAGACCACAATTATGTGTGCACACTTTGGTGGGAGAAGTGCAAGGAGGAGGTGTGAGTGTGTTTGTGGGGTGCTCCCACGTGAAATCAGAGACTGATCTATGGAGTCTGAAGTAACAAAGTAACATTGACTTTAATAGCCACACCAAAATCGGGTGAGCAAGTAATTGTCTTGGTCAAAGAGGAAATGAGCGCAAGTGAAGCAAAGTATACCCAAATGTCCAACCCGCAGATCAGACCGTCTGTACTAAGCACATTGTTTCTATCCTGGAGTGCTTGTCATCAGCCGAAGGTGAGGACTCTTACTATTTTGTATGTCTTAACATTTCGTTTAAAAATGGGTACTTTTAAGCCCTGGCTGGCGTAGCTCAGTGGATTGAGCGTCGGCTGCGAACCAAAGTGTCGTAGGTTCGATTCCCAGTCAGGGCACGTGCCTGGGTTGCAGGCCATGACCCCCAGCAACCACACATTGATGTTTCTCTCTCTCTCTCTCTCTCTCTCTCTCTCTCCCTTCCCTCTCTAAAAAATAAATAAATAAAATCTTTAAAAAAATGGTACTTTCAGACAGCAAATATTGGTGGTATCAATCTTTCAGTTGCCAAATGATTTTTACTGTACATTTATGTTAATGTTCATTTCATGTTTTCTGTTATAAGATGTCTGTATCAGGTACATATCATATTTTTATATGTTACTGAAATCGTAATGTATAATTTTTGTCACAGTATCTTGGTTGATAATAAATAGCAAGCCATGCCTTTATTATTAAACAACTTGTGTTACAGAAAGCCTCTGAAACTTTTAGTATGACCTTGTTATGAAAAAGTTATTCACTGTGTATATAATTATTGTCACTCATTATTTAAAAGCACAAACATTAGGTATTATTTAATACATAATGTATCCACCCATTTGTCAACGTTCATCGAACTGTATGTTGAAAATGTGTACATTTTACTGTGTGTAAATTATACTTAAATGAAGTTGAAAAATAAGGACATGATGAAATTTTTAAAAACATAATTAAATTCCTGTTAGCATCTAGTTTTGTATATTTTAAAAAAAAACATTTCCCAGTTAATTTATGGGGCGTTGTCCTGTATTTCCAAGATGCTTTATTAAGCTTTATAGGAGGCAATTCAGCGAACCTGTCATGAATGATTTAATTTTGCACTTAATAGTCCGGTTAAATCCCGAAATAATGAGGCAGGCCCATTCCCTCCGGGAAACATTGTTTAACATCCACAGCTTTCACTTTTCATTCGAGTGATTTATATTTTTAAAATACGCACCAGCTTTATGATATTTACTTTTCTGTACTTTCAGAGGCTGAAGCACTTGGTGCCTTATTTCACCTACACATGGCTTCAAAACTGGAGTGTGTTCATTTTGGCCTTTCTTCCAAAAAACACTCCACGTGTAATTGGAGTCATAAGACTATGTCTTCTTCTGCATCAGTCTTAAATCTTCCAAGTCAGCGGTGAGGCTCTGCTGTCACTCTGGGCATCTGCTCTGTGTTTCGAGGTGCTGCAGGTGGATTACTGCCACCTGACCCTCACTGGCCGTGTTCTTTGAGAAGAAACATAAGCTTTCTGGTTAAATCCTCTGATTTCTGAAGTTCTGGGCCCTTTCTCAGGAATTACAGCTTACCGTATATGCAAGAAAGTTAACTGCAGGGACATAAACATTGTTTTGAGTGGGAAAAGTCTGCACGAGCTGATGCATTATAAAAGTTGAAGCCGGTATCAGAATGTCTTGTTCAGAGGGGGTCAGGAGAATTGTTTTTCTAAAGACTGAGGTCATACAGCAAGCAGGCTGTTGGGGAAGGGAGCACGATTATTGAGGTATCGACTTCGTTTTCATGGGGCGTAGAGTGTTGTTTAGAGCGTAGACGCGATTCTGTGGAGAAACAAATGGGAAATTCTCACATAATTCGTACCTCTTGAAGCCCTCTTACTGAATTTTCAGTTTAATAAGAACAAGAATAATTATTTCAATGAAGGAAATGTGTAATTGTTTAAAGTATTTTCAGTGGTGGTGGTATTATTTCTATTTTTAATAGGTAATGTGTCTTGGTGCATTAGGGGTTTGGTTACATTACGTTACTTTCATTCCCTTACATCTGCTGTGGGTCTGAGCTCAGCTTTTTAATTAAGTTGAATTAAATGATAAAGTTACGTGTTTGGACCCTGATCTAGTTTATCTAAGCACACAACTGACACGGAGTTAGTTTAACTTTTGTGATATCTGATCTGTAATGTTTCTGGAGAAAAGACTTAAATATCTTTTTAGAAAATAAATTGTAGACTCCTTTTTAAGAAGCTTCCCTTTGAAATAACACTTTATATGAATATGGTCCTTTACCTTTTCCAGTCAATGTCTACAGCAAGGCCTTGAGAACACCAAAGTTCACAGAAATTGTGTCTAATACGGTCTTCCCACGTGGGTGTGCTGTCTCCTGAAATTTTCGACTTGTTGGTTTTAGCGGGCGAGTCAAGAAAATTGAGTCTGAGATTCTAACGCTAAGAGGATGTTTGCAACAGTTTTAAACGTTCTTTGCCTGCAGTGTCTGCCTGAGAAAGTTGGAACCTGTCTTAGGGGATGAGTTATCACCTGTGGCTTCCAAGGCAGTGAAATGATTACGAGGAATGAAATAATATGTGCACTGTATCCTATGGGCTCCAGTATGCAGAATGAAATCTTTATTGTAATTATATGTCCCCATCTCAAAAGGTGAGGCTCTTATTTTATGTTACATTATTTGATTTTTTTTAAAGATGTTATTTATTTATTTTTAGAGAGGGAAGGGAAGGAGAGAGAGAGAGAGGGAGAGAGAAACATCAATGTGCGGTTGCTGGGGTTCATAGCCTGCAACCTAGACATGTGCCCTGACTGGGACTCGAACCTGCGATGCCTGGATCACAGCCCATGCTCAATCCACTGAGCTACGCCAGCCAGGGCTACATTATTTGGTTTAAAGGAATAAGATAATTTAACCAGTGCAAGAGGAAATATAATGTTAAGTAGTACTACATAGAGCTGTCTGTTGCCTTAATCCAGTTTTACAAAAAACAAAAGCAATTGTCTGTTTTTAACATCCCCCTAAAGGTTTCTGACTTTGAGTTCAAATGACTTTACTATTAAGTTTAATAAAAGGTATAATGTTATGTGATGTATAATTAGGCAAATTAGTAAGATTAATTAGAGCAAGTAACATTCAGGTAGTTTAGTTCTTAAAATCCCAACAGGCTTACGTGTAACTTTTTTTCATGCGCATTAATCCTCAGTATCGAGACTGGGTGCGCAGTGGCGAAGAGTCCGGAGCTCCGCACTGGGACTCCTTGCGTGTCCGTCTGGCGGTTTCCTCGCGGTGTGACTCCGCCAGCCTCCGCTGCCTCGCTGATGAAATGGCAGTGACCCCACCACTTGCCTCTTGGTGTCCGAATGAGCGCTGAATGAGGCGACACGTGTGAAGCGTTAGTTACGTCCCACATACACCAGCGCACGGTCCGCTTAGTTTGGATTGTCCGTGTCAGCAGATGAGATCCATAAAAAAGAAAATGCGGTTGGTGAGTGCTGTGCACACTTTGGCGTCCCTGCACGCTCACTCTGTTGATTCTCAGCGCTTCTGTTCCCTCCTTCTGCTGGAGACGCTGTCGAGGGATAAATTCATCAGAGTACGGCAGTAGTGTTCCTCAGCAGATCTGCCAACTGGATAATATATAGCTGGATCGTCTGAGAGGCTGGCACTTGGCTGTAGTTAGTTATGCTTTACATTAAAGCAGCAACAACCAGCATAACCCAGAACATCTTATTTATTTATTTATTTATTTTTAGAGAGGGAAGGGAGGGAGAGAGAGAGAGAAACATCGATGTGCGGTTGCTGGGGGTCATGGCCTGCAACCCAGGCATGTGCCCTGACTGGGAATCGAACCTGCAATGCTTTGGTTCGCAGCCCGAGCTCAATCCACTGAGCTACGCCAGCCAGGGCTACCCAGAACATCTTTTTTAAAAAAATGCAACTTTATTTTTCTGGAGCAGTTTTAAGTTCCCAGCAACATTGAGAGGGTACGGAGATTTCCTATATACCCCGTCACTCTGCACATGCACAGCCCCCCCCAGCACCCCAGAGTGGGGCATTTGTTAGGGATGGTGAGCCTGCATCGGCCCATCGCCACCCGCCAGAGCCCATCGTCTTCATGAGGGCTCACTCTCCGTGCCATCCGTTCCGTGGGTGCGGGCAAGTGTGAGATGACGTGCCTTCATCACTGCAGCCTCCCACGGAGCATTTCCCCCACCCTCAAGGTCCTCTGGGCTCCGCCTGCTCATCCTGCCCCACCCCCGCGACTCCCGGTAACCACGGCTTGTTTTACTGTCTTCAGACTTTCGCCTTTCCCGACATGTCATGTCGTTGGAACTGTGCAGCACGTAGCCTTTTCAGACTGGCTTCTTTCGCTCAGGAATATGCAGTCCAAGTGCCTCCCTGTCTTTTCACGGCCTGATGTCTCCTTCCATGTGAGTGCTGAGTAGTGTGACGCGGTCTGCACGTACCACAGTTTATTCGTCCATTTATCTACCGAAAAACATCTTGGTTCCTCCCAGGGCATACTTTTGAGGCAGAATAAAAACTCACCTGGAAAAATAAAATAAGTCACTGTGGAAGCAGTGCAGTATGACCTCAGCCGATTGCAGTGTGATCCCGATTAAGTTAGCTGTGGTCTCACTGTAAACTGTGATCTCAACTAATATTACACGAGCAGAGCGGTGCCTGAGAGCTGAAGTCAGGGGCTTTGTCTGGAAACCTGGGCGGTCGTTCAAGGGAGGTGTAGGGCCAGGAGAGGTTTTAGATTCGTTTTTGTTCGGTTTGTTATTTTGAAAATAGGAAAATAAGAGCCTATCTGTAAGCTGATGGGAATGATCCAGCTGAGGGGGAAATTTTTACGAGACGATGTGAATTATTTGGCAGTGTTCCTCGGCAGGCGGGAGGGAGTGGACTCGAAGACGTAGGTGAAGAGGTGAGCCTGGGAAGCAGAAGTGAGAACCGTTGGTTTTTAGAAACAGGTCCGACGGCAGGAACAAATCCGTGTGCAGCTGCCGGTGGCTGCGGAGCTGTGGTGGCGGCCAGAGGGGGAGTTCGGTTCTGACTGCCTGTGTGTTTCTCCGTGGAGCGCACAGCCAGGGCATCAGCCCAGCGTGAGCGTGGAGGAGTACTTGTCAGAGGTTTAAAGAGCCAGGGGAAGGTGTGGAATAGTCATTTAAAAGAAAAATAGGAAGTATTAACAGCGACTAGAGACAAAAATAGGTTTCCTCCAGAGAGTGAAAAGTTAAGACTGACAGCACACTTCTTAACACGCGCCAGAAGGCCGTGGAATAAGATCTGAAGGAATCGATGAAGAGTAAGAGTGAAAAGAAGACATTTTGGGGCCTGCAGAGACTGAAGATGTATATTGTTCATAGATTTTTGCAGAAAGAACTACAAAAGGATGTGCTTCAGCTACAAGAAAGTTGAACCCAGATGCAAAGTGTGAAATGCAAGAATCAATATGAGCACTTTGCTAGAGGGGTACTTTGCTATATATAAATAAGCACTCATTGTAAAAAGTAAATATTAAAATGTAAAGTTGTGTATTTAAATATATCTACCAATACAATAATGGGAATGATTTGGAACACATGTTTCAAGATAACAAAGTGCTTAAGTTGTGTTTTTCCATTTAGGACACTGAGAAAAAATGAAAGTTCCACCAGCTGTTTTCAAAGAAACTCTGTGATTTAAGCTGTCTTTGTGATCACTGTTTAGAGATTCTAGGTGTAATGTGACTTTTTAAAGCTAAAATTGGAAGGGAAAAGGTAGAAGATAACAGAGATGTTATGTACTTTTTTCCAAAGGAAAAAAAAAGTTTATTTGACAAGTCACAGAGGTAGAAACAACTGAGTTGTGGCTGCATGGACTCAGGAAGCGAGTTACAGAGGCGAAAGGAGGGCTCCCGGAGCTCTGGAGAAAGCAGAGAAAATGTGCGGGGGGGAAGGAGACAGAGGGAATCCATGGGTGTGCTGAAGGGAGAGAGAGAGAGAGAGTGCCCTCTGGGTCCCTTGCCTTATGGGTTTTACAGGCGGGAATTTCAGAAGAGGTCTTAGGGGAGGATCTCAATAGAAATATGCATCAGCTTTCCAGGTGTGTGCTTTCAGGGCCATGGTCTCTACGGATGGGTCAGAGCCAGGGCAGGGGGTCATTTGTCATTACAGCTGGTCTTGATGTCAGCGATGGTGTCACCTCACCTGGCCTCGTTGCTTCTCTGGGCCAGGAGCTGAAACACAGCTGAGGCCTCGATGTTATTTCTCGGGCTTCCTGCTGAAGGGAGTGGTCGTGCAAGGGCCTGCATGGGACTGGTAGGAGGCTGTTCTCCAGCCCCCTTGCTCCTCCTCTCAGGGGGTCTACCACGTGACTAGCGACGTGCAGGGGAAGACAGGTCAGGGGAGGCTCTGAACCACATGACCAGGGATCTGCTAAGGGAGGAAAAGGTCCCCCTGGGGATGGGATCCCACCCTCCAATACTTGTCCTCCCAGTTTTGCCTGTCACTAGGCACTCGGGGCTTTCCGCCCTGGTGACCTTCCACACTTGGCTTATGGTTCCTATTCTGCTCATGTCTGACCAACTGCCTACTATTTCATTCCCCTCTCACGGATTCTTAGCTCTGAACTCTTTAAGGGAAAGGGGCGTAGCATCTCTTCTGTGGCTGCTTCCTGCTGAAGGGATCCCTGCTCTCTGTCCGAGGGACCATGAGGCCTGGGGGTGGCAGGAGGGGGTGTGGTGTCTGGAGTTGATAAGGAGCGGTGCCCCCAGAGCACAAGGGCTTATAACCTGGTGGAAATTGTGTTATAAATGTTAATATTATCAGGGCAAAAGCTAGAATAACAAGAATCACGACAAATGGTCTGATAAAGGGAGTACCCAGGCGAGGTTACTGGGAGGCCCCCCAGCTTTGGGTGCCTCCCAGATTTGGGTGCCGTTTGCCCCAACTAACAAGGAACATCTCTGGTGATAACGCATCCAGGATCCAGTGTGTAGGTGGAAAACAAAACTCCGAAGACAGTTAACTGGACTACAGTCTAATGTCCACAACTGTGTATTGTAGATTCTGTTGGAACACAATTTTTTCCCTGAAATCACCTTCATTTTTGTCAGAGTCAAATCAAAACCAATGTATTTACTGCATTAAGTCCAGTTTCATTTTGGCCTGATTATTTGCATAAACACGATGAGAACAGCATTTGGTCATACAGGCTGTTTTAAATCTGGTTTGCTGGAATCTCATACAAAATCCACAGACTGAGCTTTAATTTGCCTCTCAGAGCACAGAAGCCAAGCCACACAGTTGCCATCGGGCTTTGTCAGGCTTTGCCTGCAGTACCTGTAAGTTTGGGTGAATTCCTCAGATTCTCGAGGTCCCCAAAATGTCCTGAGATTCTTTCTTTGCCATCTTCCAGGAAAGCAACCTTTGCTCCTTACCGAGAAAGACAGCCATGAACTATGTAAATAAGCAAGGTGCCAGGCTGTCTTTCCAAGAGGCTTCTAACAGCGCCTGAAGTCAATCTGCATTCCGTAAAGCTTCGAGGTGACACCCAGAGTCAAAGCATGTCTCTCTCAGACATGATATTCCAGGCAAAGCCTTGGTACCAAAGGCATTTGGCCTCACCTTCCCAGCATACTGAATGTTATCACTTTAAATCTCTGGCTTACGAGATACCAGAGATATTCCCAGGCTCTGAGACATTTGCTCAGAATCTAGGGAGGGGATCTCCCTCGTGTTGATGTCTTGTGTTTGGGAGGTCCCTCAGAGAGAGACAGGTGAGGGAAGAAACACTGAATTTGTGCTTGCATACATTTTTTTATTATCCTGTGTGCTTCCATGTTTGCATTGAGATCCAGTAAAGGCTGGTGTTTGTGCCGTGTGCTCGTACAACGCAGGTCCCTTTGGCAGAAAACTAATCTGCATGTTCCTTTCCCCAGTCAGGAGGGTTGAGGCTCACAGGTGTTGACGCCAGCTGAGAGTAGTCTCGTGTCCTTTATGCAGAGGTTTACACACCTTTGGAAATCACTTGAAACATAGAAGGTATTTGATTGCCTGCCAGCGTGAGGTTTTTAACCTGTTTTATTCTTCCAAAATGAAAAAGTAATCTCCCAGACTGAAGTCTGAGTCATTTGTTAGATAGAAAGTGTATTTGCGTGAGCCTCCTACACCTCCACTCTCAAGCGGTCATCAGCCTTCCGTCCATTGTAAGTCATTACCAAGCCATTGTTTCTGAACTGTACCACAGATCCTGATTCCATGCTAACATATTGTGGACTGTTACAGTATCATTTAACGTGTTACTACTCTCGGTATTCAAAAGAGGCTAAAAGTTCATTTCTCAAACCCTTTTTTCTTAGTATACTTTATTTTAAAAGATAATTCATCTTTAGCTTATTCAGGGACTTGTGTTGTGCCTAATAAAGTGACTTCTAATCATTCAATTATACTATTGGAATATTTTACCTTTCTAAGCTGTATTTTACTATGTTACTAGAAAAACATAAAATATAGTCATGGCTGCAAGTGATGTTTGCTGGTAAATGCAAGTCATATCATTTATTTTGAGACTGATTTTATTGGCTTTTTAGATGAATATTTTATTATTAATATATCTTTAAAAAGGAATTAAGAAGCTACCATAAACCCTTTTTTGGGAACAAGCCGGAGCATAAAAGTGGAAAAACAAGATGGATTTTGACATATGAAGTGTTCTGTTGGGTTAACATTTTATTTTACAAGTCGTTAAATAATTTAAGAAATATTTCTTCCCTTCAGCATTCATACTAAATCGAGCTAGTCTGAGATGTGTATTAGCAATGCTCAGAATGGAAATACACACCTGTGGTGGAAAACCACGTCACGGTAAATATGTTTTCACAGCTGTGTGCTAACGCTGGCTATTACAGAGTGCATTTACGGAATCATGTAATGAGCCTCATTTTCAAACAACCATTAACTTTGGCTTAGAAATGGCTAATTAAAGAATAACTTCATTTTTCAAACACAGGCTGTATAAACAATATCCAGCATCGTCATAGCTATCTAGCAAACTCTGAATGCATAAATTTGATCATAAGTATATGTTGGCTAATTTCTGAGGAAATAGAGACTTCTTGTGAGATTATTTCTTATTTATAATTTCGGCTTTTCATTGCGTATAATGCCCACTCGCAGTACCAGACTGAGTTTCCATTAAACTTTATTGCACTTACATGGATTCTTCTGTCGTGCTTTAATAAAATCACAAAATGACTTAATTGGGCCTCTGTGAAAGCTTCCTTTATCATTAGTAATTCCATTTATTTCATGGGGTTATTAGTTTTGGATAACTTGTATGACTTCATTCAGATTTGCACAAGAATATGAGTAAATATTATTTAAAAATTAACTAAGCGTGAGTGAAAGCACATTTTAAAATGTGCTCATAGGACTTGGAGGATTTAAAAAATATTTCATTCAAAAGTGTGAATAAACTATTATCACTAAGTGGGTTGCTCCATGTTACCTGTAATAATATTGTATCTGACAGTGCTAATAGGCAGTGAGCAGTGTCATCCTTTGGTTTGACTCCTGAGTACCTGTGGGGTGTCCTGTTGAACCTCAGAAACACCAAGACGGAGGACTTCTTTCCTGCCTCAGATCTTCCACTTTCCTTCCAGCTAAAGAGAAAACCGAGCATCAGCTGGTAATTGCTAGCACTTACTTTTTTCAAACCTGCACAGGTACTCAACATGTACATAGTGGTATCTTTATTATACTCCTCATTCTTTTTAGAACTAAGATGGATGGATACCAAGTTATATAAGAGGGCGAGGAAAGAGAATCTAGAGATTCACCATATTTCCATTTTTCCTGGAAAAACCAGTTCCAAGAGCTTTGGCAGTCAGGGGTTTTAGCTTGTTGGATTTAATTTCTAAGATGAATTTGGAGTTGTCTGTGGGTTAATTGCAGGGGGTCTTGACCTCAGTCTTTTCCTAGCACTGAAGACAGTGACTCACATATTACAGGTACTTCATAAATGTGTGTTGAATTAACAGATGAGAACATAAGAATTGATAAAGTAGCAAGCGCATGCTGGCAGGTAAGAAGGAGAGCCTTTCAGCGGAGGGAGAGGAGAACTGGGAAGGCAAGAGCCCTGAAAAGGTGTGTCGGTTTGGCCGAGAGAGGGGGTCTGGATAAACCAGGAGTCTAACGGAGCAGCTTACCCATTGAGCTGAGTCGTGTTAGCTGTTACCACGTGACTTTCTGCTCAGAGGGAGGGTTGGTTCCCTTAACCCTGCAGGAGACAGGGGGAAGGGAGAGAGAGAAGCTACAGCGGCGGCCCTCCTCGTGCGGTTCCCCGTGGGGAGCACCTTCTACATCAGCTGGGAGCTTGCTGGGAGGGCACATACCAGCGCCGCCCCCAGAACTGCTGATTCAGGATCTGCTGCTGAGGAGTGCGGGCGGGGGCGGGGCAGAGACCCAGCACCCTGTTTCAGTGGCCCTTCCGGGCAGACTCCTCAGGGAGTGTCTGCAAGACAAGGGATTCTGCGGCAGAGATGCCCACTAAAGTCATGTTCAACGGTAAGTGCGTGATTTAAGGATTTGACGACCGAGGCCAGCTGTGCAGAAATGATTAACCACGGAACGTACAGAAATAGAGATGTTCGTACTTCGGCGGAGTAACCTCGGGCTTTCATCTTTGTGGATGGGAGGACACTCACCAGTCTTCCCAGAAGTAACTGGAGACTTACTGTTTGTGAACTGCCGTGTCGATGTATTGTTACAGTGGCAACAAACCTGGCTGGAACCGGAACAACATACCTTCCATTTGATGTGTTTATTCTCCCAGAAGATAAAATTATAAATCAAAGAGGAAATTAAACCCAAGGTACTCGGATATTCTTAAGCATTCTTTATTTTAAAATCAACAATCTAATGATTTTACTTTCTCCATTATGAATTATGTAGGAAACTCATTTATGTGGCCGATAATGACAAAAATGGCTTTATTGTATTTTTCCCATTATATTTAGTCCCCTTACACCCCACTCCCTCCAGCAAATAAAACACGTGCCACTACGATTGCTTATGGATGAATTAATGCTCTCCGATATGACTCAAGATCCCACTGACACGTCTTGGAACACGTTTACTTGGACTTACCTTGTGAAAGGTGTTTATCCAGAGCCCATTTTGTGTTAGGTACCGTGCTGGACACTCAGGTGCAGACGAGAGATACAGGAGCATTCTGGTCGGCACGGCAGCGTAGGTCTTATGTCAACAGCATCCTCTGCGTGGCAATGACAGTATAAAAGAGAAAACTACAGTGACATAGCCAGCCTCGAAATCAAGACAGAAACCTCAAAGGCCATCAAATGATCAGAAGTAGGAGGTTGTAAGTAGGGCTGGGAATGTGAGCCCGCCAACCTCCTGCCCAGAAGCAGAGAATCCCTCAACTGCTTCTCAGCTCCTTCCAGGAGATGGGAGATGGAGCCAGGCGTGTTGCTTGGAGGATGGAGTGGGAGTGGGGAGAGCCCGTCTCTGAGCCTGATTTCCGTCAGCGTCACTGGAGGCTAAGAAATGGCCGGCTCTGCTGATTGGCTGGGCCCTCGTGATATTGGAAGCCGTGCACCAAGTTGAGAAAGGAGGACAAAAATAAGTCCAGTGACCAGAAACTGAGTCAAGGTTCCTGCTGGGTTTGTCATATTGCTAATATTACCTTAATATTAAAGGTTTTAAAGTGTTCTCTGCACAATGATAGTGCTGACAGGTGTACACAGTCACGCCAGGAGAGGGAACAAGAGCTCGTGACCACAAAAACAATTGGCAGGAAAGGGGAAGAAAGAACAACCAGGTCAAAACGAAACAAAAAACACCTCTCATTTAAAAATGAGCCGAAGCACATGTTAAAGAAGGGGGGGGGGGAGAAACATAAATTCACTACTATGCAACTCTCTGACAAAGATGATAAAAGAAATATGTTTGGGATGCTCAAAGAGCAGAGGGGATAATACCCCAAACTTTGCCGAATTAATGGGAGAGGTGAGTCTTCAGCTCAAAAGTGTCCTCCAGGTACTAAGCTGTAAAGAAAGGTAAATTTACATTAGAAACATTGCAGTAGAAGAAACCTAAAGAGAAAACATTAAAATGACCAGGGGAAGAAGACTTTACTTCGAGGAACAGCATGAGATCTGCAATGGGTATCTCATTGGCAACGTAGACGCCAAGAGATGGTGGAGTACTGTGACTTCAGAGTGGTGAGAAAAAAAAGAACAGCGTATAGAATTTTATACCCTGCTGAACTATTGCTCCAGGATGAGAGCACAGTTAAGACATTTTAAATATGTAAAATAAGAGTGCTTACCATTTACATAGCTTCCCCAGCATTAATACTTTTTAAAAACGTACCCTATAAGAACAGACATTGCCCCCAGAAGGAGGTGTGGGAGAAATTAGAAAATAATACTGAAACGGATTAAATATGTCAGGGAGGAGTCATTTCTTATCTTTGAGAATGTGTGAACATGACATGTTCAACAATAGCATGACTTTTAATTACTCCGAATACAAAAATACAAGCTCTTAAGGCATTGCAAATATCCAGTATGTGGTGTAGACACTAGTTGTTTGGTAATCCAAAGAGAGAATGATCTCTGTGAGCCAGAGGAGTCTAAAGAGAAAAAAGAAAATTTAGCCGTGCCTTGAAGAAATGGGTAGATTCCACTTTGCCAACCTCATAGGAACAGTGTGAGCAAATTCCATGTAGGTGGTAAAGTTCAAGACTCGTTTTGAGGGTAGGGCAGCTAGACATGAGGTTTCAGGTAGGAGGGTGATTGGGGAGGTTGTTTTGAACCGTTTGGGACCCTCTGGTAGGTCTGGGGTGTCTCTGTATTGAGAGAAATGGGATGGCATCCTTTTTAGCTGAGTATTTTTGTTGGCAAACTTGTCATTTGTCTTCTGTAAGTGAGCAATACGCATTTCTTTTTTTAATCTTTTTTAAAAAGATTTTATTTATTTATTTCCAGAGAGGGAAGGGAGGGAGAAAGAGAGAGAGAGAGACATCAATGTGCGGTTGCTGGGGACCATGGCCTGCAACCCAGGCATATGCCCTGACTGGGAATCGGACCTGCTATGCTTTGGTTCGCAGCCCGTGCTCAATCCACTGAGCTACGCCAGCCAGGGCCAGTATGCATTTCTTTAAAGAGTAATTGACTTAGGAAGTTTTTTTTTTTGTAAAATTCTCTGTTCTCAATTGTGTTTCCTTTCCTTCCTTTCTTCCTTCCTTCCTCCCTCCCTTCCTCTCCCTCTCTCCCTTTCCTTCTTTATCTCCCTCTCCTTCTCTCCCTTTCTCCCTCCCTCTCTCCCCCTGATGATTACTTTACATAATTGCAAAGTTTCTAGCCTCTTGTCTTATTTTAACTTCTGGTGGAAGTCTCTTTTTCTCTTTGTCTCTTAGTTGATCTCTAGACGGAATAAAGGCTGATCAGGGTTCATATGAAATAAGGGTATCATAATATCAGGGAGCCTCTTCCCTAAACCTGAGCCCATGGCAGTTTCCACTTTGACTTGTCTAGGAGGCAGAGGTCTCTTTGCAACCAGGAGCCTGGGAGACTCGGATGATCTTTGCTTCAAGTATGAAACTCTGTAGGGCAAGGTGAAGGAACTCCTCAAAGGGGGCGTGCCGATATCCGGTGCCTTTTTAGCTGTTGCACCAATGAGAGATTATTTCCACAAGGGGGTGAGGTGGTGGGTGCCAGCCCCAAAGAGTAGCAAGGAGGAATGAGGAACCCCACCCTTCTCATGAGCTTACGAATGTGCTTTCGCCAGGTCCCCATGCCCAGAATCACCATGAAGGTTACGGGCTTGTGATAAAAACCTAAGTTGGAGCCTCAAGAACTGCAGTGGCCAAGAGGGCTTAGTCACACTTGTGTAATACTCTGTAGGTGTGTGTCACGTGGCAGTGGTCTCCATCTGTATTTCTTCCTCCCGATAAATTGTTTAGAAACCAAGATTACTACCCTGTTCGACTGCAGCATCCACCACCTGAATTTCCTCCTGCCCGTCCTATGTTCAGAGTTAGACTTCTGCCCTCTGCCTTCTGCTTCCTGTTTGGCCCTCAGATGGCTTTCGTCGCTGCCCGGCTTTTTTCCTCCCGACTGTTTGATGCGTATGTCTTCAATTCATCATGTCGATACCAGGCCTGTTTCCCATTTCCCGTATTCCTTTTATCCTCTGCCTGTTACTTCCTCTTTCTCTCCCTCTCCTCTTTTATTTCTGTCAGCCCCGGCTTCCTCATACGCTGGATTCCTTTTCTACGAGGGGTTTCTTCAAGTTCATGGTAGGGGGTTGATTCATGATTAATCAAATTGCTCCTTTTAAGTTGCATGCATTCTCGGGGCTTCTTAGACAGCGGAAAAATAAAAGCCAATCACACTATATTCATAAGCTGCGGGTAACCTTTCGTTGAACTGATCGGGTTATTTTAAGTTTCACTGAGGAATGTGAGCCAGAAGAAGAGCAGGGTGCTGGGGTGTGTTTTCCTGGCCGAGGGCTGGTGTCTGAAGCAGTGGGGACAAGGGTGCGGCGGGGCTGCCATGTGCAGTGAGGTGGCCTGGAGGTGCGAGACAACCTGCAGGACTCCCAGCCTGAATGACTGTATTTTTACAGCAGGAATGTTTAAAAAAAAAAACAAGAAAAGGTACTTGCCCTGGCCGAGTGGCTCAGTGGATTGAGTGCCGCCCTGTGAATCAAAGGGTCTCCTGTTCGATTCCCAGTCAGGGTGCATGCCTAGGTTGCTGGCCAGGTCCCCAGTAGGGGGCGCTTGAGAGGCAACCACATATTGGTGTTTCTCTCCCTCTCTTTCTCCTTCCCTTCCCTCTTTCTAAAAATAAATAAATAAAATCTCTTTTAAAAAAGTACTTAAGACACTGTCAGCTGTACTTTAATGTTTTGGAATAAAGTAAAAAACAGTGATTGGAGCTTACTACATTAAATAGATTTATTTCCGCATTGTGAAAAATATTGCCTTCACCCTGTCTCCTTGGTTCTTGGTAGTCATTTGTAAGTCCCTTAAAAGGTTTACCTAGGGAATGGTTAGAAATGAAATATAAAATTAAGACTGAAATATTTTATGAAATATTAAAGAATGAAGCAAATAATGGGCCAAGTTTATTTTTGTGGATAAAATAATTAGCTTTCACATATCAAAATGATACCTTACACGTGTAAATACAGAGTGGGGATGTTCGTGTTAGATCCATATTATCTAAAACACGAACTTCAAGTTGCTTTATTTGCAAAAGAAGTTGGTTCATAAAATATTAAATTGCTCTAATTACATTCTTTTGTTTGCTTAGCAATAAGATGTTGCCCTTGTAGACTTCCTTTTCCTCTCTGTGCTTTTACTAGTTAACCTTTAGTGTTTAAAAAAAAGTTACAAGTTAATAGCATTAAACATTCAGCAAACAAGTAAGTGAAAAATAAAATAGGAACTTTTTACTGGCATTCATTTTGGGGATGACTCATAACATGTGAGATTTAAACACCCTTTTTTTCTGTATAATCGGTGCATTCCAAGCCAAGTGGAGAAAACTCATTTCCAAATTTGTACTTGAAAGTGGGAGTGGTTCCTTTCTTTAAAAAAAACATTCTAAACAAAGCAAAAAAAAAAAATGGGCATGTCCTTCTTGTACAAATAACACCGTCACCCGCCTCCCTTCCCCAAGCCGGGGTAGACTTAACTCTGGTGCCTGGCGATCCAAAGGAACCATTAAACTCTTTGGCCGTTACTGACTCTTGCTCCTCAATGTGAATAGCCTCCTAATATTAGGGACCAGAATTTAAATTCTTAGAAGGAACTTTTAAAAAATAAAACTTCTTTTACAGAGACTTGTGCAGTACTGCAGGGGAACTTCCCAAGTGTAGGGAGCAGAACCCAGAACCCATTGTATCACTCTATACAGAGGTAACTGCCTTTCAAAGCACAGCACACCGATGGGGTATTCGTGTTACGCTTTGAAGTTAGGAGTCAGAAAAAATCCTTTCTTGTGGCATGCTGCGGTCTGTACCTTATTACTAATTGGGATTCAAGGTTTTTATTGGCCAATTCAAGGGGCTCTGTCCTCAGGGACAAGATGACGTGGACACCTGGATCTTTCTTCCTTTTTCTATGGACTCACCTGCCCCTGCACTTGCCGTCTGGAGAAGGACGCAGTGACTTATCCCCGAGAGAACGCAACTATAAGTGTCGTCCCTGTCGTAGTAGACAGGCTGAATGGTCTTATAAAACTGAGCCTTCGACAGTGTCAAAGATTCAGGCAAAGGAGTTAAGATCACAGGAGCAAAGACTGAGCATCTTTCGCACACTCTTGGCTTTATAACACCTGCGCTCAGCTGTGGTTGTCCCGGGCACGGTGTTGGGTACCGGCTGTCAGTGTGTCCGCACCCACAGTAACCATTGCTGCGGTGTAACCACAGATTAGAGAAAGCAGCTATTTCCAAAAGGTGTGCTCCTCTGATCTACCTAAAAGGTGCCTTTTAGCTTTCTGTAAGGTCAAGGATTGTTTTAGAGACTAGTAACAGTTTTGCTTGTATCTGCTGTAGGGGTTCAGAGCTTGCTCCTCGATGCTGGATTCGACTCCTTGCGGAGCCAGCAGGACGTGGGACGCGTGTTCTCACTAAGGCATCCCACTTGGCAGGGGAAGGCATGAACGCTGCATTGCCTAATATCCCGCAGGGACGGCAAAGGCGAGCGCATGATGTTCGTTTGCTGTGACCGAGAGCTGTGCCCACTGGCTACTGCGCGAGGGAATGGGACCTGAGGCTGTGGAGTGGAGTACTTAGGAATTCCTGGTCGCTCACTGTGGCGGCCAGGAAAGCAAAGACTGCTGGGTGACTCAACAAAGCAGATACCTTCACTTAGGACCAGAACCAAGAGCTTATCAGTTTTGTTTCTCCGCCTCTGTTTTTTCATCCTCTCCTCTCCGACAGCATCGGGCACTTCCGCTGACAGCCTTTGGCCACGCCGAAACACCCCGTGTTGCTGAGAGCATCGTGACACCTGTCTCTTTTAGGTTTTGTTGCAAGGCAGAGGCCATCTTGGTGCTATCCTGTTGTTTCACCTAACTTTGAGCTCTGATACAGTGACTTGCTTAATAAATAATGGTGTAAGCTGATTTCGTTGTTGCTTTGTAATCAAAGTAACCGAATGCCCGTCTTGTTTGGCACCAAAGCCGTGCTTGAACCAAGGCTTGTTGCGTATCAGTCATGGTCATCTTTATTATACATATTTTTTTGTTACAAAGGAATAGAGATGTTTAGATTCAGCTGAGATATTTCCCCCTACATTGTTATAAAAAGTTTTGCAGTTTTAAGTCATTTGAGTGTCCGGGAACAGGCTAACAAAGCACGTTGTGGATTTTTCTTCTCAAAGACGTTGAAGGTTAAGGAGGCCCGGGGCAGGTTTCCCCGGAGTCTTTGGAGGATGCGGAATCCAGCAGCACACATCACGGCACAGACATGGTGGCTCCGGGAGGTCTCGGGGCAGCTGCCTGGTCGGGTCCGCACCCCCGCCTGGAGCTGGCGCCTTCGCGGTCCATGGCCCAGAGGGGTGTTCTGTCCGACAGCCCAGGGAGGCCTCCCGCTCAGGGCCAGTGATGACCAGCTACAACGTGCCCAGCTCTCAGCCCCCGGGGTTTGCCGTGAGCGCACCCAAGATGCCTTGCTGTTGGGGGCCCGATCCTGGAGCAGATCAATCGTCGTGATGGTTTTTGTCCCCATGTTTTTGAAGTGGCATCTGCTGAGCTTTGTGACATGCCGTCTTTAACGATGTTAAGATAACTTTGATCTTCTATGACCTAATCCTAGTTTCTACCAATTTATTGATTTCAGAAAAATAGTCCTAGCTTCTAATGAACCCCATTTATAAGTAGATATTCTTTCAGCCACGCCTGCGGTTTAAGTCTAAACCACTACTATGTTGGGGTATTTTTAAGGCTTTTTGGGAGCCCTAAGTACAATATTCTACTACATTTCTTGCATTTTTAAGTTCTGATATAAAATATCCCCACTCCTTTCTCTTTCGTTATACATTATTTCTTATCTTTCAACAGCCGTCTCACAGATTTTTATCCCATATAAACAACTTTCTGAAGCCAGACATAGCATGAATTCTGTAATTTTGAACTGTCTGAACTTGCGAATAACTAATAAGTCTGTTTTCAACCTATAACACAACTCCCGCTGCATTTGTGAAATACCTGATCCTCATAACACATTCTATCTCAGAGTCTGAGTAGTTTGAGGTTCCTTCCCTGCCAAAAATAACATGACCACATATTACAAGAAGTATAAATAGATAAAACGGGATTAGACTGTTCCTTTGCTGTCTTCCACACGACTTCATTTGGTATTGGGGAATGTGACGCGTCACAGTGCTGCCTAATCTCAGCCTCCGGCAGTGGTGACGGGTATCTGTAGGCAAGCGACCTGTATGTTCCTGCAAAGTCTGACTTTTGGAAAATTCACCTGCAGGTCTTTTTATTTTATGACATAAAGAAAGTGAGGATAACTTACTCCATAAATATCAGAAGTCTGCTTCACAGGAAATGTCAATTTATTGCTCATAACGCCTCTGAACACAGGCGTACCACATTCGTGTAGCTTCATTTAAGGTTTGGTAATAACACAACGGAAGGGGTTAAAATAACATTTGGATTCGGTTAGCGTTAAGACACAGAGGTGTTCATTTCAGGCCCGGAGCTCATGCTAGGGGCATCTGCTACGAAAGTGAAACATCTTATTTCGAAATCCTAGATTGCAAACCAGAGATATTTTGGAGGCCCTCCAGAGCCCATGGGTGTGTTATGCTTTGCTTTTCAGTCTTCGTGCATCTCAAGATTATACTCTTGGAGGGTCTACAGTCCAGTTATTTTGTTCTGGCTGGAACGACCCAGCTTGTTTTTGATAGAAAGCTATCAAACCTGAGCCTCCTCTCTCCTCTGAGACATAACACGTTCCTCCCACAGGGTGTGGGAGGGAGACTCCCACGCGAGCTGTTTACGCAGCTCACATCAAGGCAAAGTGTCCACTGGAATTCCAGCATGAGTCCCAAGGTCAACTACAAACCTGCTTGAGTTATTTTCACATTTTTTAAAAAGGGTTTTTTTAATAGTAATTTTTTTGTTCAGTTAGGGAAGGCTCAAATTTTTATCTATTTTTTGTATTGCCCAGTGAAATTTTTTTTTCACAGAAAAAATAAGACTACCTTTTGTCTGAAAGTTACTAATCTCTGTGCTTCCTGCTTTAAAATATGTGCCCTCGCTTTTGATCTTCATTAACATTTTTAGCACGTATATTCATAACTAAATTTCATTCTGCATGACCATAATGCTTTCTGGATTACAGTGGACGCTTGAATAACACAGGTTTGAACTGTGTGGGTCCATTTATATGTGGATTTTTTTCAATAAATACATACAGTACTATATATGTATTTTTTTCTTATGATTTTCTTGATAACATTTGCTTCTCTCTAGCTTACTTTATTGTAAGAACACAGTAGGTAATACGGACAAAATATGTGTTATGTTATTGGTAAGGCGTCTGGTCTACAGTGGGTGCTAGGGGTGAACTTTCCGGGCAGTCAGAAGTTGAATGTGGGTTTTCAGCTGCACCCGGGGCCAGCATCCTGGGCCCCTGCACCGTTTAAGGGTCAGCCGCAATGATAGTTTTTAATGAAATCAAGTACAAAATACAATGAATAAGAATTAAGTTTCCCAGATTCACCTCTTTCCAAGACACTTTATCGCAGAAATCATAATTGCTGCAATAAAATCAATTGGCAATTAAGCAGAAAGTCTATTAAATTTAATGGCTCACTGGAGGGAAGCTCTTTTATTTGTGTTCATTGGTTATTTCTGCTGATGCCAAGGACAATTCTACTGTCAAAACAAAACAAAGAAATTTTAACAACTGCCCAAGAATAACAGGCTTGCACAGTAGCTGCTGGAGTGACCTCTACTGGTTCAGAGAAAAGTGAGAAAAGCCAACTGCTTAGGTACAGTGTATTGAATGCCGGCTGGCGTTTCTTACCCACGGCCATGCTAGAAGGGGGTCCTTGGGGCCCACAGAGGTCTGCAGGAAATCAGGATTTTGTCTGATGAGTTTTACTTTGCAGACTGCATTTCAAAATTACATTTATTCTGTTGAATAAAGGACATAAGTCTTTTTCAAGCAGTTACTGGATGTTCCTGAGGGGTATACAGATGGTGATATAACAGTAGAGCTTGTGTGGTAAGATTAAGAAGGTAAAAGAGGTATACACGATGACCAGGATAAAAAAAAATTAATGCATGCTGGGTGCATCAGAGAGAATTGGATGGGAGGATTTCTGGTTTAGGCAATCAGGGAAGGCTTCTTGGAAGAGACGTTATTTTTCATACATTGTAAGGAGTGGATGGGACTGTGGCTGTTGGAAGGGTGCACAAAGGCCACTGCAGGTAGAAGGAATGGCGGAAGCGCTGAGGGGGCGGAGACAAGCTTGTTGGAGCAAAGCACCTTGTATATCAGGGGCACTGAGTAGGGCAGGAAAGGGCGCCCACATCGGAGGGTCTTGCGGGCCCTCTCAGGTGTTTGCACCTCATTGGTGGGCGTGGAGGAGCCGGCGGTGCTCTCCGGGCTGGGGAGCTGCATGACGACACGCTGTTATGATGAGGAAGCTGGCAGCCCTGCGTTGCCTGGATTGGAAGTGCAGGAGACCACAGGTTGGGTCGCTTAGTAGGTGGTTGCAGAGACCTGAGGGAAAGGGGTACATGGAAAGTGGGAGAGGGGACGGAAAGGGAAGGAAAGGATGGGCCAATGGGACACTGGCTGGTCTTGAACAAATGAACAGGGGTAGGTGGTGGCATAAAGGTCAAGGGCGACCCTCATCCTAGATCACGATGCAGCATCCGTCAGATGTTCAGTAAGCAAATATCTAAGTGAAACTTTGGGGTTCACGTGGCAAAGAGTAAGTAGAGAGAAATCAAGAAGTCATTCGAGGATGATCAGATCATTGATATTTGAGGTTACCGAGTCAGAGCTGCTGGCAGGACACACACACATTGAAATGTCCTTGGAGAGCCGCTGGGACCAAAGCTGCCGTTCAATATTCAGAATTCACTTTGAATAAATATAAATGCCCCCCGAAGCTGCCTTTGCGGGGGTATGGATTTAAGCTATTTATTGAGAAGACTGAGACCCTCCCCCTCTTTTCTGCCAAAGAGATTCAGACAGAGAAACCTGCTTCTGGGAGGAGATGTTAGGACGCCCCCTGAGCCCAGTTTGAGCTAAGTGTGGTGCCCAGGAGGGCTTGGGGCAGGTGCCTGTTAGCTAGAGCACCCCCCCCCCCCACATCCCATTGATTCTGAGTCCCCTAGCCGCGTGCGGCTCTTCCTTACCTCTTCCTCACCTACCTGTAAAGTGCTCATTCTCACTTCTGGAACCTGGTGCAGCCCCTCCCCATTCCCTTCTCCTCTGTCCAAAGTGTCCCGCGTACCCTGTGCCACCCGCCTCGCTGTCTGCGGAATGTTCCTGCCCGTGTGGAGCCCCCGCAGGAGTGTACTAATACTCTGACTTTTCTCCTGTTCGTCTCTCTCTGTTCATCTGGTTCTCGGCCCAGCCAGACTCTAGGAGGTGGGGGGAAGAACATTCAGGTTTTTCCAGCCCCCACGGAGCGAACGCTGCAGAAGCAGAGCTCGGAAGAGAAGCTGAAAGTGATGACACAGGCAGGAAGAGTAGAGCAGAAAGGACCACGGACAACAGCCATGGGCGTGGTTGCTGGAGGTTCAGACTAAGAGAAGGTAGGGGATCTGCCAGGAGAATGGGGTAGAGGTTCCAGAGGCAGAGCATCTTCCAATAACAGAAACAGCAAGGGGAGCAGGGTGTTGCCAGTGATGCTGGGAAATGAGGAAATGGAAAGAAGATGAGTGTTGGGGAAGGACCATTGCAATGATTTTGTTTTTGCTCTGGTTTGCTTACCAAAGTGGCCAGTCTTTGCTCCGGAATCGCTGACTCAATGTTGAATGTATCGTCTCTTCTTAATTAAAATTTGAATAGTAAAAACTGGGATCTAGTTGATCTATTTGCAGAGATATCCAAATCCATAAAAGCTGACTTCGCAGTCAGGAGGGACCTGTGAGAGCACCTCATCTGATCTCTGGGTTTTGTAAGTAAATGGCTGTAACCTCTCGGTTAAGTGACTCGTTCAAGGTTACAGAGCTAGTGAGAGGCAGAGCTGAGACTGGACTTCAAGAATGATCCCACTGATTCTTGAGCAGCGTAGTATTCTGGGCTGATGTCTTAAGTGCGCACCTAACCGTCTGTATTCCAGGAACGCCGAGATACTATGTGGAACATCATCTGCAAAAGTTTCCTATGATTCCTCTTTCTGAACTTGCACTCTCAAATGGCTAAGCTGTCGACGCGACCACAAGAACGAACAACCTTGCCGATATTTTAAGGGACTCCACTGTCCACCTTAGACCACGGTTTGCCTATTCATAGCTGTTTTGACATTTAACGCGCACACACATAAAGAGTAATAGATGGGACTTCTAAATGTTAATAAATATAACAAAATCTAGAATTACATTTGGAACTGAGTTCAGATGTGAGTTTGTGAATCAGCAGGTGGTTGATTTTTTTTCTTCCGGTTTTTAAAAAGTATCGAGTGTTGTGTTTCTCCCGCTCTCAAATTCTCTCTCTAATAACAAAGAAAGAAAGATTCCTAGCCCTGGCTGGCGTAGCTCAGTGGATTGAGCACAGGCTGCGAACCAAAGTGTTGCAGGTTCGATTCCCAGTCAGGGCACATGCCTGGGTTGCAGGTCACGGCCCCCAGCAACCGCACATTGATGTTTCTCTCTCTCTTTCTGCCTCCCTTCCCTCTCTAAAAATAAATAAATAAAATCTTAAAAAAAAAAGAAAAGAAAGATTCCTAAAGAGTGTGCTCTAAGAAGAAAAGGGATATTGTTTTCAGAGAACATTAGAACTTTGGTCAAGTTACCAGCATTTTCCTTTTCACTCTACATAATAAATTGAGAAATATACTGAAACAATTGGAAATAATCCTACTATTTATTGAATGTATTGTATGCGACAATACCTGAAGTGTATTTTACGTTATCTATTTTACACAAAACCAAGAGGTTTTTTAAAAGATTTTATTTACTTATTTTTAGAGAGGGAAGGGAGGGAGAAAGAGAGAGAGAGAAACATCAATGTGCAGTTGCTGGGCACCGTGGCCTGCAACCCAGGCATGTGCCCTGACTGGGAATCGAACCTGCGATGCTTTGGTTCGCCAAACCCAACAGTTTTAAGTAAAGTGGTGAAATGTGCACATCAGTAGCCCATCTAAAAATGTAAACCAGAATTCACACGTCTCCGAGTGGGAGAGCTCAGGTGTTTGGCCTCTGTGGCAGCTGGCCACGGATGAGGAGTTTCGGGGAACCTGGGTGTGCCTCCCTTGCAAGGACAAGCACAATGAGGTGGATTAGCTGCTTCCATACGCTGAACCAAAGGAGCATTTGAATCATCAAAGAATCTTAAACACCTCTGCTTTATTTTAACTCTCCAATTCCTTTTCGGGGATTTGATGTATGACAGCATTTGGCATACACATGGCATGACATTAGCATACCCTAAGATTTTGGGACTGAATCTTTTCATCTATTTTACCTGACCAAATGCTTCTTTTTTCCCCTCCTTCCCACTTGCTGTGGTTTCCCTCTGCGAGACTGGCTCTTTCTGCCGTCTGTGAGCTCATACGTTGTCTTTAGTACGGGGATTCTCGGAACGTGGGTGGGTCTTGGGCCAGCAGCGGCAGCATCACCTGGAGACTTCCCCAGAAGCTAGTGCTCAGGTCCTGCCCGGGCCCGCAGGCTCGGAATTGGGGTGTCCGGGGATGGGGCTCGGCCATCTGCCTTCCAGCAGGTCTTCCGGGAGATTCTGATGCACACTCCAGTTGGAGGACTGTTGGGCAAACGGCTGGAAATTTATACCTTCTTAATTTTATTTGAGATAGATATCTATCTCTACAGATGTAAAATTCACCATCACAAAGTGTACAGCTCAGTTGCCTGTAATGTAGTCACAACTGTCCCCACTGGGGTAAAAATCGCAGGACATTTTTACCGCCCGAAAGCCACTCCGTCTTCTGTCCTCACCCCCGAGTCCCTGGCAGCCACTAATCTCCCTTTTGTCTCTTTGGATTTGACGATTCTGGGTATTTCCTATAAATGGAATCGTACAATATCTGACATTTTGTGTCTGGCTTTCAGTTCGCATAATATTTTCAAGGTCCATCCATATTGTAGTGTGTATCGGTGGTTCATTTTTTATGGCCAAATAATATTCCATTGCATGGAGCAGACACGTGTGGTTTATCCATTCTTTTGTTGGTGGACATTTGAGTGGCTTCCTTGGCGGTTAGGAATAATGCTGCTGTGGACGGGTGTGTGCTTGGTTTTTTATGAACGCGTTTTCAGTTCTTTTGGTATTTACAGTCGATTCTCTTTGTCTGCGGTCGTGCTATTTCCTAAAGACTGAACCGGTGGATCCCGAGTCACTGCCTCACAGGGCAGTACAGTCGTCAGTTACCGCGAGTTTCTGGTCACGTTTTTGACAACCTGTGGACACGTGGCCGTGTCCTGTGTGCGCCTCTGTTTAACACGTGCGTTTTCTCCGTGAGGCCCATCACAGCCTTCCTGAGCTTGAGGACACTAGACGGCCCTGCACATTACGTTTTGGGGCTATTTTAGACAGTGAAATTACCGACGAAAAGCACAAAGATGTGAAAAAAGTGGCACTACCTACTCTGCGTCAAGAACACTTGTTGACAGATGGAGAGCTGAAACGAGAGGGCGGAGTCACCTGCTCGTCCTCACTTGGGCTCATGCGCGCAGGACTCGGGTTTTTCACCCCTCCGTGCACCTGCGCGGCTGAGCACTGCGAAAGCACCGAGAAGGTTTTTTGCGGATTACAAATAAATGTTAGCAAATGCGCAAAGGCAGACTGCACAAAGAGTGAAAATCAACTGTACATAGGAGTGAAATTGCTGCATCATATGGTACCTGTTTTGAATTGTTTGTGGAATTGCTAGATTGTTTTCCAGAGTGGCTACATCATTTTACATTCCCACCGGCCGTGTATGAGGGTTCTCTCCACGTCCTTGCCGGCACGTGTTGCTTTCCTTCCTTCCTTCTTCCGGTTATCGCTGTCTTAGTGCAGTGGGGCCTCACTGTGGTTTTAGTTTGCATTTCCTTAATGAGCAGTGCTGTTGAGCATCTTTCCATGTGCCTATGAGCCTTTGGTATATTTTCTTTGGAACAAGGTTATTTCCAAACTGGTTTCCTTTAGATTGGATTATTTGTCTTTTTATTACTGAATTGTAAGTATATATATATATATATATATATATATATATATATATTATGGTACTAGCCTCTTAGATACATGATTTGCAAATATTTTTTCCCATTCTGTGGATTGTCTTTTTGATGTACACAAGTTTTTTATTTTGACAACGTCCAATTGTATCTATTTTTTTTTCTTTGATTGCTCTTTTGGTGATATTTTCTGTTAGTCTGAAAGTGCTGTCATATCATGAGTGCGTCCTGTTAAAAGAGTTGTTTGCACCCTTTTATTAAAGAAGCCAGGAGGAGTTAGATTTCATAGTGTCAGTGGACCATCACTCGCGTCGCCGATGGATGGCGTATGCAAATACAAAGCATTTGTTTGCAGGTATTTGCAAGGTCTGTGTGTTGTGGCTGTGGCGTCATGCGGGCCACACACCCGTAAAGGCAGTGCCAAATGCCTTGAGCACACTGCTGTGTTCCGTTTGGGAAAACTGAAGAGAGCACTTGTACCTCTTTTAAACGATACTTTCCTCTTTCATAAAGAAGGCTACTCCTCTTTGGGAAGCTGGGAACTCTCTGGCCCAGAGAGCAGGGGCTCGAAAGCCATCCCTGTAAGAACACAGGAATCCCCGGAACTTGGAAATAAACGCGGGTTGGTGTTTATTTGTGTTAGTTTAAACGTCGTAGCCCCGCGTGTCAGAACACCAAAACGGCGACACCGAAGTTCGTCTAAGCAAGCAAATAATATCAGCCACCACGGCTTTAATCTACTAAGTAACTTTAAATCCGAAAGATCAAAGGAACGTCTAAGTGAAAACAGTCCCGCGTGCAATTCCTCCGCGGAGGCAGGAAAGGGCTAGAAATTACATGTCACCTTCACATCCTGGCGTGCTGACCTCGTGCTCCGGCCGAGCCCCTCTGCACGCCAGCTGTTACCATTATTAAGACCTTGCCCCTAGGGGTTAAGTAGGAGAAAAACTCCTGCCCTATCGGAGAGCAAACACTGCAAGTCCCAGCCCCTCGCATGCCTGGCTCCAAGGGCTCAAAGCGAGCTGCGCGTTCCTGTCGTTCAGCCGGTCGCCGCCGCCGCCGCCGCCTGCTGGTCGCGCTCGCTCCCTGGCGCTGGGCTCCCGCAGCCGGCTCGGGCTTTTGGGACCCCATCGTTTGCTGGCCCAGCCGAGCCCGGGAACTCGCTGCTTGGAACACCGAGGTAAATAAATACCCTTCCTTGTGCGTCGCCACGTGCCGGTTTGTGATTTGGGGAGAATTCCTTTAAAAACTGAACTTTGTTCTGCGCTTCTACGTTTGGACTCCAAACTCCAGCTCACGACTTCTTGTTCAGCGTGACCTTGGAGCCCCGTCCCCACGCGTTAAGATCCGATGTTGATTGGAATGTGGTCTCGCGTGGGAAGCCGGGGAGAAGCTGTTTGTTTCTGGGGAAGGTTTATTATAAATGGGTTTGCTTTGTGAAGTCTGGGGGGGGGACCCCAGACTTACAGCAGTTCACGCCGTTTCCTGCTTGGAGGTTTTTCTTTTTAGCCACTATCTGAATCAGAGGAGTTTAGAAACATGGGCTTCCCTTATTTCCAGTTGGAGGCAACCTAGATGCAGGATCGGAGGGATCGCTTTAACCACTTTTGTGAATCACATGTTGTGAGAAAGCAGTAAAATATCAGCGTTTTCCCACCTGTGAAAACAGAAGTCCCCAGAAGATAACCGCTCGGGAGCTTCGCTTCCACCACGAGTTTACTGCCAGGCAGGGCTGGCGTGAAGGCAGTCTGGCACTCGTCTTCCAGTTGTGCTCGAGTTGATCGAACGGCTTACAGGGCACCGTGTGCATTCCCATTGCAACACAGTTGAATCCAGTTACAGTTCTATTACAAGCGTAGTTGTATTACAACTGGATTTACTTCTTGAAGTGGAAATCAGAATATGTTTGCCATAGTTACTTCTGCTGAAAGTGAGAATGGATGAGAATTATATCCATTCAAACAGAAAAATTCAAACTAGTTTAACTTGCAAAGTATTTGTGTGTCTGATAGTAAAACGTACATTTTTAAAAATTAGATACAAATTTCATAAAACTGAGGTGTTTCATGCACATCACTGGCTGACCAACAATGACTTTCTTCAGTGAAGATGCGGAAAGAAAGAGAGAGCATAGTTCACAAGTTGCTAAAATTTTATTTGACAGGTATTCCTGCTGAGAGAAAAAGAATGAAATATGTTCTTTTTACCCACTAGAGGGTTTTTAGAGATGATAGTATTTATAATTTTAAAAACCTCCCATTCCCTTTGATGGCTAGGAAGTCACCAAACTCCATAAATAAGCTCTGAAAGTGTTTCACTAGTAGACAGTGGGGTCACTATTTCCCCTGGTTTTAATGTCTGCGGACACATTTCTACTTCTAAAAATGTTAAAATGAGTAGTCTTTTTGAATTATCTTATTTACTTTAACATTTTGCATTTCTAAAAAAAAAAAATTTCTTAGGATGCTTTCTTTGCCCAAATCTTGAATGTTGAAATATTTCACTGGGTTGTACTTCGTTTGTAACATTCTGTTTCAGCGTGCAAGAAGAAGGCAGAGTACTTTTTATGCTTGCCTTGCTTCCCATAATTACATCTCAGGCCTGAGTGAGAGGAACTGTGAGCACGAACTGTGTGCCTTGATTATGAAAAATGTGTGTAATGTCTAAGAATCTGAAAGGGTTGCCCTACAAAGCAGTTTAGAAAATACATGTTACTGGGTGGAAAAGGTGAGGGGATCAAGCCAAAAAAAAAAAAGCCCAGACTATGGTATGGGGGTTTCCAGAGGGAAAGGGAAAGGGGGTGGGGGGGGCGGAGGCGGAAGAGGGCGAAGGAGGGGGTCAGTGGTGGCAGAGAGAGACTTGACTCTGGGCACGGAGAGCACGATGCGATGTGCAGATGCACACAGAGCTGTGGTCTGGAGGCCTGCGTAGGTCTCTTTATTCACCAGGGTCCCCCCAGTCCATTAGACAAAAAATAGAGAAAATACCTGCATGTGTGTTCACTTTGCCTCTGTCCCGGAAATGACGTGTGCTATGCGATTGATTCACCCCACAGTTAATTCAGTCCCAGTTGGCTTTGTAATTTTTACTGAACCCGTCAGCCCTTTTTAGCAACCACTGGGGAATGTGCTCTCCAGAGCCGGCCGTGCCCCACCCAGCTGGCCTTTCCTTCCAAGTGCTCTGACTCAGGGCTGGAGGGGAGCACTCTGATGGTACGGGTCTTCCCGTGAAGCGCGGTTGGGTGATGGGCATCCCTGGCACGTGGACCATAGGAACACTCCCTAGTTTTAAAAATACGGTGATTTCTGATCACACCCTATCACAGGACATAGACAAGTGAACTGCTCAGCCTGTCGGCCTCTTGGAGAAACATAAAGCAAAGCAACTACAATAAATTAGGAAAGCGAGGCATGGTCAAGAGGGGGCCTTTGTTCTCTTTATTTTCATTTCGATTCTTTTATCATTTTAGTGTCTATTAAACAGGCTCATGTATTACAGACTCACATATTAGATTGCAAGAAAACTGTTCACAGAGAGCACTGTAGGTGCGTATTATGCGCTTGCTAAATAAGGTCGTTCACCTGCTCAGCTGGAAAACAGGGTTTAGTTACCTTTGTGAGCAAACGGGAACCCCCCGGTGAACAGTGAATACAATTTCAGCGCATCTAATGTGTACGAGAAAGCAGAGAGCAGAACCCACAAGCATTTATAGTGATAATTTAAGTAAGGAACAGGAGAAGGTTTGCTAAGTTCACTTACTGACCCAATTCAAGTTAAGAAAAAGAGTCCAAGTTTGATGTGTTCCTGAGCTTAAAATCTCAGAGTCCTTTAAGTTAAAGGGATGTCGCTCACTGGGTTTGATACAAAAACTCTGAGAGCCGATTCCCTAGTGGCTCAGGAGACGGAAGGACGCCTTTGAGACGCTGTGGACGGGACTCTGCAGGGATGCACCACCTGGGGAGCTGCGGCGGGAACTCCAATTGGCTACGTCTCACACTTCCCGGAACAGCAGGGGGTGGGGCCTGGCGGTGTCAGACACTTAGCATTTGTGTGGAAAGCTGAGCTCATCCTAAATGCAGCATTAAAAAACACCACCTCACCCTCTAACCCAAACAACTTTCCAGGTCTTGGTGGTGATCGAGCTCCTTTTGACTTTCTGGAAGCCATCCTAAAACTTTTCTCCCTTTCTTTTGCCTCACAGGATGTGGGAATAGAATTTTCTTAATTTGACTGACCTAAGTGATGGTTTTTTTTTTCCTTCAAGTGGCTAAGTTGTGAGGTTTTGAGATGTGTGAAGGATTAAACGTTCTTGAGGGCCTTACACACCCTGTTCACCCACAATCCTCAAGCACAGTCATCTGATCCTGTTTCTGAGACCGCGCTGGAGTCACACACACAGATTGCTCCACTGTAAACTCGCCTGTTTTGCAATTTTAGCTAGCCAAAATAGTTTGAAATGAAACATTATGGCCCAACCATAGGCCTATCATGTCTTGAGAGGCCTGTTTATTACCAAAGCATGTTGTAATTCTTACTTGGCTGGGATGAGAGGTGGGGTAGCAGGCCTGGTATCTGGCGGCTGTCTGATCCTAGAATTGGAACGTTTAAGATGCTTAAAATGCAATCAGTTTTTTTTCTTTTCTGTCTTGTGCTTTTTTTTTTCCATTTTGGCATAAAACTTGAGGAAACTTGCTCTTTTAATAAAGGCGCTTGGACTTCTCTCTTTAGAGTTTGACGGAGATTGGGGATATATTTTCTCTTGAGAGTCGAACTCATCAGACAAATTAGCTACATCCTAACCTTTATGCTAATGATCTATAAGTCACTGAGGCTGTGTGGCAACTTGTTTACATTTCCGCAGCATTGTTCCACACGAATTCGGCCCTGTTGTCTTTTAAACTAATGTCTTATTAAGGGCTTCTCTTAGCTGCACTGTCGTCCCCACCCTTGCAGCCTTAGAAGTACTATAGACGACACCACTTTGCACTGTAGCAAAAAAAGGGAAGATCATCCCAATAATACAAAGCCTCTCTGATGTGAAGTAACAGGTGGTCTCTTGTTTGAACATATAGCAACATTCTTCATTTCAGGCAATATTTTTTGAATGTTGACGATTTTGAGTGGCCGTTGCTTGCTCTTATAAATTGACCAGCATGAACAATCCTTGGTTCTCACCCCTTGCTGCACATTGGAATCATGGGGAGGGGTAGCGTTTTTTTAAAATGCTAATGTCACACCCCATTACAATGTGAATTAAATCACAGCCTGTGGCGCCAGGGCCCTGTGCCTGTATGTATGTATGTATGTATGTATGTATTTATTTATTTCGGAGGTGATTGCAGTGTGTGCAAAGGGCTGGGACCTCTGCAATACACACTCGCGGCTCTGGGAATATCTATTGTATTTATTGCATTTCCTTCAGCATTTGCAGGGGACTAACTGAATGTCTTGGCTGGTTCTTGGGTTAGTTAACAATGTATCTGAGGGCTTTCTTGAATTTTCTGGACAAATATTTATGCTTATAGAAAACTTATCTAGTTTTAGGTTGTATATTCTTAATTATACAGATGAATTTAAGTAGAATTTAAGTTCATTTGAAATAGGAACTCAAAGATTTAAGAAGCCCCCCTCTCTCTCTCAGTCAAGGGCATTGACAGTATGGGTACAGTACTTATAAGTGTGGAGAGAAGTGGGGAAGGTTCTGTGGAATGATAATTTTTACAGATGAACTTGGAAAAGAGATCTCTCTGGAAATATGTGTGTAGGAAGACGAAGTTTGTGCTAAAAAGAGGATGGTATTGACTATCTTTTGTCCCAGACGGTACAAGATAAGCCGTGTTTTATCTCTATAGTTCTCTTCCCGAGTATTCGTAGACCCATTGCCACAGGCACATGGGACAAAAAATCAGGGAGAAGAAAGAGACTGGCGTTCCCACAGCCCTGAAACCGCTGCTGCTCATCCCGCAGGTGCAGCCGTCTCTGCTGTGACAGCCTCAGCCACATGTGGCAGCGGGCGAACTTCCCGAATTCAGGGCCCCCGGGTGTGCTGTGGCGTACACACTGCAGTGTCTTCTACGGTCATCTAGCATTTATTCTTGTTGTTGCACACCGGGGGGAGGGGACTCTACCTGCCAATTCTTTATTTTACTTTTTTAAAAAAGATTTTATTTATTTATTTTTAGAGAAGGAAGGGAGGGAGAAAGAGAGAGAAACATCAATGTGTGGTTGCTGGGGACCGTGGCCTGCAACCCATGCATGTGCCCTGACTGGGAATCGAACTTGCGATGATTTGGTTCGCAGCCAAATTCAGTCAATTCACTGAGCTATGCCAGCCAGGGCTATTTTACTTTTTCCCCCACCATTTACCCCCATACCCTGCCCGCCCTCCCCGCGCAATCACCACACCGTTGTCCAAGTTCGAGTTCGTGAGTGCCTCCTCTCCTCATTGTCCATTTTGCCGGATCCCTCCACACCCCTGAGCCCACTCCCCAAGTTGTCGGCCTGCTCTCCATCTGTGAGTCTGTCTCTATTTCCACCTTCTTGACAGTATAAATTCAATAGGAAAACAGTAAGTGTTCATTGTAAAGAAACAGTAATCGTTACTTTTGGATTATTTGCTTTTTCATGGTGTCACAGGTGTGCACAGGTAACCAGGTTCTTAGTGATCGAGGACAAAGAATTGAACCGAACACACAAAGTTTATAGCATAAAGAAAGAGGGAAGATTTATTAAGTGATAGTACACTCCACAGGACACGGGAGTGGGCCAGCTCTGAGCAGAGAAAAAAAGGGCACGTGGGCTGGGGGATTCTATTCTTATAGGGCAGAAGCCCCCTTGCTCATCTTTGGCGGGCTTTTCCTGCGCAGGTACAAGGAGTTGGATTTCAAAGCTACTGCGCATGTGTGGTTTCCTATCATTTTCTTGATTGGCTACTGGAGAGGGGAGTCCCACGATGTTATTTCATTATAATGATATTATAATGAATCAGGGGTAGCGCGCAGGCGCATTCTATGATTCAGAGTTATCCCAGTAAACAGGAACAACCTGTCTTAGGGGGTCTTTGTCATGTATAGAGGTTTTCTACCTCAGCCCTGCAGGGGCCTCTGGAGCTTCCTTCCTGACTATCTCCTGTCTCAATGGCGTGATGAAAAGCGTACTAATACCTAGAAGGTCCTTATGAAATGTATATTTAGTGGTATAGTATAGACTCCCAAATGTATAACAGTGTGTCTTTGAAAACATGGCTCCTAATGGAATGCCTTGCAGTTTATGCTTAAGGGGAATAATAGCCATAGTACTTTATTTTTGTACAGTTCTTTGCAACCTATAAAATGTTTCTAGGTGATTAGGTGAAGACATTTGTTTGTGTTCTTTTTGAAGGACAGTTTAATGCTAGAAAGTTCATGAACTTGAAGAAAAACAAGAAAATTTAATTTGTCTCAGAAAGGGAGACAAATTAAGTTATATTTATTTGTATATTAGATTATATATATTTATTAGATTATATATATATTTATAGATTAGGTTCTGTTTCTTTATTTAGGACCATTCTTTTTAGGTTCTGCAAAGTACCTGATTCTTTGATTAAAGGTACAGGTTTTGCGGTCACGTCACAGTGACATCATTTTGAAAGCGTCTAAGTGCCACGTGACCACGAGGACCGGTTCTTGACCTTGCTTTTCGGGTCTGCCTAACGTGGTCCGTGGGAGGACGGCCCGTCTGCTTGATCCAGTGAAGGTGTCCCCGGGACTGTCTGGTGCTGGTTGTGCCTTTCACACTCCCCCGGGGAGCATTGGATTCAGAGGCTCTTTTTCACGGGGACCCCCAAACGGCGTGTTCTCTCCGGAGCCTCTAGTGGTCCTACAGTAAGCTAGCTGGACTTGGCCATGGCCTAGAGGCATCTTGAGGTTGTGGAGAGCCTTACTCTCAGAGAAATACCGGACTGAGATTGAATTTCAATCATGTGATTTGGATTAGTTATACTTTAACACTTTTGACCTTCAGTTTTCTCTGTAATGGTTTAATAATATCTTCCGAGAGGTGAAGAAAGTGTTTCACATAGTGAGATGTTGGGGGAAAAAAACACACCATATTTTCAATAGCCCTTTCGGGGGAAAAGTACTCCTGCAGACAAAACCTGCTCCATGTCCTTCTACGGTGCGTCTGTGGTAGCCCTAAGGCAGAAGACGCCTGAAACACGGTTCTTTGTCGGTGTCTCCAGTGTATTTAGAGAAGCTATTGGTTCTCTGGCCGTAGCACTAAGTAGCAATAAGTCAGCTTCGTTCCAGTGATCAGAAATGAGGCCATCATTCTAGGCAGCGCATCAGGCCGTTTAGAGGAACTGTTTTATGTTAGAATCGGTTGAAGAACCACGGCACGGTGCCCCCAGACTGCCTTTGTACCCGGTGGGAGAAACTTCCAGCATCTTTCTGCACCCCCTGCCCGTATGCAGGCCCCTTGGGTGAAACCGCTGATCTTGCCCAGTTACGGGGCGAGGTGCTCCCTCCACACACGCAATGCGCTAAAGAGATTTAAGGTCGCCCTGGTTGTCTTTCTACCCACACAACAGTCTGTGTCGTAAAATGAGCCAGACTTAAACTTGGCTGTCAGCTAGAACCTCCAGTTAACGTTTGTCACTTTCCTCCGTCTTAATTGGAAAGATGGGCCTTTATTTCTCTGTCCAGACGTGTTGTCCTCTCCCTGCTTGTCTTCTCCCCCTTCTGCTGTAGTTGTGTATCGCGGGGCCATTACGGAGGCCTAATGCTCCTGTAGCCCGCCCTCCCCTCCCCCGCCACCTGGCTTGTGGTCAGGCCTTGCCACACAAAGTGTGTTCCAGCAGCGTGGGTGTGCCCCACTCCAGGTGGGCTGCACCAGAATCTCATTTTAACAGCCTCACCTGGGTGTTTGAGAAGCGCTGGGTGGTGGCGTGTGTTTTACCTGGAGAAATCCTGCTGTCGGGAGTGTCACTGTTCTGCAAAGGATGGTTGGCTGCAATGTGCGGCCTTGTTGGTGATCCGTTTCCTGTTAGGTTGGGTGTTGGGAACCCGAGGAGGCAAGGGGGTCCTCCAGAACACGTCATCCAAGCTTGTGAATGTGGCTTAGCAAGAAGCCCTCCAAACCCTGGCCGCAGGCATCTGGCCTCCCCGTCTGAGGCTGTGTCTGTCTCAGGTTCTTTTTTGGAAAACGAAGTGTCGTGCCTGCCATACCTGTTTTTCTGAGGGCTGTTAGGAGAGGATCAGCTCAAGAGAGGTCATGCGTGAGAATGCATTTGGAAATACCAGAGGGGTATGCTGTCGTGGCTGTGGGCTGGGGATGGGGACAGGGTCCCTTCAGGCTAGACGAGCCCTGTGCTCGTTAGGAGTGGCGATAGCTTTGCTCAATGGCTTTTGCTGTGGCAACTGGAACAGGTCTGTGTACCCTTGTCAACGTTACCTGTAGATTTCAACTTGACGGTTTTCTGGCTGCGCCAGCGGTTCTGGCTTCTAGCCCCAAGGAGTTGCTGTGAGGTTTTCGTAACACTCTTTGTTACATGTGGGGCCACCTAAATATGTTGCATCCTTTGGGTAAATTGTGTGTCGTGAGCATCTTTTGGCATGGAATATATTGATAAGTAAAACTTCCGTAATCCAAACAGACCCTATTCTGATTGTGGTCGCATTTTCAGTGAGATACTACTTCTTGTCTTTGCAGCGTGGTCATTTCCTTGTATCTTACAGGTGTTCGGTTCTGTGAGTCCCAAGCCAGAGCAGGATGTCACTGAGCGACCTTTCTAATCACATGAGCTACGATGACTTTTCTCCCTGCATTTCAACACGATCGAAATGTGTCGTATTTCTTCTCTATTGTGTCTTAACGGAACTAGTCATGATACTTGGGGTTCATAGATAGCTCTGGTCCAACAAGCAACAGTTAGGTTTCTGAATAACTTAATTATTAAATACTAGTAATAATGACCTTTTGTTCATTATTAGTCATTGTGCTAGCAACTTTGTGTTTTATTAAAATCCTATGTATTCAGCCCTGGCTGGTGTGGCTCAGTGGACTGAGTGCCAGCCTGTGAACCAAAGGGTCTCTGGTTCAATTCCCAGTCAGGGCACATGCCTAGGTTGTGGGCCAAGTCCCCAGTAGGGGGCGCATGAGAGACAACCACACATTGATGTTTCTCTCCCTCTCTTTCTCTCACCTTTCCCCTCTGTCTAAAATTAAATGAATAAATTAAAAAATCCTATGTATACAATAGAAGATACATTTGTAGTAAAAGTTGCATAAAATGTGAAAGCCTTCTCCACCCTTCCAAATGAGCCTGTCCAACTCTCCAGGGGGAAACCATGTTGGCATTGTCTTACATCCTTCTAGAAAGTACCTTGTATATTCTAGCCATGCATGTGTAGTGTCCTTGCATTTCTAACCCAATGGACTCCTTCATGTTCCGCAGCTGGTTTTATTGACACAAAGATGTACTCCGGACTTCCTTCCATAGCAATAATCCTGGTGCAGCTCATTCTTGTTTGTTGTTGAACAGAATACTCTGTGTGTGGACATGGCAGAATTTAATCCTCCCATGGAGAATGTAGATCGTTTCCAGCTTTCACTGGCACGGTGGTGCAGTCAGCAATGTTATCCGTGCATTTATCTTCACACATTGTTCTAGTAGGTCCAAAGGGTAAAGGCCGAATACCATCGTTCGTTAACAATGAGAGTTTTTAAAATTTGACTAGTAGTTTAATGTTACTCTCTTAGAAGGTTGCATCGATTTGCATTTCAAACAGCTTTCACTTTTTAAGAACAACCAAGACTTAGAGACCTGAATAGTGTAAGGAACTACTAACCAGCTACTAACTTTGACCCAGGTTCTCAATGTTAGTAGCTGGTATAGTCAACTGTCAGATTCAGACCTACCCAGGCTCCTTCTTCCACGACACAGAGGTCTCGGCTGCCATTTTAAAACGTACTTTTGGCTTTCAAACTAGGAAGCGGCATTCTGTATCTTTGTAATGTTCTCATCACTCAGTGAAGCAATAACAATTCTCCCCCTATAAAGGCACAGCCCTTTACAGTTTTCAAAACATTTTTACATTCTCGTATTACTGCGAGATGAACATCGGTTATTAGCTTCATTTATACATGGGAAGAACTTAGATTCAAAGGGAAAAACTTACATTTTAAAACGTAATCAAAACGTGGATCTTAGCCAAAGGCCTTCCAGCCCCCACTCCACTGAAGCACCTTAAAATGCGAGTAGAAAGGGTGAAATGGGGAAAGTGGGATTAGTGGCTTTGTATTGCTTTTGACACATCACACGCATGAGCAACAGGAAATCCACTAAAGCATCTGGCCACGGGCCCCATCACACCTGAGCCAGCGCCTCAAGACGAGTCCTCTGCTGGCAGCGCCTGCGCGTTATGGCCCCGGGGAAAGCCGGTGATTTCAGCGTAGCCGTCTCCCAAAGCCGCTCCTTGCGTTCGGTCCAGAACCGACTCGAAACTTCCACCATGCGTACTGGCATCGCTGCGTGTATCAGGAACATTCCGTTTACTGCCACACCAGCGTTCCCTCTCGTGGTGTGGACTCTTCCTCTGGCGCATCTGCTTTCCCGTCCTTTCCTAGGCTCAGGCCAATTGTTTTCCTCCTTTGTCTCCGTTCCAACGAGATGAGATCTCTCTCAGCCTCGGGCAGCTCTTGACCCCGACTCAAGCTCTGCTGGCCCTCCCGGTCCCCTGCATTGCTGCACAAATGCACCCACGGATCGTAATTCACGCACATTTCTGAGAACAATTTCTGGGTTTGCTTCTGCTTATTTTTCACTTGTAATTCATCACTTATTTATAAAGTCAATTTGGTTTTTGCTCATTTTATGATGAAAGACCCAATCACAGAAAGCTCATGTGACTTATTTCAAACTACAAGCCAAAGCCAGAGTTCAAATTATTCTTTACTATCCACTAGTTCCTACTTCGCCGCAAGAAGTCTCCAAGTTACGAAACAGGTTTCGTTCCAAAACTTCATTTGTAAGTCAGTTATTTGGCATTGGAACTGCATTTCACCACAGTGGGGGGAAAATGTTATAAATGGTGATTAAGTCCCTTGGCTGGCCTGCAAAAATCTGTTTAACTCTTCTGTAACTACAAAATGATTCGCTTGTAATAAAAATCAGAGGGAATGATAGTTGTAATTCTGGTTACAAAGAAAGAGAAATTGCTTTTTTCTGAGGAGAAGCAGATTCAGTTAAACGATAAGGAAATAAAAGAAATTGACAAGAGCCCAGAGGGGGTTCCGGGGCACTTTGAAGGCTGTCGGAGCTGGATGACTCTCTGCTTTAAGCCCAGTTTCACTTGAAAACTTTTGAAGATTTTGTTGTTAGATACTTCCCACTAGCGGAACTCACCTGACAGCTGTGATTAGCGTCAGTAAGATTGATGGAATTAAATACTTTAAGATTTTATTTTTTTTAGAAGGGAGGGAGAAAAGAAGGAGAGAAACATCAATGTGTGGTTGCCTCTTGCACGCCCCCTACTGGGGACCTGGCTTGCAACCCAGGCATGTGCCCTGACTGGGAATCGAACTGGCGACCCTTCGGTTTGCAGGCTGGCACTCAATCCACTGAGCTGCACCAGCCAGGGCTCAATTAAATACTTTTTTAAAAAGAGACTCTCCGAGATATTAACCATCCTGGAATGCTAGAACCAAACCCTCAAACCAGAAAAAGTCCTCCTTCCATCCTCCCCCGATGGAAGGGTTGGCGGAAGTCGTGGCTGGTCCCATGCATCCCAGCAGATCCGCCACCTGCGGTAGCTCAGCTGAGGACAGGAGGGAGGGCTTGGTAGCAGGAGTGGTGGGTGGCGGTTTGTGCCTTAGCATTCGCAGAGTGAGAGGCTCTGCTTCTGGGACATGACTGCCTTTAACTCATGTTTGCTTCTTATGTTGCCTGCATGGCCTTTCACTTAAGTATACAAATAAGCACCTTAAACCTCAGCTGACTTTTTGAAATCTAATGCCTTTTCAGGTGGCCTTTCTGCTTAATTGTTTTCAGAGCCTTTGCATACCACTTTTTTCTTCTATTAACAACACAAGGCAGGCTGTATTCTTTAGTAGGCAGAAGCTTCAGTGAGCAGACCCGGCTGAGGCGGCACATGTTAGTAACGTGATGGGAGGGAGATGGGTTTGCGCCCCCGGGGCAGGGTAGGACTCTTCCCAGCACCCCGCCCTGCCTTCCTGCTACTTGGATAATATGCATTTAGCTGCCATTGCTTTGTGATGGGTATGGTATTTGCAAGTTTTATAAAACATATAAAGCTATGTTTTATAGTGTATATTTATACCACGAGTGACTCAGTGAGGAGAGAGCCACCGTATTTACGGTAACAATTCAGAATCCCTCTCCGCAGCCGTTCTGAAAGGCAGCTGGGGTCGGCTGGCCACTTTCACAGGCAGTAAGGCTGACAGGGAAGTCACGTCTACCTGACTGATAGTTTAATGTTCTAAATGTTTAGCCTTTTTCGCTAAAACAATTTGTGACATTCGCTTTCTTAGCTTTGATCGTTCTGTAATGGAATTGGTGTGAGTGTGGGCGGGGGTCTGAGGAATTGTATCTAAAAGGTGAACAAATTAATGATGCTAACTTTGCACCCTAGCGTACGGGTATCTTCCGGGTGTGAGGATTCGGATGGACACTCGATGCGTGGTTTTCGGCCCGTCCTGCTCAGAAACGGGCCCCGTTGAGGGGCTTTCAGGCTGGATGAAACAGGTGCGCACTGAGGCCGAACAGAGGCGGTTTCGTCCGGTGCCCGTGTGTCTGTTGGGAGGTGGGCAGAGCCTGGGGGGAGATTCCTCCAGACGCCGTTTCCCTCCTTGGAAGGATGCTTCGCCAGAAGGGCTAGTGAGCCAGAGTACGGATTTCTTTTTTCTCTTGTTGGCTTTCCCATGAGGTTAAGTAGACCAATAGTAGCATTTGATGTTCCATCTTTGTAACTGCACATTTCCAGATTGTGTGTGTGTTGGTCAGCGGGGGGAGTCGGGGAGCGGGGAGGGAGGAGGTTGTCTGTTTTTGCTTTTATTTGTTGACTGGGCAGACATATGCTGCTGGTATTTGAAGGGGTTTTTTTCCCACTTTCTTTTTTTATTTTTTATTTTCCCATTGAAGGCCTGGACCCTTGGGTGGACAGGAAAGTTAGGAACAGAAATCTCATTTGAGGCAAATCCCATTCATAGTATTATTATCTTTCTCACCTGCAAGCCATGCGTGCTACCTGTAGTGCATAACATAAAAAAACGAGTGATAAGTTCCTGGCGACCCACGTGGCAGGTCTGGTCACTACTTTTTCAGCATTACATTTACTGGTTTAGAAGATAACCCTTTCGCCCTGGCTGGTGTAGCTCAGTGGGTTGAGCTGCAAACCAAAGCATCACAGGTTCGATTCCCAGTCAGAGCATATGCCTGGGTTGCAGGCCACAGCCCCAGCAACCGCACATTGATGTTTTTTTCTCTGTCCCTTTTCTCCCTCCCTTCCCTCTCTAAAAATAAATAAATAATAATCTTAAAAAGAAGAAGAAGAAGATAACCCTTTCGTGCCCAATATCTCTGTTGCCAGGATTCTTTGCCTAGCTGATTAGTGTTTACCTCCTTTCGTTTCTTCTTATTCCAGGACCTGAATCACTTCAAGGAAAACATCCTATTTCCTTGACATTTTTCTAAGACATAAGACAATTCTTAAGATTATTCACTTTATTTTAACCTACACAGCTTTTGGGCTTCTGAGTGGCCCTTGGTTTTGCCCCTTAAACTCCTGTGTCAGGACCCCCCAAGCATGGCATTGTGGAAAAGCGGAAGGATGATACTGGTATTCTCTGTCTTCCTCCTCCTCCCCACACACCCTAACGTGTTCTGATTTTTAACTGTTACTTGTGCATCCAGGACAGGGAGGCGGGCAGGAAGTAGTCGGGAAGGTAAGGGACAGCAGAGGGTTCTCGGGTGCTGTTGCTGGCTTGGTTGCACAGCAGGTCCAGCGAGTGCTCTCACAGCTCCCGAGAGAACGCATTTCCAAAGGGCTGTGTTTGAGGACCTTTCCCACAGGTTTGCCCGCCCGGCTCTAACTGGATGGTTTTATCTCCTCATCTTCCCTAGGGTCACGGGACTGGGGCATGGCTCTGAGCAACGGCAACAGTGATTTTGGGGTTCTGAGCCCTGGTGGCATCTCGGCCGGGGCGGCCCATCCCAGTCCCCTCCCCGCCTGCGACGGAGACCCCGCAGCCCAGCAGCTCACCCCCAAAGACGCACCGAGAGCAAAAGTGAGCCCCAATGGATGCCTGCAAGCGAACGGCACGGTCAAGTCCTCCTTCCTGCCCGTAGACAACCCCAGGGCGACTCCGCTGCTGCCCCAGTGCTGCCCACCCTGCCCGTACCACCACGCGTCCACCAGCCACAACGGCCACCACGAGGGCCCTCCCGAGGCTGGCTCCACGCCGCCTGCGGCGCTGGCCGCCTGTTGCATGCAGGCCCCCTCCGAGTACTCCGTGGCTCTCTGTCCCCACCACGCCCCCGTGTACCAGACCACGTGCTGTCTTCAGCCCTCTCCGTCCTTCTGCCTGCATCACCCGTGGCCCGACCACTTTCAGCATCAGCCTGTGCAGCGGCACGTAGGCAGCATAAGGTGAGTGATTGGTCCTGAGCTGTGCTCGCGTGAGCGTTCAGAACCCCACGTGAACGTGGTCTGCTAGCGGTGCTGTTCCCAGAGGGGAGAAACAGGCGGCAGAGAAAGAAAAACCAGTGAAAATGTGTGTTTTGTGGCCTGTGCAAAGCCTGCCGGAATGCAAATAATAGAATGTTATATCTGTTCAATCTATTTGTGTCTCAGTCCACTAACCCATCGCTCCCTGCTCCCTCCCTGTCTGCCAGCTGCCCCTGCTAGGCCTTGAGCTCCGAAGTTCAGTCAGATGTTTCATTAGTAAGAATTCCTGTTATTAAACATGAGGAGGCTGCCTACACAGGAGCCTTTGATTTTTCTATTATTGATCATGATCAAGGATTGTGGAGGGGAAAAAGTACAAAACCAGTTACTTCCTTATGGTTCCCTGTGGCTGAACATGCAATGCCCCTTCCCGTGGCTCAGGTGACCGTGCCTACAATGTCCCCTCACGTGCCCGGGTGACGACATCACGGTGTTGCGATCAGACGAAGCAACCACTCCTTCACAGCAAATGTCACCTGCAGCGTGGGACCTGAAAATACTTTCTGTGAGTGTTTGCAGATCTAGTAGATTGAAAGCCCTAGAAAATTCTCGGTCGTCTTCAGGTCTCCTCCACATCACAGCCCACCGTTCGTTCTCTCACTGTGGAGCCACGTGCGCTGCAGGCGGGCGCTGGCGGTGCATTGTGTCAAATACCAAGTGCTTTATAGAGACCAGGTATTCCTTTACATGTCCGGGTACTGACAAGCTTTAAAAGAGATAGAAGAGAACACTCTCTTTTTAAAATTAGGGTATGATTAGCCCTGGCTGGTGTAGCTCAGTGGAATGAGCTCGGGGCTGTGAACCAAAGCATCGCAGGTTCGATTCCCAGTCAGGGCACATACCTAGGTTGCAGGCCATGGCCCCCAGCAACCACACATTGATGTTTTCTCTCTCTCTCTCTCTCTCTCTTTCTCCCTCCCTTCCCTCTCTAAAATAAATAAATGAAATCTTTAAAAAATTAGGGTATGATTTACATACAGGGAAATGCTCGTTATCTTAAGTCGGCAGTTTGGTCCGTTTCAACACGTGTGTCCGCCAGTGTAACCAACCCGCAGCTGGTTCGCTGTGGGACGTTTCCCTCCCCCCAGAAAGTTTCCTCACGCCTCCTGCTAGGCATTTCTTCCCTCTTCTCCCAAAGCAAGCCCCTGCTCTGCTCTCCCTAGGTTTGTTTCGCCTGCTCTCAGTTCTACGTAGAATTTCTTCTCTTCCCCCGAAGCTATCAGAAGCCGTTGCTGTTCTGATCTCCATTCGTTTGTTTCGCCTACTCCCAAACGTCTCGGAGTGGAATCACAGTGGAATTCACAGTGGAATTCAGAGTAACTACTCTTCGGTGTCTGGCAACTTGGACTCAGCTAATCGCTGGGTGGTGCGTTCCCTCGTTGCTGCCGAGTAGTGATGCATCGTATGCCTGTAGCAAACTCACTGTTAATGAAAGAGTCAGCTCTCAAACGCCTAAGACCCGGGAATGTAAAGTGCAGCCTGGTGATGAGAGATGATCACACTGTGTCGTGTGTTTGCGAGTTGCTAAGAGAGTAGGTCTTAAAAGTTTTCATCACCAGAAAAAGAAGTTTCTGTAACTGTGCATGGTAACGGCTGTTGACTAGACTTTCTCTGGCGATATCATTTCGCAATATATCACTACAGATATTGATTCATGGCATTATATGCCTGAACCTAATATAATGTTATATTGTTATATAGTTCATTATATTTATAATGTTATATAGTCAATTACATATCAGCTTTTTAAAGAATAAGATCCAGAGAGGGATAAGGAATAAATGTATTTCACCTTTGTAAGGTTTTAGATGCCATTGAGATTGTCTGGTTTGACCCTAAAAAGAAAGGAAGAGAAAGGTGGAGGAGGGGGGAGGAGGATGGGGGAGGGTTCCTCTGCTGTGTGTCTCTACGTTGTCTGCATACGTTTTTCCGTGTCCGACATTGAGAGTCCCTTCCGTACAAAACTATGACAAGAACAGTGCACCAAAAGCCCATTCTAGCTTTGACCTGACCGCCACCTTGTGTTGCATGACCAGCTTTAGGCGCTTCTACTTTAAAATTAACTTGTGTACGTAGCTGATGTTGAAATTGCATGGTCATAAATATGATCTTTTCAAATTGTAAATTATGTGGTTGCAGAGTGTGAGATAAGGTAGATAATTCTACATTCTGAAGCTGATCCCTCCTTTAAAAAAGCTTCACAAAATATTAACACTATGGGCAAGTAACCGGCTCTTCCAATATGGTGGGTGGGTCAACATTTCCCAAGACTTGGCTTAGCATTTCTCAGAGACCTAATTTTAAAGGAGCAAGAATCTTGTGAACGAACAACTTTAAATTAAACAGAGTGGCATTCAAACACAAACTCATAAAAATGCATATTTGCCCATCATGAACATTCATAGAAGAAAACTGGAATAGTATGTGAGAAGTTTTTTATGTTTAGAATTTTATCTCAGGATTCTGAGGCCTTTTGATCAGCTCTTTGTAACAAGACATAGAATCTTTCCAATGCGCCTTGCAAAGGAATGCTTTGCGTCCAGTTGTGGGCATGACCTCCTTTATTGTGAATTGTGTGCTTCCGGCATTGCTTTCCGATTTTCTACGTGTATCTGCGTACGTAATCAAAGTTGACTGAATACTTACGCTGTAATTCTAAGTAAGCTGAGACTCATTTTTGCCTTCTGAGAGCTATAAGGTAGCAGTGGGAAAGGAGGACAGAAAAGCAAACAGGCAGCTACAATATTGTCATGAGTGCTACCGGGACGAACTCACAGGGCTGCAGATGTGAGTAGAAGTGGCAGGTAGAGAAAGGGTTGTCTCGTGGACGTGGGAACAGTTTGTGCCGCGATGCACAAAGCAGCGTGAGCACAGCTCCCGCACAGCCCAGCACAGCTGGGACCTGGCAGCGGGAGAGCGTTGGGAGAGGCGAGGTGTGCTGGGCCGAGGCCCAAGGATGCTGCCACCCTCAGTAAGGACAACACTAGGCTGTGAGTGCTGAGGCACTGCGGCTCAGGCCGGCATGCACTTATTATCTACAGAACTGTGCTCCGGCCGCGGCCCTGGGCCAGGTGTCGAGTCTCTCCTCAGGCCAGTGAGAGATCCTGGGACCAAATGTGGACGTGAGTGCATAGCTGCTGGTGAGGAAGAGCAGGGCAGTCGAGAGGGTCCTCACAGGATGTCCTTCCTCTCTTAAGAATACTGAAAATCTCCCTGGCTGGTGCAACTTGGTAACCGAGTGCTGGCCTGCAAACCAAAGGGTCTCTGGTTTGATTCCCGATCAGGGTACGTACCTGGGTTGTAGGCCAGGTCCCCAGTAGGGGGCGTGCGAGAGGCGACTGATCGATGTCCTTCTCACACATCAATGCTTCTCTTCCCTTCTCTCTAAAATAAGCAAAATCTTTTTTAAAAAGAAATACCGGAAACCAGGATGTTATAAGCACTGTCTTTCATTAGTTCATCTACCCAACACTTCCGGGGAAGTATTAGAAACAAAGGTTCTAGAAGCGGGTGTCCACCATCGAGGAACTTGAACTAAGTTTCCTTTGTGTTTTCTTTTATGATTTTATTGCATGTTGCTTTTGTACTGCAAATACCAAACACCTAACGAGCGTGGTTCACTTGCTGCTTAAGAGGAGCCTGTGACCTGGTCAGGTTGGACGGTGTGACAATGCCTGAAGGTGCCTGCGAGGTCGGCGGCCTCCGACCCTCAGCGCTTTCCACTGCCGCGGGCGCCGTGGGCCTGCACCACAAATGGCCCGGGTGGCTGGCACTTTGTTTTATTATCTTAAGTTTTCATTTGTTTATAAAGCACTTAAACCATAGAAGCCTATTCTAAAGAGTCCAATAGAAACTAATTTTATCCCAGCTCGTTTGCCACTTCCTTCCCATTGTTCTCCTTCTCTTCACCCGACTGGTGTGGTGCAGGAGGTTCGCTCTCGGCCCTCCTTGAACCTGTAAGGCTGTCGGGAATCTGCCTGAAATGTTCGTCGCTGTCATTCACCTCTGTGGGTTTTTGCTGTTTCTTTTTTTCCTTTTCAAAATTCTCCGTTAATCTTCTGATTGATACAGTTCAGATCACCTTTAAATTCCTTTTATCCCCCAGTATGAAGTAGTTTAAATAGATCTCAGTTTAGAGCCTCCAGCTTTTTCATCTGTGCATCCTGTCCTCATCCCACCCACCGCCCAGCCATTCACGAGCATCGCCGGTTAGAACCCAGGCATTCCCGACGGCCGACTGTCGTCTCGGCCCCCGGGAGACAGGGCCTGCGCCCACATCGCTGGGCAGTAAAATACAAAATGAGTCTAAGAAGTTCCCTGTGCTGGCAGAAACGGCAGAGGACTCCGGGCGTTCAGAGGTGGGAAGGATCCCTGTCGGTGGACGCGGTTGGGGACAGTCAAACTGAGAAGAGAGAACTCCAGCGACCTCGAAGGGTGACCAGGACACGAGAAAGGACTGGGGGAGGCGGACCAGGAGGCTCGGGGGCTGTAGCCAGAAAGCATGCAAAACTGAGGCCACAGAAAGCAAAGAGAGCAGGATGGCCAGAGGGAAGGGGTCATTTGGATGGTCACGAGTGATGCTGGCTTCCCCCCCCCGCTCACCGTCCACAGCGCCCGCCGTCACGTTGCCCAGGAGGCTGCATGCTGAGTCTGCCCCTCATCCTTCGGAGATCTGGAAAATGTCTCTCCGGGCCCAGCCACATTCCATGTGCGACTGGCTGAAGCGAACTATTCATTGGGGATCTTCTTATTGCCATATTAAATGGAAAGGGTAATGGTTTATGACAATTAATAAGGAGTTCTGCATCCAAAAATAGCATACAAAATTTCTAATCCAAACCGTACTCACCCTTTAATTTGGTGTTGCGGAGAAATGTGCCCGAGCGTACCGGAGGACTTCGTAAAGGATACTTGGCCGTGCCACGGGCTCATTAGCATGCTAGGGAACCTGTGGTGGTTTTGGGTGCTTGCCAGATGCATTTTTATTCCCCTGAAGGTGATTTCGGGGACAGATGGTCAGTCCGAATGTTCCCGGGGGCACCTGGGAGGCACGGCAGCCACACGGAGCTGGGAAGGTTCGGCCCGGAGGAGCCAGGCAACCCCCGGCATTAGCTCAGCCCCTTGAAGGTTAAATAAACACTGTCACCGCACCCTCCCATACATTGTGACTGTATAACTTTTTTTTGTAACCTATATTTCCTTTCTCTTTTGGTTCTTTATTAATTTTCCAATTTCTGACTCACTTTTCTCGGAGGTTTTCTTTTGGTTTCCCCTTAGGACACTAGTTACTGTCTGTGAAGGGCACTCTGCAGAAATAAGGGTCCTTGTCTCAGGGGGCGCCAAGTCGTGGCTTCGAGCGTCGTGTTCTGAGGCGTCTTGCTTTGCCACACCCGGCCTTCAGCGGCCCACCGCCTGCCCCTGCCTGAGCCTGGTGATGGCGTTATGGGGCTTCGCTAGGAAACTTGAACCAGAAATCACTTGGAACACTTCATCAGCAACGTAGTGTAAATCTGGGCATCGGCACGACCCCAGAGTCTCCGATTTGCCCAAATCAACCAGGCTCAACCCAGATGGCTTTTCCAAGACACGGGAGCAGTGAACGGGGAAGTTCAAGGTTAGTTACTCAGCTATTTAGCAAGTAATGAATGAGTACTCACCAAGTGTTCGGTGCTGGGGACCGAGTTAGAAACAGCCATATTGGCCCCCAGCCTCAAAGACGTGGCAGTGCTGTGAGCAGGTGAGACGCTCGGATTCAGGGCGAGCCTCCCACAGGTATCAGTAGACTGTCCTCTTTGAGGAACAAATACTGACCGAACGCTGCTGGGCCCCTCCCCCCGCAGCACAGAAGTCAGACACCAGTGCTCTTGCACGGACACAGCCGGTTCACCTATTGACACAAAGAGAGAGCTGGGCGAGTTTCACCAATTCATTTCCGCCTCTTTTCCCCTCTTAGCACGGAAAGGTTACCAATAGCTCGATAAACATTTGTCTCTATTTATGGGTGTCCACTGTGCCCTGTCCAGGACTGTGTGACAGGTGTCTTCTGCAGGAAAATCTGGATGGACTGCCTGCTTCAGGCCGGGGCTGCTCCCTGGCGTCCAGTACAACGGAAAAGCCAGCTCCTCAGTCACCGCTGGCGCATCCCAGGGGCTCCACAGACACCTGGGCTTGTGGCTGCCACAGTGGACAGCGCAGATACAGGACGGGTCTGTCACCCCAGGAAGTGTTTTGGGTCAGGGCCCTCCTTTCTGGCTGTTGGAACAGCCTCCATGGCAGCACATGGAACGGGCATGGCGTGGTGGAGTAAACAGCAGTATTAGGGAGCACCATTGTTTGTCAACATAGTTGCATGATTACCTGTTTCATTTAAAATATAACAAGTGACAAAGGCCAAAATCCCTCTCCTTCCCGAAGTCCTGTATTACAAAGAGAGTCTCCAGCATCTCGTGGAGGCCACAGCCACATGCGCAGAACTGTGGCCTCATCATCGTTCACTTCAGTCCCAAGGCACGGTTACCCACGGACTTAGCCCGCAGTGGCCTGGGCTTTTCGGAAGCACATCTGAAAGACCAGTGTGAAAGCAAAGTTTTCTCGGAGGCAGGTGAGCACTGCTGGCCTGCAGAGGCAGTCACAGGCACCGTGGTGCAGCCCTCATCTCTCGCAGTCCCCTGGCTTTCCTCTCTGCACAGCCCCAGGTGTGTGGGCCGCAGAAGACACACAGTGCATTTAAATCCTGGCTCTGCCGTTTGGCAGCTCCATAGCCTTGGGGGGGCGTCTCGGCTCTCCCCGCCTCAGCCCCTGTCTCTGCAAGGACGAGTCACGGTGGCCGTTCTGCACTTAGCACGGTGCCCGGAACCCACGAGTCGTCTCCTTTCTCTTCTTGGTTCCTTTCGTTTTCTCCTCTTTTTTGCTGTTCTCTGCTGCCCGTGTGAATGCTGTTAATACTGTTTTAGAAACCAAGTTATTCCTGCATCCTGGTTCAAGTAAGCATTGCGTTCCATTCTCCTTTCTCGATCTCCCGGTTCACTCCATCGACCTACAGGGAGGAACAAGCGGAAAAGATGGTCGCAGACCTGCCTTCCGAGAGGAAACGGGGGCTGTCGGGAGTAAGTGGGCCTCTCCAGCCCCAAGGACTCAGGGCCTTTATACTAATTATATAATCTGATTATGATAGTTAGTTTTAGAAGTCTGGTAAGATCCAATCTTGATTTCACTGAAAACAAGGTTTATTTTTTACTTTCCTCAAAGTAGTCCAAATTAACTTTTTAAAACAGGATAATGTTTGTAAAAATTTAAAATGTTCCAAGCTTTGCTTGCCAAAGCGAGTGAGCTTGGCAGCCGCCCGGAGTGAAGGCCTGTTTTATGGGTAGGACTTCTTTGAGAGACTTTTATGTTATACATGAGCAGACGTTAGAGTGTGCTAGGCCTTGTGGAATGCCTTGCACAGCCCGTAATATATTTCAGAATATAAAGCCTTGGTCATCTCTTATTTTAACAGTAAATGTCAAGAAACAATGCCCTTATTTTGTAAAATTAATTAGTGTAACATTTTTGCAATGAAGTAATATGTTCTTTACCCACTTGCCATATTCCTGCTAAGGTGTGTTGAGCAGGTCCAGAGAGGGAAGAGGAACAAAGAAATGGTTCAAATGTTCCCTTTTTCATTTTGGTGAAAATGAAGTTTAAGTAAGTAAAATATTTGGCAAACAATAAAACGTAAATCCATTGTTCTGGATGGGCCACATCGCTAATTCTAGGAAAAAAGGAATTATCTGTTTGTATATCTCCTTTCCACACTCAAGTGGATTGCTAAGTGTAATTTAAAAGAATTTATAGAACTTAACATCGATGGGAGAATTTTGATTGCTCTCCTATTTTGTGCTCTTTTCAGCAAAATTGATTCTACAAAACTATCTTTTTTAAAGCATACAAACCAAATAATGAACCAATAGCTTGGTATTTTGGAGTCTGCAATGCAGCCTACTGCCTGGGACATATTTGGAACTCAAATATTTGTTGAATGAATTCTTATTAAAAAGTTCTCAAGTGTTTTTTAAATTCACAAAGCTTAAGGGTTTTTTTAAACCTCACAAAGTTAGATTGGTCACTGCCAGCAAGCAGCTTATAGTCCTAGTAGGAGAGAGATTGATCACTCTCTGAGGACCCAAATCGGAGCCCAGAGGGTTTTGTGAGTCCCCAAGAGGGGGCGGAGTTGTAGGAGAGCTCAGAGAAAGCATCGTGGGACAGGGGAGGGTCTTTCAGAAAATAACAGGAGTCCGGCTGCCTGGAGTGTGGGGACAGGCGGCCCAGAGGATGGAGAGTGGGAGCAGGTGGGAGGCGGCCTGGCGAGCCGGCTCCTTTGCCTGCAGAAGGGGCCAGTGGAAGTCTCCCAGGGTGTGGTGCCCGCTGGGTTCTTCGCATTTGACCTTGGAAGGTCCATGTGCTACAGTAGGTCAAAGAAGGCTGCTCCCTACAAACAGCGGGGTTTCTAGGCGTTGTGTTTTCACTTATTTGTTTATTCATTAAGCATCTAACTTAATACCTAAGTACTTCCTGTGCAGTAATTATAGAGTTTGAACATGTTTGATTCATTGATATTCCCCTAGGCTTGTTGAACCACTTCCTTTGGTGCTAATGTACACACATTATGTCTCCGGGGCCTAGCCCGGTGCCAGGCGTTTAGTAAGCACTCAGAGGTTAATGGCTGAATGCACGGAAGAAATAACGGAGCATCAGTCCAGCCCTTCTTCTGCAGAGCTTGATTTTATGGCGTTTGTATTTCATCATGACCATCGGTCACCACTGGCCCAGTATCGTGGGATACTTGCCACACGGTGGGAGAAGGTTCAAAGCCTTTGTTTCCTTCCCCAAACTGTTTCATTATTGTTGTTTGAGTTTATTTTGGGCATACCCTGTCGTGTCCTTTACGTTCCCCCACCACCCCGTACACAGGTTTCTGTTTTCTGAAAAGTACAGCCTTCCTTGTGAAGAGGAAAGAAAGAAAGGCCAGCGGCCCACACCCGCCGCTCCCACAGTTCCCTGGCTGCTTTCACACCGGATTCTGGAGCCCCTTAGGGAAATCCCAGAGGGGCCGGGAGACCAGTCCGTGCCTGGAGAGTGAGCCGGGAAAAGCCTTCCGTGTGCTCAGCCCTGGCCACCTCCCCCTTGTATTCGCAAATCTAGCTTGAGTGACTTTATAAGCGATCAGCGTGATAAAGCTGGTGGATGGAACAAATTCCTGGATGAGAGCTTGGGCTTATCTTTGTTCGTATGCATTTCAGGGCGTTACGAGGGAGAATAAAGTGAGAGCGTCCTGGACCAGAGGCGATGCCTCACTTGGCGTGAACCTGCCGATGTGGCGGTTTAGTTAACTCAGTGCGCAGTCTCCATTGGGGCGGTGCAGGGCTCCGGTAGATCCCAAAGGGTCTGCGAGTCCAGCAGGATGCTTTCTCTGGGAATGGGAGCATTCACTGTTGCTTGAGCGCTGTTCTGTGTGTCCGTGAGGAAGCGGCACGGGTGGACAGTTACACATTCACCCCTTCAGAGCCCACGTGTGTGTCTGCGGTCACCAGGGCCTGCCCACCGCCCTCTTCCTAAAACACTGCTTTCATTATGTCACTCCTCTCTCCCTGCTCCAGAAACCTTCCACGGCCTCCCCAGACTCCTTGACCTGGCACTGAAAGTCCCTTTAAGGAATGGCGGGTGTTTGGAGAAGGAAGGGTGGTCGGGAGGAGGGACCCTGTAGCCCTGGGCAGGAGCAAGGTCAAGGAGCTCAGTGAAGAAGGTTACTGTAACACGGGTTTCCCCCAGCACTTGAGAAGTTCCAACAGAAATCCGATCAATGACGGTGCCTTCGTGTCCACTTACACTTAATTGACAGCTGGACTCAGATCATTGTGGGGGGGCCTGGCCGACACTAAATGTTTGGGGCCTTTGTCTCTTAGGTGGAGTGCGGGACTTTGTGTTGTGGGTGTCCGCCATTGCCGGGCCCCCAGAAACTTGAAATGACTTCATGCAAAGCGTCCCTAGGAGAGATGGATTTAAATGTATTCTTTGGTTGTTATAATGTCCCCCTCTAACACAGAGTTAAATCCTCCACATTAAGCTTCAAATTATATGGATTTTTTTTTTCAACTTCCTTACCTCTTTCCCCCAAAGCTTAAAATTCTAGTGCTTAGTATTCTGGCTTGAGCATTTGAGATTTCATTCCAGCATGCCACGCTCTTAAGTTAGTTAAGTTTAATAAGATTTTTCTGGCTCGCTTATGAGCTTTTTCTTGGATCTCTCAGTAGTGATTATTATTCACATCTTATTAAGAAAAAGTATAATCTGCACTCTCATTTAGCGTGTTTTGTACAGGGCTCACGGCAACAGTCTGGCATGGGGAAGCTCAAGTTGAAGGGCAAGTGCTGTATAATGGAGTGTACCTTGAACATGTCACACGGGGGACTGTCGTCTCCATAACCTCCAACCAAACCATGCAGAGCTAACTTCAGGGCCAAGGGAGAATGTTTTCTTTAACCCAAGCTACTTCTCAATCATTTAAAAATATTTTTAATTGCCCAGTTGTCCTTTCAGAATTCTAATTGCTTTAAACCCTTTCTTTAAAAACAAAAAGGGGGGCACTCAGCCCCCGCTTTGGGGGTGTGCACTGCACAGGGCCAGGGCCACGTGGGGTGCTGGCCTTTCCTGCTGTCCCTCCTCGCTCCGCCTCGTAAGTGGCAGGGACAATATGTGTTTGAAAATGAACTTCCCAGGACCTGCCTCCCTCACCTTTCGGTGACCAGCAGAGTAGCTGCTCTCTGACCAGTGATCTGCTGGGCCTTGGAACGCCATCGTTTTAAGCAGAAATGATTCATAATAGAAGACGGAAATATGTTCCTCCCCCATTCTCGCCCAGTTTTGTACAATTCCTTTCTTGTTTACCAAAATAACTAGGGGGGGAAGAGCATTTTTTGTTGTTTCTTAGGAGCAGGCTTCACTAATAAGAGAAAAAAATTTTAACTTAAATTGGAACTCAAGCTTTCCATGAGAGTCTGATTTGCCCCAGCTTTTAGGGGGTTTGAGTCTGCGTGAGACAGACTCATGGACATTACACACAAAATGTGTTTTTCTCAGAGTACTGGCATTTTTCTTCTCCCAACAAATTGGTTAAGTTGGTGTGGGGCTTTATAAGTATGTGCAAAATGCATTTTTTTTCGTCATGGTTCACTGAATTGCCTTTTCACATCTCTGCAGTGTTCTTAATGTCTCTAGGGGGACATTGCAAATTATTTAACAGCTAGACAGCAGGTGAGTTTTCTGAGCTCACCAGGAGTGGCCACTGAGTGCATGAGTGGGCTGCACGGCAGACGGAAGTGAAGGCGGGCCACCGGGGCAGCCCGGGCACGGCGTCTGTGCATCTGGTGATTATCTGCGTGATACGTGATTGGTAATGAACTTGCACGGCACTTCTTACTGCGGTAGCAAGCACTCAGTAATTGTTTCTTGAATGACTGCTAAAGCATTAAAAAGCGTTTTAGCAAAAAAAATACAGTAATTCATTCTTTTACGTTTGAGCAACACAGAGAGGTGTGACCAAGAGGAGAGACTTCAAATCAGAGCAACGGGGACTCAAGTCCGGGCTCTCCTGCTTATTATTAACCACTTCGTTAACCCTTTGCGCCCTGCAGTCACAGTGCCTTCTTCTGTGAAGTGGTGGGTTCCTTGGGCTGTTTTCAGGGTTAAGTTAAAGAGTGTGCGTCAAGTATAGCACAGTACCCGTGTATAGTAAGGGCTCAGTAAAATCAGCAGTACTGTAATACAAATATGCAGCTTTAGGTGAGTCAAGTCTGTTTTCTTCACTAAAGATAGAAGTACAAGGCCCAACCAAGTTCCACTTCGTGATTTTTCAAAAATCTTCACGAAGAAGAAGGGCGGGTCCACGGACAGGTACAAATGACCCGTGGACGTGGACAACAGGGTGGGCATTGATGGTGGGAGCTGGAGGGGGCGGGGAGCAATGAGGGGAAATTGAGACAACTGTAATGCAACAACAATAAAAATAAATAAATACACTGACGCGAACATGAAAATACATCTTTACACTCATTTAGGAGTATTTTAGAATGTTTTTAATGATGCTGAAACAGTATTAACGTTTTCAGGTTATTTTGTTTTAAAAGTACAGAAGGGAGAGACTCTTGTGGTAGCAGAGTAAGAAATCATCTACCCCAGCCCTGGCTGGCGTAGCTCAGTGGATTGAGCGTGTGGGCTGCAAACCAAAGTGTCTCAGGTTTGATTCCCAGTCAGGGCACATGCCTGGTTTGCAGGCCACGGCCCACAGCAACCGCACATTGATGTTTCTCTCTCTCTTTCTTTCTCCCTCCCTTCCCTCTCTAAACATAAATATAAATAAAATCTTTTAAAAAAAAAGAACCTTGGGGGAGGGGGAGAAATCATATGCCCCATCCCAGCTATGAAACATCTGAGATCTCCTCTTCCCGCCTGTGTCTCTCCCTGTAATGGACATCCCTGTGCTCACAAGAGCGCGTCCAACATTTTCATCTAAATGTTCTGCCCAAGGATCAGAGGAGAGCACCTTGAAATCCTTAAATAAAGCACGTGCCCCTGCATTAATTATACTTAGTAAGCTTAGGCACTTAATGTAACCAGATATTGGTGACGCAGGCAAGCTCTTAAACTTTGGAAGAAACTAAAATATAAGGGAGCACAACGATATGGATTTTAAGTAATCTATTCAAAAGTAGCATAATGATAGATAACAGCAGCGAGAGTAGCCTTGCTATATATAGATCAAGAGGTTCTGTTGCTCATCAAAGGCCTCTTATAGGTAATCTGAGATCTCTGCAAGTCACTTGCACAGACATTTCTACAATGTCACTCAAGAGATGAATAAAGACTCATCTAAGAGTCGCCCATTTAAAATGTTACCGATACTTCATTTTTATATATTTTCCTAAAGTGGAGCTAACTTGATTTTTGGCCATCTAAGGTTCTCCTGAAACCTTCCTTTTTGGCTGTCTTTAAAAAAAGGTGATTCTTAGCTCTGGCTGGCGTAGCTCAGTGGATTGAGTGCGGGCTGGGAACCAAAGTGTCCCAGGTTCGATTCCCAGCCAGGGTACATTCCTGGGTTGCAGGCCATAACCCCCAGCAACCGCACATTGATGTCTCTCTCTCTCTCTCTCTCTATCTCCCTCCCTTCCCTCCCTAAAAATAAATAAATAAAATCTTTAAATAAATAAATAAATAATATTTTTAAAAAAGGTGATTCTTGAGGCAAAACTAATCTGTGAAGCCTGAATGTTGGTTACGTCTGGAGGCAGAGTACGGTGATTGATCGGAAGGGGACCAGTGAGCTTGTGGGGTGCTGGAAAGGTCCTTCCCCTATCTCGACCCGATCGGTGGTTCTTTGGATATGTTGTATGCACATGTAAACACCCATGCAGCTGAGCACTTCAGCCTTGTGTCTCTGACTGTGGAGCTAGTGAAACAGGAATAGTTTAAGAGAATGACATAGGGGATTTAAGAATCTCCCTTTTAATCCTTTCACCTTCTTGGCCAGTCCAGGTACACTTGGAAGTAAAGGACAATATTCTATTCATTTTTATATTCCTGGTTATGTAGTCGGAGGGGGAAGGGAGACAGGGGGAAGGCTTCAGGGCTGGTGTACTCACCGCCTCCAAAAAGAGTTTCTCCATAAACCCTACTCCACACCCTGAGCTGCCACCGTGAGGTTTATGTGTTTATTTATGCCCCTCTTGATTTGAAGATAGCAAAGTTAAGTTGCATTTTTTTCCCAGAATCTAAAAGGTAGAGTGTCCTGTGACATGATCACATTCTCGTATATATCCTAGGTCGTGTCTTCCCCCTTGTATCTGTCAGCCTCTCCTCTTCCTCATGCATTTTCTGAGAAATCGCTGTACCTTTACTTCTTACCGCTCAACACACACGAGGTGAACTGGGACTTTCAGGACGGAGGAGAGATGACAGAGGCGTGATTTAAGGGTGCCGAGGAAATAGCGGGTGTCCTCAGGCAGCCTTCCTTAGGGAGACGGTAACTCATCTTTTCCATCTCTCTGCCAAATAGTTTATCACAGAAGCGAGCCAAGCTTATAAAAAGATTTGTTTTCCGTATGGAAGAGCCAGATTTGGAGCCAGGAAGAAGGAGCGGAGAAGGTGTCTTTAACATTTACGACAAGGAGTCCTTGGGTTGTGGACATGGGTAAGCCTTTCCCCCCGAAAGACTTCGGTCTGAGGCGGGCTCTGCGAAAATGGACTGTGCTCAGTCCACGCAGAACTGAACGTGAGTTCGCGTGGTAAGAAGTAGTGTATGCACGCGGGGCAAGTGTGCGGGAGTCCGGTAACACGACTGCCCTTGAGTTGCACGCAGTTGTTCCGCGATCAGGTTGTTCTGAGTGAGCAGAAAGACTGAAATTGCCTTCAGGACTTTTGCTCTAGACTATAATTTCACATGTGCACGTCATCGGAGGATTAAAGCTCTCCCATTTGGTCGACGGCCCCTTTGGTAATCTCTTCAGATCTTTCATTAACTGGAATTATTTTCAAGTGACAGATGCAAGAATAACACTCTAAACCCATTAGTTTTCTGAAGGGAATTAGGATTTCCTACATACTCCGTCTGGGGACTTGCCTATCTGGAAGCCAGAATGTGATTCTGTTAGAAGAATTAGATCAGTGGGTCCACTCGGACAGAGAGTCAGACCTCGGTACGTACGTGTAAGACCCTAATACGTGAATGTGCTTGCTGACTCGGGGGCCCCGGACTTCCGCCTAGCCCCCATCCTCAAATGCGGCCAGACTAACGTTCTTACCTTCTGGCAAGCCAGGGAATCATGGGCAATGTCCATCCAGGAGGTAGGAAGGCAGAAAGTGGATCTCCATGTTCCCATTATTCCCGGTTTCCCCAAACCTGGCTAACGAATGGGCACCCACTAACCGAGAGATTTCTGTCCCCGCTGTTGCAGTCCTGGAAGGACATCTCAGCATCCACACCTGTCCCCATGGATAACTAAACTCGAGGGAACAGCTGTTACCTAGATGTTAACCACAACCCACAGCCTGTACTGGGCAGGGCTGGGTGGTTCAGCCAGACTTCAGAAATTTGGGCTCCTGGAGGCACAGGTGCCCTGTGGTCAGCTCGTTCTTGTCACGACGCCAGAGGCCGTGTCCTTTATGGAAACGAAGTTTTGGACTCTGCTTTTCTCCTTGAAACAGGGCTTTTCAGAAGGTGGTAACTGAAGCATCTCAAGGTCTTAGTCAGTGAAATGGTGAAAAAAACGGACGCCTGGATCAAGGATGACTCGAATTGTAAAAGACGTCATAGAAACTACAAAACAAATATAAAGCGCATGTGCAAAAAGTCATGTTGGAAAAACATTGGCAAACTAGGAAAAAAATATTTGCCACAGTTGTGATGTTTCATGGCTTGCATACAGACCTCTTATAAATAAATAGGAAAATAAATTTATGTAGGTAAAAGAAACATAAAGAGATATATTGGTGTGAGTACAGTTATATAAATAAGTAATGGGAAATAGAATGGAACATTATACAGCTACTAAAAATCATGTTTGCAAAAGATTTTAATTACATGGAAAAGCTCGTTATCCAAACAGGTAATACTTTAGATGTTCAGTATGAACCTAATTGTGCATGTTTAATGTGCATATTTAGGCACAAAGGATAAAATACTGAAAGGGAAATAGATCAAAAAGAATTACAGAGTTTAGATCTGTGTAGTGAGAGTAAGGGGTGATTTTTAAAAATATAATGTTCTGCTTTTTCAAACAAAAAACGAAGTGGGTATAATCAGAAAACAACCAACATTGAAACAAAATTTATCTTCTCATTAAAGCGTGGCTCCTCCTTTAAAAATTAAAGTGCATGTTTAAAATGGACACAACATTAAGCAAAACAGCCTACCCCAAATTTTTTTTAATGAAGATTTTACAGTCTTTCTTGAATAGTGGCTGGGAAAAGCAGGAAAGAGGCTTTTGGAAATTTTAAAAACACGTCTTTGAACTGGAGCAGTGCCGTGTTTGCTGTTCTGGGAATGCCCATCGGGTTAATGAAGATGACGGACCAACCGCTCACCACCACCGTCTTGGAAAACCTGGTGCCCTTTGCTGCAGCAGCTCTTCCTGCTTTGACGCCTGCACTTGTCCCTCCCACAGCGGTCCTCAGGCTCCGGGTCCTCTGAGTGCGCAGACGGGGAGCCCCGCCCCCTCCTGCCACCGAGCACAATTTCATCAAACCATTCATCCTGCCATTTATGATGTCTCCCTCTCTAGCTGAAGAAGAGTCATTATTTTCCAATGCATTTTAAGACGCTGGCTCTTACCCCTTTTATGGGAGGGGCTCTGTGATTGATTCTTCACATGAAATATTTCAACATAGAATGTTCATTAGGGGAATCCGCCCCCGTAGCTTTTACCGTGGCGGAGCCTTAACACAGGCAGGGACCTAAATGATCTGAGATCTCACGGGAGGGGACAGTGAAATTTCACAGCAGGAGACGGCCTTAGAAATAATGCAGTCCACTCTCGACTCTCGTTGTTTTACAGATGAGGACAGACGCCAGAGAAGTTAAGGCCCAAGGTGAACACCCATTTAGTACTAGGTCTCCTTACTTCTCACGGGGATCTGAATACATTCTCCTTCGAATAAATTCCTAAAGCTTGGGGTGGTGTTGGAGGTCTCTGGCATCTATCATAGGTTTGGGGGTTGCAAATAGAAGCTGTGCCTTGTGAAAGGAGGACATTGAGTTCCAGGTGTCAGCAGGCTGTCCTGGCGCCACCGTGTCACGAGGGCCCCACTGCAGTGTGAGAACATGGGGTCCCACCCCGGTGGGGTGGCCCTCATTTTTCTTCAGAAAATTCTCAGTTGTGCTCAGTCTCATTCCGTTAAGCTTAGTTGTGTTTTTTTTTAAACCTCAAGACTTTTGGCTGAGAAGAAGACCCTGTTCTATCTGTATTGTTTTTATAAAATTTGTGTTGAGTTTTGCTTTGATCTTTTCTTTATGAAAGCTTTTGACAGTTACTTAAGTTACCTAAATTTAATTTTTAAGCTAAAGGATGAATATGAGAAAATGTGAGTAAGGAAGAAAAATCAATTCACTGTGTATATTGTTGTTCTTAAAAGCATAACTAAAGAATTCCTGTAGAGGTTGAGGGAATACTCTATTCTCCTGGCTAGTAAAATAAAGATATCACAACAGCTGCAAGGTATTGGTTACACTGTTGGAATTCATTTTGATACAGTGGATTTTTATTATTTTTTTAACTCCCCCCATGTTTTTTTTTTTAATAGCAGGTGTGACTTTTAACCTTCCCAACTGAAACTTGTACAATGTTGAGTGATTTTGTAGGGGGAAAATAATTTAAAATATGTGGGAAATGAATTTAGGAAAGATTAATCATCTTTCCTTATAATTTTGAGCTCGAGTAATAGCTTTTACATTGAGCAGAATATAGACACGTTATTTTAAAATTGAGAAGCAGCAAATACTGGAGAAGAAGACAATTGGCAACTATGAATTATGATTGTTTATACTTTTGACCTTTGGTCCAACCGATGAAGACTTTGTCCTGTTGATGAAACAGATAAAAACTTATTTTCAGAGACGCAAATGTGTCTTCACTGAGGCTATAAACTAATGTTTATTTAATTTGTACAGTTTGTAATGAAAATGCAAAACATTTTACTCTTTTACAGATAAGATTCATGAAATTTTGAAAGTGGAGACATGTTTGTGTGTCTTTCTTATTTTAATAAAATTAGTGCAGTTTATTTGTAGAATCTGGGGCTTCATGTAAGCCCCACAAATGTACTCACAAATCTGTGCTGTCAACCTCCAGGCTAACCTTTTGGACAACCTCCTTGTGTTGTAAACCAAATTGTCACTCACTCCACTTCCGTAGGCACCGCTACCATTTTAATTCATTATACACAGATGCGTTAAATGCAGCTTTAAGCATTTCTAATTGTACTTAAAGGGCATCCTTATATGCAAATATTAAGCAATAGTGAGTGTGGAAATGTGTTGAAATGTACATAGGGTATACACATATAAGCCTTGGTTAATCCAAAATTTCATCTGAATTTTTTCTTGGAACGCCATATACATTTCTGACAGTTGATACCCATAGTTTGAATTCACACATTTAGAAGATCCTCAGAGGCTTTCCGAACCACCAAAGGGAGATGTGGTCTTTTCCCATTCTCTCCCTTGGCGCTGTAAGCCTGGAACAGGGCGCTGGCTCCCAGCCCCACCTCCTCATCTGCAGTGTCTCCCCTTCCCACTTCATCCTGCTTGTGGCCACCAGGTCACTCTCCTGAACAGTGTGTTCGCCGTATTCGTTCTTGCTCAAGAAACTTGAGCCGCTTCCTGTGTGTCGTACCCATTCTGGTCTCCTGCTTTCCCCTGCTGTCACCGGAAGGCCCGCTGATGTGCTCGCGCTGTGGAGATGTGCCAGAGGCCTTGGCACGTCGCTTTCTTTCTTTCTCCCTCCTCTTGATCTACCCTAAAGCTACCTGTCCTTTAAGACCAAGCTCGAATTCTACTTCTTATGTCAAGTTCAAGGGCTACTCTTTGGACTACTGTATTGCAATATGACCTCCCTGTTCCCCATGCACCTCATGTTTTTACTACACCTTTAAGTTCTTATTATCTTCTTGCATTATTCTCTAATCTCTTGTCTGGAGGTCACATTTTCCTGGCAGACCGTCCCAGCCACTGGTTCAGGCTCTGACCATGTAGTTTCTACTCCAAGCCCCACTGAACCAGACCCCGGGGAAGGGCCTGGAAATGCCTGTTTCCAATGAGCTACCCAGGTGACTTCAATGATGATCAAATTACTCAGTGTCACTTAACTGCGTAGTAAATATTTGAGTTGACGGAGTGAACAATGGGTGTCATATTAAATGTATTTTTAAGCTCTTTGAAAACTTATGATCTGCGTATAATGTTCCTTTTGTTCATCCAGTTCAGTCAGCCAGCGCGCCCCCTGCTCCCCAAATTCAGCGTCAGTGGGAGAAGTTTTCAAACAAAATATTTCAGCCACACATACATAAATGAGTACATATGCAATTTCCCTTTATAAAAGTTTTTTCACTTCTTATACAGTGAATTCATGAACACATTCTCACAAAGAATTCAAAAGTACCAAAACTAACTCTCGATTTCTTCTCCCGTGGCAAACAGCTATCCATTTGCCATATTCATTCTGCGTTTTTAAAATACACTCACGTATTTTGTATTTCGTGTTTCCCATAAACACAGTATGAATTGTTTTGAGACTTCTCACTTTCTCTTGGCATTCTTACCCTGTCAGTACCTGTGTGTATGTTTACGTGTTCATTCTGTGTCGCATTCTATAGGATGGATGAGCCGACACTTAGCGTCCTTCTACTCATAGGTGGGCATGTAAGTTGCCGTCACGTTTTTCCCTTGCTGTAAACCACAGTGAACATCCTTGCTTGTGCGCTCTCGTGAGCACGTGCCATTTGCTCCTGAAGAAGTTTCTTCCCGCTCTCCCCGCCTTTCGATTTTGAGTTCACAAGCAATCTCTCCTAGCCTGCACCAGGTTTCCAGGTTGTGGCAAAAAGGAGCAGGATCAAGTCAGGAGGTTTGCCTCCTAGACCTCACCCTCCATGGACTTTCTCTGTGACCTCAGACCTTTTTCTCCTTCCTTACATGATGGTGTTAGGTGGGGTGACTCTTCGGGTTCCTCGCAGTTCTAACCATCAGTCTCTTCCTCAGTTAGGCACGTGGGCGTGATGCCATTCATTGACTGTACTCGGCTAGTTGCAAGCGCCATTTGATTCTCGTAAAATAAATCAGAAAGGTTCGCAGTGCTTGCGCATAAAGGGGCCGTTACGCTTTATTCCACGTTAGTCTTCTGAGCTACTTCATGGATGCTTCAATGCCATTTCTAGGTGAACTAGCAGTGACAGCGGGTGGTAGGAGGAGTCATACTTTTTTCCTTTAGATAACGTTCACCCTTTTGTAGAAACCTGTTTTTCCTACCAGCTCGTTTTTAGGTGTTACCCACTTCTCCCAAATGCTCAGCAATGAAAGGACTTGCTCTGGATCATTCAGCTGTTTCGGCGCCCAGGCTTCCTCGCATCTGCCGATTCACTAATTTCTCTATTTTCTTAAGGACAGCTTCTGCATACTCCAATATTTATTCAATACATGCTGAGTTTCTTTTGTAACATTCATAAAGTGTCTGGTACTTATTGGGTGATCTTTAAACATGAGTCCTGCGCTCCCCACCTGTCCCTCCAGCCTCCTAGGCTGTTTCAGACTTTGTTGTAACAGTTGGGACTCCGTTCCTACCCCCCAGTCTCAGACGTCAACGTGACCAATCCTTGGAGGCCACAGCCCCCGAGCGATCAGGACATGCATTGCGTAAGTTGCTGTGGTTTGTTATTCTTCAAATCACTTGACGAGACCATGACCATTTAGCTCTGGTGCATGAAAGATGAATTAGAGGCCAGGCTTAGCGTGTCTGCGGGGTTCCCATTTCATCCTCACGGTGCAGCCCAAGCACGCTGCCACCGATGACTCATGGGAACACTCAGCGACGAAGAGTGGCAGTGTTTTTGTTGGACGTCTTTTAAAGAACGCTCGTCGAAGTGCGAGTGCTTTATTGCAGACCCTTCTTCCTAACGCACCGGCACCAGGCTGAAGTTATTGCTCGTATTTATGAAAAGGCAACGTGGTTCAGTCCGAGGGGACTGTTGAGACAGACTCACACGTGCTACCCGGAGCACTTTTTTACTTGAATTTGGTCATACCATCAAGAGGAAAGCCTACTTTCTTCTATTATTTCAGTTGTTCAGAACTACACAAAGCTGTTTTCCCCCCCAGAGCTTTGCTTTCCCTGAGTGCTAGGAAGAGCCCTTTGGAATTGGGGAAAGCTGACACTGTCCCTCTGTGAGTTGTGATATTGATCCTGCAGCTCTGTCAACAATGGAATTCTCTCGACAGGTGTTTTCACATCTCAGCATCCCCATTTCCATCACCCTCCCGTCTCCCATGCTCGCTCACCCCAAAAATCATTAAAAGAGAGAGAAAAGGTGAGGGACAGAGACTGTTGACAGCTTTTCCATTTTTTCTTGTTTCTTGTTAACTTTTTCCCTTCTCATACTTCTTTCTTTCTATTACCTTTAAAAAAATTGTCCTTGCCTCTGTACCAGCCCCCATGCACCTCATCACGATTATCCCTCTGGTACCTCCTCCCGAGAACTTCCCGTCTCATTGGCTGTTCCCATGAGCGACATAGGGACACAGAGCACACTCGCAGGTCCCTGGGGTCCTGGAGCCAAGGTCCCCAAGTGCTACTCCCGTTCTCGGGCGTGAAGTGCCAGGGGCCACTTATGACTAATTACCAGTCCTCAAGGTTGTCAGTGCTGCATTTTTAATGTCGTTTTAGGGCAGGGTTGAGCTTAGTCCTATAATGACATCACGGTCACCACTTTCATACACTAAGGCTTTCCCGAGTGAGAGAGAGTGGCACTCCACCTAGTCCTCTGGGAAGTGGGTACCACCCGAGCTTGGGAGGGTGTCCTGGAACACGCCAGCAGCATCTGCCTTGGGGCTTTTCCTCATAAGAAAAAAAAAAGCTAAAAACCTAACTGAAGAGCAGGCAGTGGGTCCTGCATAGGATTATTATCTATTTGTTTGTTTATTGGTGTGTGTTTTGACTGTATGGCATTATAGTGTGAAAGAACCCTGGAAAAACCTTGTTTCTCTTTATAATAGAAGCTAGATTTATGTGTCTATTTCTACGAGTTGCTGTTTATCAACAACATAAGTCTGAAGCTGGTGTGAAAAAATCATCCTGCAGGTTTTATTAGACAGATATAAAAAGTAGCACCTTGGAACAATTTCACACGCGGAGGAAGACTGCTTTTGAGGGGAGAACATGCGGGGCAGATCCTCCGCCCACCCCCTTTCTCAGATATTTTCTGGTAAGAGATTGCGAGGCAAGAACCAAAGATCACCGCACGGCGAATCAAAGCGAGTTCATGTCGTACCTGCAGTTACAGCGTGGGCCGTCTCCGACATCGGCTTGTCACGTCCAAAACCACTTTCAAAGGGATCTCGTTTCCAGGGGGTATCTTTGTGGTAAGCTCAGTTTTTCTTTTTCAATTGATGTCAAACGATCTCTACTTACGGTCTCAAGTTTAACGTAAGATGAAGTCTCTGCTCAACGCGGAAAGAATGCAGTGATTCTGTAGTTGTTCTGTCTTTAGGGAGGAAGGAAGTAGTCACTTCCGTGGATGTCTCAGTGCAAACAAAAAAAAAAAAAGAGAGAGAGAGAGAGAGGGGTAGCGGGGTAAGTAGGAAAAAAGAATATTTACATTTGTGACAGTCCAAATTGGTGTAATAAAATATCATTTCTTTGCGATCTGCTTGGTGTACCCTATCCCAGCGGCTCTGAAGATCACTTTAAACCTAAAGATAGCAAAATCTATAACGTACGGAAATTCAAGGGGTGGTTTTGAGAATGTGTAGCTTCAAAACTGGGAGTAAACATACCGGCTTTGTGTGCCAATCAAGTGATTGCCTCTTTATTTCAGTGTCTTACTCTCCCACTCTGTAAAAATGAATTTTTTCTCACGGCTCATTGATAGCTCATCATTGCTGTTCAGATAACACGTTCTCTAAAAATCGATGGGCGTGTGGTAATTAATAGACGCACACCTCTGCAAGTCCTAAAAAACATTAACTTGTATACTTAATAAGAATTAATTACATGGCATGTGAATTATATCTCAATAAAACTGTTATATTTTTTTAAAGTCAGTATGTCATTACATTTTGAAATATTATAGATTTTTTTGTAGATTCACCCCCCAAATTAAATGCTCTCAGTGACTTCTTCAGCAGTAAACATGTTTATCGAAAGCGCTGCGGGCCACTCGAGGGCAGCGGCTGCACCGCCCCATCTCCGCATGCTTCCACCTGTGGCGCCGGGCAGGTGTGCGCACCAGCTGGGCTTGCTTCTGTAATTAGGCCACTTAATTAAAACCCCAAGATAATCCATTTATGTATACATTCTAAAAGGCAGAGTTCATTTTTTTTAAGAAAAATATAGCCTTTGGAAAGACTAGATAAAGGCGCATTGCTGTGAAAAAATTGACATTGGATTAGGCAGGAGAGAGACAGTTGCAAAAGATTTGGGGGGAATCATCAACATCGAGATGTGTGTTGGAGGCCGCACAGTCGGGTTACTGGCACGCATCCTAAATCCTCCCGAAGATGACACCGCAGACCACAGCGCCTGGTGCGGCTGCGTAAGAAAGAGTGGCAGCTGCGTATACCAAAATTCAAAATTTTTTGAATTTTTCACTTGAACAAACCTTTCTATTCATCATCAGATTAATGGTTCCTGCAGCACTGAATGAGAGCGCCTCTACTATAGGATTTAGAGGCACAGACAACATCTTACAAAATGTAGTCAAGTGGTGAAGGAGCGTAGGATTGACATATGCGAAGGGGCTGAAGTTACAAACTCCGTGTGTGTGTGTGTGTGTGTGTGTGTGTACCAGAAAGAGACAGAAAAGGAAATTTACCCGCTTAGATATTTATGTTCCCATGTTCTTGTTCTCCAGCAACTACTGGCTTCCTAGCCTGAGAATAGTAACAAAAGATGCTTATTCATTCATCCAACAAATCGTGATCTGATACTCTCAAAGGGCCATGCATTGTCCTAGGTTTTGGAGAGGTGAAAACAGACAAGATCTGGTCCTTCTTTACAGCTTTCATGTCTTTTTCAGCTTTTAGAAATGAATTCTCCTTACTATACATACATGACAAGAATGCAGCTTTTGGTATTCTCCCATAAGGACGTGAATATTCAGTCTCTTAACTTGTTCTTAAAGCACCGAGTTAGGCTGTTCTTCCTGGAAACCCTGACTTGAATTTCCACATCTTCCAAAAAGGAAACGTCTTTTCCCGTATGACAGGTCAATGCTTTATGATTATCTCTGTGTTGTTGGTTTTGTGTCCCCCTTGGTTTTGCAGACAGAAACACACAGGTCAGAGAGCAGTAGTAACCTGGGCATCAAGAAGTAGGAGCCCTTATACAGCTCTGCCTCCTAAGGCCCCCCCGAATGACCGAAGGCAGACTGAGGTCCCTTTCAACCACGGGACCGGGGCAGCGTTGGGCTCTGTATTCTCTGATTGCTTCCAGTGCTTCCAGTCTCTGAGGCTGTTCCTTCTCCTGGATTTTGATACTTTAATGGCCTCAACATTGCTAATGAGGACATGTAAATCAGGCATGAAGTTGTGAGCATGTGCCTCTTTCAGAGACAGGTGAATGCCAAGTGCATTCTAGAATGAAAGCTCCGTGAAGCTTGGGACCCGGTTGGTCCCACTCATGGCTGTATCAGGAATCAAATAACTATTTTTAGGAATGAATGCATATATATTAGAAATGTGAATGGAGACAGAAAATAAGCAAGAAAACTGTAGACCTCAAAATAGGGTGCTTACTATTGGAAGAGTAATAGGTTGAAAGTAGGAAGATTAGAAGACAGGTTTTTGCATGCTGCTTTGATTCCCCCAAAGCACGGGACAGCCCGGTGGAGGATTTCAGGTTAGTAGATTGTACAGGAAGGAAATTTATTCATGGATTCAGCAAATATTTAAGTATCCTCTATATCAGTGTATGGTTATCGAACTCTTTAATCTTGTGACTCCTTTACACTCTCAAAACTTCTTAAGGATCCAAAGGGCTTTTGTTTATATGGGTTATTATAGCTGACATGTGCTATATTGGGATTGAAACTAAGAAATTCAAAATGTTTGTTAACTCACTTAAAATAACAATAAGCTCCTCACATATTAACATAAATAATTTTATGAAAAATATATTTTCCCAAACAAAAAAAACTAGTGAGATGATTAGCATTGTTTCAGATTTTTTGCAATCTCTTTGATGTGTGGCTTCATAGAAGACAGCAGGATTCTCCTGTCTACTTCTACAGTCAGTCTATTGCAATGTGCCGTTTGGCTAAAATATATGGAATTACCTAGAAAACCATGTAGTGTATGAAATTAAATAGAAAATCCAGCTTTATGCAGGTATGGAGTTTGAAAAGAGAGGGTCTTCAGACCACACTGTGAAAACACTGTACTTGGGAACAGGGAAACATGAGTAATGAATTTTTGTTTGTTCAAATATTTACTAAGTGCTTACCCATGTGTCAGTAAATTGGGAAACAAAATCTGGTAGGAATAAAGAGTTTGGAGGTTGGCGTGGAGTTGAATTTGGAGTTCCTCTAGATGACTTAGTCACCATATGGAGGTGATGGGGTACAAAGGCCAAGAGGAAATAAACACAGGGTGTGGGAAGAGCCGGTTGTGGTATATGCCAACATTTGTTTAAAGTGGCGGTGGAGTCAGATACTAAGAAATTGAAAGGTGCGGGAGCGGCTCCTCCATCTCAGAAAAGGGACATTTTATGCAAGAGAGTATCGATGTCCCATTTTTAAAAGGTGCTGGAGGGTCCTTGGTAAGTAAGGTAGCGGCTCAGCATGGAGACGGGAACGTGGATTCCCGTAAGACAGGAGGGAGTCCGCGGCTGCGGACTGGGGAACGCTGCGAGGTGCGGCTGATCCCATCAGGAGGGTGTGCAGGTGCCGCGAGCTGCCCGGCGGCGCCAGCACCCTCGCACCTGGTGGACCAGATGGCCCACATTCGCTGTCGGATCCAGGTGTGCTGAAACTCTCAGCTGCTTTTTTTTTAACCCTTCCCAGATTCTTCCAGGAGGAGAAAGAAGTAAAATGTTGAACACATACACACTAAGTCTTTATGTTATGGTGCCCCTTTTTCTGATGGTTTTCCTTTTTTTTTTTTTTTTCAGACCATCCAGACCTTTCAAGTTACCAAAAAGGTAAAGTAACCTGGATCACCTTTTTCACTAACCATCGTACTTGCATGCCTTTCCCCTTCTAGTCTTTTCTCCCCATGTCGCTGCTGTTTCCACTTTCCTCGTCATATATTTTTATGAAGGAAAAATAAATTTCCCCTGAGCTGGCTGCTTGAGGAGGTCTTGTATGTCTTTTATAGAGCAGCAAGGGGGGGTCCTCAAAGGTAATATACTATTACCCGAAAGGAAATCCCCCAGGTTCGTTATGTCCGCCGCCAGAAGAAAGACGTCTCAATACCAGAGATTCAGTGAAAAGGAAAGGAATTTAGTATTCATTTGAAATAACACAAACTAAAGTTCCCCACAAATGCACACGTCCTCCCAGCACCCTCCACGTGGCAAAGGGAGCACTTCCAAAGCCTCGTGGTCCTGACTCTCACCCAAGCCGCATGGTCCCAACCAAGACACCAAAGCTACGTGGTCCTAAACAGATGCATGCTCTCAAAAAGACAAACGTCTGGTTTCAAAAGAGAGACCCCAAATGGCTGCCTTGCTGGGTTTAAATCCCAGCGCCAATCCTCCTCTGCAGCCCCATTTCCCGCTCCTCCCACAATTGGCCACAGCTGCCCGCATTCTGGGCAGGTGTGCCCTGTGGTGTGGAGCCAATTATCTCCAAGCTCTTCTGCACCCTATTACACATCCCTATTTGGGGCTCCCCTCTTGGCTGCACCCTGTTACATCTCCACGAGCAGGTCTAATCTCCAGGTAGCTTTACAGCCCTTCAGTTCTGTTTGTGTTGAATCATTCACATTTGCCTGATTCCTTTGCGTTCCTTCCCGGAATGCGCTGGCTTCTCGGCGCCCTGCTTGTTGGGAGGAGATAATACTCTGCCAATTGCCATGGCTTGAATTCGTGGCACATTTTTTTTAAACAGGTTGGCTCTGTTCCTTCCTAAAAAGTCTGTTACCATACAAAGATGGAGGTATTCTTTTCCATGGAAATGTCAAGTTCTGTGTTTTCAGCAGAGGAGTTCCATTTTGAATGGATAACTTTCTGAGAAAAAGTATTGTCTCATCAGATGTGCTGGGTATAACACCCTAAAAAGCTCTAAGTGATCTTTGAAATTCACTTGCTAAAAAAGCTCAGGTGTGGTAACTCCGAAGCCTGTCTTCGGAGAATTACCCTGTTTTTGCAGGACATTGACAACATAAACTCTAACACGGGTGAATTCCCCTGCCGTGTAAAAAATGTATTTATTTTTTTAAATTTTGGTAAAATATGCACAGCATAAGTTTACTGTTTTGACCATTTTTAAGTGCTCAGTTCAGCGGCATTAAACACATTCACATTATTATGCTGCTATCACCACCATCCCTCTCTGGGACTTTTTTCATCTCGCAAAACTGTAACTCCACACCCATTACATGGTCACTGTCCACTCCTCCCTCCCTGCTGGCAACCACCGTTCTACCTCCTGCCTCTATGAATTTGGCTGATACCTCATATGAGTGGAATAATACCCTTTACTCGGCATAATGCCCCAGTTTCATCCATTTGGTAGCATATGCCAGAATGACCTTTTTAAAAACTGAATGACATTCCGTTGTATGCATCTGCTACATTTTGTTTATCCATTCTTGCAAAAAAGTATGGAAAAATAAAGGGAAGATGTTATATAAGTAAATGTGGCATAGTAAGAAGATTGGTTTTCATTTTTTTAGAAATAGAGCCTTTCAAATGACTAAAACTTTTGCATTTTGAAAAAATGTGTACATATTTTTGCTGTTGTTAGATTAACGGTTTTAAAATCTTAACTTCCTTTCAGTATTTACACATATAAATGCAACTTCTTAAAAAAAAACACCTTTTCTAGTTCCCCTTTCCCACCCTGGCTGGAAGTAATTTCTTCCTTCACTGAATCCACAAAACACGTTACCCATCCCTCTGAAAACACACCTCCGCTTACCTGGTTCTGTAGGTATCTGAGTACCTGTCTGGTTTTCTGGATTAGGCTCTACGTTCACTGAGGGCAGGATCCATGCCTGCCAATTTCATATCTCCTGCATTCCCTGCCTCCTTACTACACGAATCAAGTTAGTGAATGAGTGTATTGCCTCGCAATCGAGAAAGAGTTCTGCATCCACTCTTCCTTTGTGAAAGTTCTTAGGTTTCAGTCATGCCTCCCACCAAATTGGTAGTCGATGCCGCTGGTTTGTAGGTAAAAGTGCCCACATTCGAAAGAAAATCGATCCATGTAAAATGAAGTATGAGTTGGCTGTGAAACTGGAAAACTTAGGATTGCCAACATTTTGAAATGCTTACTTTAAAGGACAAGAAAGAAGGGAGAGCTATTGAGGGAAATGGGGAAGGAGAAACCAATGATGGGATTTTTAGGAAGAAAGGGGTAGCCCACGGGTTAAACATTGCTCAGGTGGAGAGAGATGAAAACCAGGACTAGGCGGTTGATGTTGGCAGTTTCGGAAGAGTCGTGAGAGCAGAACCCGGGCTGGAAGGCGGCTGAGGATTGGGCGGTTGGTCAGGAAAAGAAGGTCGTCCGTCCAGGGCATTTAACACTCTCCGCAGTGTGGCTGGCCGTCTGCTCAGAAGGGAAGGGGAGAAAGAAGACAGTGTTTCCAGGAAGGCATGGAAGGGCAAAGAAAAAAAATTGGAGGCTAAGAAAGGAAAATTTACCCTGGAGGGTTTTATTGTAACACAAGTGGCCCATTTAAGAGAGGCCCCCGCATGATGTCACTTGAGCATAAGTTCACCCTGTAAGACACTTAGCGTATTTATTTTAACAGTTATTTCTGATCTGGCTCCAGAGTAAACCCAGCGTCAAGGTGGCTGGGAATCGGTGGGTATATGTGGGGGACTTCCCATTGGATGCTCATGAAAAGGCCAGCGTGGTAGTCACAGCGTGGCCCCGGGGGCCAGGCAGCATGCCCACTCGCCCGGATCCACCGCTCACCCCCGAGCCCACGTCTCCCGTTCTGCCCCCTCTGTGTCCTCGTCCTAGAGGAGGAGGGGAGTCCTGCAGACCTGGGTTCTGCTGGAGACTGAACCTGTTGACAGTGTGAGCCTGTAGACCGCAGGGCTCCGGGTGGAGCTGTGGGCCTTCACCCGGGCAGCTGGGCCAGCAGGAGGGCCTCGGGGACTACTGTCCCCTGGCCATTCACCGGAGAGTGACCACCCACTGTAACCCAGGCGTTGCAGGGGTGAACTGCATTTCCATTTCCGTTGTGTCGTCTCAGTATTTCCAAACTTAGAACAGGCAGACGAAAGACAAGTATTGCACAGTGTGCAGAAGAACATATTGTAGTAAAAAGAGGGGTCCCTTCTGAAAATTCTTCTCGTGTACATGTGGTGCACTTTCCAAAGAAAATAACGTTCAAGTGCTCCATTCTTTAAGCTTAGCGTGTGCGCCCTGGGCCCAGACTCAGCAGGGGCGGAATCAGCACAAAAACATACCAGTGAGCTTTTACTGGCCATTTTTAATTTCCTCTACATCCCCAAGTTTCCTGCTTAACTCGATTTTTATCTCAATATGACAGCCACTGTCGGAGTTTCAGATTGTGCATGAGACGTTCGTTTCCCACGCGGTGCCCGTAGCTGATACCCTGGCGCAGAGAGCAGGGAGACCAACGCTGCGGCGTTCGGGAGAGACCCCCATCTGAGCAGACTTCACTCTCAGTAGACGAGGCCCCTCCCCCGCCCGCAGCTGCTTTATGTGCTCAGGCTGGCGGCTGCCTCGCTTCAGCTCGAACACGTGTCTCCAGGCAAGGCTAGCATGTGGAACACCTGTGGGAGGAAGCGGCCTTGCAACGCGGTGAGGTTAACCGCGTGTGGAAGGATTGTGCTCAAGTCGCCGACGCGTGAAGTCTCCACGTGTAGTCGGTGCACGTGTAGCTCGTAGAGCCGCGCTGCGAAACCAAAACCACATGTTTTCAAAGGCAGGCGAAGCAATTACTGCAGCAGGTTTCTAAGGTTGCTGTGCACGTGCGTGCGGATTTTTCAAGAGCGCAAAACAAAAAGCCATTATGTGGGGGAATTCAACTTCGGTATGAAAGCTAGGCCGGTCGGGGCCCACCGCCCTCTATTGGTAACACGTTTGGAAAAACGGGTAACTTCTGTTTTATTGGAAAGAAAATTGATCCATTTAAAATGAAGTATAATGAGTAATTGTATAAGCCTGAGGCTATTTTCATTTTGCAGGGCTGACGTTTGAAAGGTCTAAACCATAAAGGACCCTCTTTAAGTCTGAAACAATGAAGAGAAAGTCCCGAGTGTGCTATTGACAAAGGATTTGCTTGCTTCCAAAGCAGTTCCTTTCATCCTAGTTTGCATTTGGTGGAGGAGGAAATAAAGACTAAAGAACAGGAGCACGGGGTGTGTTCTAGAGATTCGAAAAGCTTCTGACCACTTGGTGTTTACATTTGAACAACCACGTGTTTTCCTAGCATTCAGAATCATTGTTAAAAAGTTATTCCCTCTTATCTAGCATAATTTTTTCCCCTAATGAGTTTTTAAATGCAGAATTTACAGTCTGGTGAATAATACTCAGACTCGAAAAAAAATGAGCTGATAGTGTGGCTTAGGAATTTAATTTTAAAATCGAACTTGGGAAAGGTACATTTGTGGCAAGTTGACTTACTCGTGATGCCTTTTGACGAACTATAGAAATGATCCCTGAAAGTATAGCCTTTGATGTCTTTTATTTCTCTTGTGTTTGAAGCAGAAGATGATGTCATCGTGGTTAAGAGTCCAGGCTCTAAAAGCAGACTACCTGGATTCCAAGCGTTGGGGCTTTTTTATTGAGATAGCATTATATTAGGTTCAGGTGTGCGACATAATGATTTGATGTTGTATGTATTGGCAAAACGAATACCATCGTGAAGTTAGTTAACCTCTTAACTAACAGGCAGATGCCTTTCTTGTGATGAGAACTTTCATGATCTGCTATTGGAGCCAATAGGCCATACGATATGATTAATTACAGTTGTCCTGCAGTGCCTTGCATGCCTGTGACTTTGTTTTAGATGCCTGGCGACTCTGAACGACAGCCTCACCTGTCTGCACTTTGCTTTCCTCTCAGTCTGAATGATGTGTTCGTTATCGTTTTGGCTGGAAGGAAAGGGATTGGTTTATGGGACGTTTGTGGTTTGGTTGAGTTATTCCTAAGATTCACACTACATGAACCTGTTTGTGGGCTGAGTTCTTCTTCCAGAATTTACAGAGCGAAAGTATGAAGAAAGGGAAAAGCCAGACAGCCAAAGTTCTGGAGGAGACGACAAGGAGTTTGGGTCCCCTGTTAAAATACATGTCCTTTCCTCTTAGGGAGTGTAGATCTTAGATCTTCCCTTTTCCAGGCACAGATACAGACAGAAAACGCTGTTTGTCAAAGAGAGACAGTATCCTGACTCCTCACAGCCTGTGGCACGTGACCACCGCTCACCTCTAAGCCACAAGAGGACCATGACCTTGTTACTTCTGGTTACAACTATATATAAATACTTACAATCTCATCGGATCTTTCACTGATAAATACCTGTACGGGGCCGGAATTATGAGGATTGAACAAATTGCTCTGTTAGGGAGCAGAAATCTCTCCGTTGCTCAAAGAGGCCTAATCTGTGATTTCTCTCCGCTCTGTAGCTACGCGGCCCTGATCGCCGACTGGCCCGTGGTGGTCCTGGGCATGTGCACTGTGCTCATCGTGGTCTGTGCCTTGGTTGGGGTGCTAGTGCCGGAGCTCCCCGACTTCTCCGATCCACTGCTGGTAAGGAGGGCGGGGCCGGCAGAATTTGTTTCTCTACATGCTTTAGCCCAGAACCGTCTCAGAAAAATTATGTTAATGCAGATCGCATTCTGTTACTTAGGTCCCCATTTTTTCTAAAGCCTTCTCAAGTCGTGAGTAAGTATGCACCTCTCTTTCTGCAAAGCAAAGACATGTCTTCTCTGTATTCTCAGGTTCTTTTTTTTTAAGATTTATTTATTTATTTTTAGAGAGGGAAGGGAGGGAGAGAGGGAGAGGGAAAGAGAGAGAGAGAGAGAGAGGGAAAGAAACATGAATGTGTGGTTGCTATGTCCTGCAACCCTGGCATGTGCCCTGACTGGGAATCGAACCTGCGATACTTTGGTTTGCAGCCCGCGCCCAATCCACGGAGCTACGCCAGCCAGGGCTTGTATTCTCATGTTCTTAAAAAGTCTAGAAGTGTGCTCACCATGAAAAATCTGGAAATTTTGCTTCTTGGTTCCCATGTTTAAGTTACAATAAAAAGCAAGAAATTAGAGAATCTGCATACTACAAAAAATTTTTCATTCCGTCTTTAAACTGTCCCTATTTCCCCACAAAGAAGCTAGAGGAGTTTCAGTGTTACTAAGAGACAGCAGGGCCCACCCTTCAGTGAACGTTCTCCTGGAGTGGGAGAATGAGGCAGAGATGAGCAGGATAACGACATCCTCTTCCTTAAACACTGTTAACGTGCACGATGTAAATTAATTTCACCATAATATTTTATAACATAAAAGTATGTACGCGAAAGAGAAGCTTCAGATGAGTTTTTATCCTCCTTCCTGAGACATGCAACAGACCAAAGAATCAGACTGTCCTGCCCCAGCAAACAGGTGATGGTATCACGTCAGCTTGTCCTGTTTTAACGCCGGTCAGCTCTGGAGGGGCTGTGAGAAACGTCTGTGTTTTCGGCTGAAAGCTATTCATCACCTTGAGGTTGTTTCTCCAGGCTGCTGTAATGACCCCTAGCCCGAAAATAAAGTACACTAACAGGGATTTGTGATTTTTTTTTTTGCCGCAGGGTTTTGAACCAAGAGGGACGACGATAGGCCAGAGACTGGTCACGTGGAATAACATGGTGAAAAATACAGGATACAAAGCAACACTAGCCAATTACCCCTTTAAATATGCAGATGAGCAAGCCAAAAGGTAATCATTTATTAACTTTCAGACACAACATCGCTTAACGAATTCCGCTTTTAAACATTGCCTGAGCAACAAGATTCCATGGAAAATGCGTGGCTCAAAATCTCGTTGAAATCGTCATCGGCGAGTAAGAGTTTGTTGTATTAGGATGAAAAAGGGAGGGTTTGGAGCTTTTTCCTTCCCAGAAGTGAGAAAATGAATGTTTGTTGCTTGTATTAATCCTTCTAGCTTAACTTCAAGTGCTCCCCAGGCCATGACCTTGAGGGTGTTGTTACAGGCATGCTAACTGAAAGAGCTAGCAATTTACTGAAGGTCCCCTTGTTCCGTTCCAGCCATCGGGACGATAGGTGGTCCGACGACCACTATGAAAGAGAGAAGAGAGAAGCGGACTGGAACTTCCACAAAGACAGCTTTTTCTGCGACGTTCCAAGTGAGTGGCAGTTGTGGGGGCCCGAGGCCCTCGGCGGGTCCCTGGCCTCCTTGACAGTGAAAGTGATGAAACTCTGGACGGATAGGTGTGCACGGCCGATCACACGGCTTCACCGTTCCTGTCTTCCTGAAAGAGGCTTTGGTTTAATTAACTTGTCCTTTTACTTGTCCAGGTCAGCCAACCACTGATCTGAATGTATTTACCTAGAGCAAAGATGAATAAGAAAGAGATGGTCAAGTTATATTCAATTCTTAAGGAAGGTATAAATCAAATAAAATTCTTGACCTGGCCAAAAATTTCAAGTCACTTTTTAAAATTCCTCCTGCTATTAAAAAAAAAAAAAAAAACTCAAGTAACAAGTACATATTTTGGGATTGATCCCTGAAGTAATCTACTGTATAACCCAAAATATATTTTTTAAATTTCGAGTCATTCAAAAAGCACATATTGATAGCCTTCTCTGCACCTGCCTTGTCATTGGGCGTCAGAGGTAGAGAGGTGACCGAAATCAAACCTAGGAGTAAGTCCCAAATGTGAAATGCCCGGGGGACCTGGGTCACCATGCCCACCAGTGAACGAATGGTGAGGCTGGCGGCGGAAGGCAGGAGGAAGCGATGGGGGCTGTGCGGAAGTAAAGAGCAACAGCTACTTTGCAGCAGAACGAGCCCTTGAAGAAACGAGAGCCCAGACAGTGTAAGAACGTCCCTGAGGTCAGGAGTTCCATGTGGGCAGCAAACTCACTCAGAAGCTGCTGCAACCTGGAGTTGGCCTAGCCACTCTGCAGCTGCCCGGGAGGGAGGGAGGAGTCGGACACCCAGACCAGGCGCATGCAAGTGTGTGAGGCACTGGTTAGCCCAGATCAGGAATGACCAATGGTGGATGATTACCTTCTGTCAGTGAATATTAACGTTGCAGCTCTTTTGATTTTAGCTTTTTTTTGTCGTTGTTGAGAATCTCTCTGCAGGGTGTATATTCCTGTCTTATCTGATCGCTAAAGGCCCTGATTGGCTCTTTGATGTTTCTGGATCTTGCCACGCCTCGGGGTCTTCATTGTGAACACAGTGTCACCAGACAGTAGTAGAGAGATAGCAAATGGAGACCAGGAAGAATGTTACACGGATCCCAGGAAGCATTGCAAGATTCTTTTTTTTTTTGTCTCTCATTAGAAAAGCTGGGCTCTGGTTAGTTGCATGTTCTGGCTAGTTTATTTCTCTCAGGGTGTTACATATATTGCTTAACCAGCATCTACCTGGTAGTTACTATCTTAACCAGGAAGAACATCAGCAAATTCCTGAAATACAGTCTTGTTTTTATTTCAGTAGTCAACACTAAATATTTGTCTCATAAGTAGCAGGTTCCACCCTGAAAAAATCATTTCCAACTCTAGTAAAATGAAATGTTCCACAAGACTTATTTTGACGTGTACATCAATCAACATAAGAGAATAGCCATTTGATAGAGACAAAAGGTGACCAAAGAAAACTTCATAATCATGAACAAAGTTTATCTCATACAGCGTTATTCCTAACTTTGTAGGTTGGTTTTCTTTGTTAGGACAAGGAGGCATTTTAGATCATGTAAAACTAATCTTTGTTGGACGTAGTTCAGATTTTTTGTAATGGCCGAGGCAGCAGAAACCGTGCCTCGTGAGCACCTGTGTTTTAATCACTGCATTTAATTCTCACAACTGTTGGACACAGGGGTTGCTGTCTCCGTTTTACCAGTGAGGAACCAAAGCTCAGAGAAGCTGTGGGTTACCCAAGGTCACCCGGCTAGGAAGGGACAAGACCCGGTCACACCCAGCTCTAACTCCAAAGGCCAAGCCCTTCCCAGAAATCACAGAACCTCCCTTATTCAGAAACATATTTGAGCATGATTTTCAAGATATTTTTTTCTGCACTGGTGGAGCAGAGAGAGTGTGCTCGCACCGAGAACGTAGGAGGTGGCCGTGACCCTCGCTGGCCAGCAGTCTGCACTTAGCTGACGTTTCTTAGTGCTTTGAAATTGATCACCTGTCGTCTTCCCCCTCCAGTTAGCTGCCAGAGAGAACATCCTTATAATCCATTCTCGACATCCCCTGGTGCATCGTTCTCTGATTTTGAGTACCATCGTGCCAATGTGTTGGGAAATGAAGGTGCATTTCATTAACCGCCTGCTGAAAGATCATATGGTTGTGCTGCCCAATGAGAGTCTGATCCAAGATGCATTTGTTACGAAACTCCTATGATTTTTAAGATGTAGAGAGTAGACAAAGGCTTTGAGCTAAGACAGTATTGTAGCATCGCTTTTCTAAAAAATATATTTTCTCCTGGAATTTGTCGAAGGTGAGCCATCCCTGCCGCTAATGAATTGTCCATGTGGTTTCCCCGTCTGTATTGCTTCTACATGCCCAGTCCTATGAAATACGGGGATCATTTGTAACCTTTTTCTTTTTTCCTATCACCAGGTGACCGATATTCCAGAGTAGTCTTTACTTCAGCTGGAGGAGAGACACTGTGGAATTTACCAGCAATTAAATCGATGTGCAATGTAGATAATTCAAGGGTACGTACAGGGAAACGGAAATGTGTTTAGCGCAAATAAGGCGATGTTTTTGAAACTCCTCTTACCGCCGTGCCCGGGGTCTGATCGGAGGAAGGGACTTACGGGGCTTACCTGCTGCGGAGTAAACACCAGCAGGCCAGCCCTGCGGTCTCCTAGATCCCAGGATCAAAGTGTCCGCATGTTTCCCCGCCCTGAACAGACCTTCTTCCTTAATAAAGGACTTTTTTCTTTCGCTCTCCTGTCCTTTGTCCATGATAGTCTTTTGCATTCTTTCACAGTGGATTTCCTTTCAGGATAACAGTTAAGACTTTTTTTTCCTTCCTTTGTCATATTTTCTTTCCTAATCTGCTTCCATTGTTCACTGCACTTCCCCCGAGGCAACTGTCAGCATCTCAATTACCCAGTGAAACGCCTGTCTTTCCAGCCATCAGTGGGTCCTTTGGGGCCGAGACCTCAAAGGAAAATTGAGGACTCAGGCCGGGGAGAGGGACATCAAAGGGGATAAAGGCAGTATCTGTGTAAAGGGCCAGAGTAATCCAATCCAGACTGTCCTGAACTCGGAACACCTCGCTGCTGTGCTGCCCCAGAAGACGGGGACGGGGCAAGACTCGGCTGTCCGGCCTTCCTCTGCTCTGTGGCCGACCAGACGTCAGCCCCAGGACCTGCAGAGGCAGCCTCTGGGCTGGGATCAGCTGTCTGTTCCCTGTGTTCAGAGGCTGAAACTGCCGTCTGATGCCACTAACAGACCTGTCCAAGCACAGTACCCGGGCAGAAAAGCAGCTCTTAAGACGCAAAATCACTATTCAGTTGAAAGTCTAATCACATGCGAGGCTAAGGACTGGTCTGACAGTTCAGCGCAACCGCCTGTTCTAACAACAGAGTTTCTTAATGGAATGCAAGGCAGAAAGGACCCTGGGGCCCTCAGACCAGCAGCAGTCTCATCGTGCTGATAGGAGCGCCCGCCGAGAGCCACGTGGCTTACCCAGACTAGCTAGTGGGTCCCGCGTCTCCTGGCTTCACGCTGCATTCTGAGAGAATGTTTATACATTTTGCAAATAACCTCCCCATTGATGGATCTTTCAGGATTTTCCGTGAGCGCCAGCTTTTCTCTGTCCAACTCCAAATAGAGCAGCGATTTTCCACCAGCGTGACGCAAGAATTTTAAAAACAGGCAGTGCCTGCCTCTGTAGTCGGGGGCACGGACCTCTTTTCCCTTAGATTGTCAAATTTAAGATGACAACAGCCAGCACAATAATAGCCATCCATCCAGTACGAATGAATCAAAATTATACCTTTCTTTTTTTTTGTCAGATGGGGTGCCACAGAATTTTAGTCATTAGTTTACGTGTGCCGTGAGACGAAAAAGGTCGAAAATCGCTGAAACAGACCAAAGGCACCAACCACCTATAAACACAACCGTTCCTGCATCGGTGGTCAGCTTTTCTTTGCCACGTTTCCTCCTCTTCCACAGCGATCAGCTCATTATTTGCAAGCTAGGGACATGTTTGTCCTTGTCTCAGATCACCACCCTTTTTGCGTAGAAAGTTAACTCTAGGGTGGCAGATGTGTACAGTATTTACCACGTGTCAGGTTGCATGCTCAGTGCCTTGCATCACTCCCCACGGGCCTGTGACCCTGCTCTGCCACCTGCATAGTCACACCTTGACTGAGAACAGCTCATTAACTTCCACACCTCCCAGTTCTCATGATCCTACCTTCGCAGTTGATCTTCAGACCTTCCCTGCCCCGCAGATTCTGAAGTGGCTGAATCCATGCAATCCACCAATAGCTGATGTTTATTCACTGTTGTTGATTTCTGTCAGGAAGTGTTCTAAACCCTTGAGTGAATGATTCCATCATTCGTTGAATTATTGTCATTCATCCGCGCGATAGGGTTGTGAATTAAGTACTGTTTTTTTGCCCACACAGGGGATAAGTGGCAAATGCAGAGTCTGAACTCAGCCAAGCCTCACTCCAGCCTGTGCTTGTGCTCACCATGCCCTAGGCTCCCCGGATGCGGAAGAGGACACCCCATTTTTGTTTAGTTTTACTGTCTATGCCATTTCCCACGCACATGAACCTCAAGGAGTCAGCATGGCCCAGAATAAGTGTCACTGTTAAAGAGCCGGCTGTTTATCCCTGATGGGCTCAGAGACCCAAACGCCAAGGAGCAGTGCTCTGCCGTGATAGCTCGTTGGTGAAAGCCATGCACCATTTCATACGTAATCTCATTTTCATTATAGATCAGATGAATAAAATCAGCATCAATAGGCAGCTTACAAAAGGCATGGCAGAACAGATACGATAAGTAGGTAGAATGCACTGCATGAGGGGAAAATAGTGGGAGGAAAATCCTGAAGCTCAGGACGAGATTTCACACCCAGTAACACATGCCCCGTGGTCCTGTCCACTTGCGGGTTGTGAGCAGCAGGCTTGTCTGTGTCCCCCCTGACCGCCCGAGCAAGAGGGAACTCACACTCAGTGACGGAAGTCATGTAAGTGGGGTAACCAGTTTGTTTCTTGGAAGAAGCCCAGCTGCCCCCGGTACTAAGGCAGGGAAGAACCGTTCCTCATAGCCTCTGTCAAACAAGCACAGCCTTGTGTACAAGGTCCCCCACAGCCTGCACACAGGAGGCACAGGAAGGACGCTTAGCCAACTGGTAGACCCTGTCTCAGGTAGGTTGGTAGCAGGAAAACATTATAGCAAAAGCTTTTTGATGAGAGATTAAAGCAAAGAAATCTAAATATGTGGCTTTGATGCGTTGCCAGGTGTAGGCTAGGTAAAGGGGTGGCTGTACTCTGCTTTATTTTTCTCCATTGGCTCACTGTAAGGATTGGATAGCTAAGAGTTCAAGTTTGTAAGCCATAGCAAAAACACCACAGCACGTGGTCTGCTTGTGCAGAATTGAGGTGCAGACCCGAGACAGACGTCTGAATGAATGGTCAAGCCAGTCACAGAGCCATACCAGTGAATGAAAAGTCGGTAATCAGGGTCCCCCCATTCTACCTCAAAGGGCATGGCTGTCATTTTAACCTGTTAAATTGAATTCTATTTCTACCAAAGGCCAGTGCCTTTGTATTCTAGTCTCATACTGTGCCACGAACCCAGAATAATACACTTTTCTCATTGCGATAATGTATATTCAGTGGCATCATAACTACTGGTTAGCAGTTCAGGCTTCAGATTATTACTGTACCATCTTCTAGTCTCAGGATGCTTTTAGGACTTTCGTTTGTTGTGCTGGTTCGAGCAGACGGTCCTGGGGCTGCTTGGCAGTCTCTCCCTTCTCCCCACTTCAAATCCTGGTGTCGCACTTAAGCCCTTGATTACTAACAGCTATCGCATTGGATGGGACACACACCAAGCGATACAGAGCAGAGCTTGGCCGTCCTAGGTCGACACTGGAAAATGTCAGGCCATCAATGTGGCGTCTCAAGGAGACCAGATGTTTCCGTGGTCACCCACCTGGGCTGACAGCACGTTGAGTTCTGCTTCCAGATTCTGTTTCCATGAAATGCCCCTCATGCTCAGCTCAGCCGGGCCTCGCTCTCCGACCCGCATCCCTTCTGCTTCTGATGCTGCTGTCTCCCTCCCAACAGGAACGCTTGTTTCTTAGGCTATCAAAAGGAGCCTCCGTTGACTCCTCTGCCTTCCCCGTTGCTTTTTCCCGCCCTTTGACACCCTCCGGGACACACTGGCAGATGGCCGTTAGTACCCAGCAGTGTGTTCCTCTAATCTCGACTCTGCCGGAAACCCTGTGTCCCGGTTTTGAGTCTTTGCACGTTGTCATAGGTGAAACTCGGGGCGGTCAGCTGAGAAAAGGGATTGGAGTCTGGTGCCTAAGACCCTGTTTTCTAGGGTGACTTTTATGGGCAGTGGGGACACCCCTTGAAGCTCGGAGGACCCAGAAGTATGTTTCCTGGTGCTGGTGTCAGGCAGGCTGTGGATCTCTTGTTCTCCCTAGATCCCGTAAACTTCCCATGCATGGGGCACGTGGTCCCACGGGGACGGAACCTGGTATGAGGGGTTACTTTCGTTCCCTTTGGTTTTTTTCTCAGCCTCTTAAAATACCTCCAACCGAGTTTTAAAAGTTAAGGTATTATTTAAAACTCTGCTGGTTGCTTCTTTCGCTCTCCTCTTGCCCCCTAGTTTAGGCCAGCTCCACCCCTGCCACTGCCTCACTAGGAAGTGTCCAAAGACATGTTGTAACCACATAAGCAACATGACCTCCTAACGGCCAACCTGTGAACGCCTAGAATCCAGAGTTAGATTGCTCACCAGAATTACGAGAAATTGCTCTCACTCACTCCGTTCCGATTTTTATAAACGTCAAAGGTTTTGAAAGCATTCCCGTGAATTCCTTTCCCTGCACTATGGCAGAAATATACCTGAAGATATGCCCATTCACCAGTCTCGGAAGCCCCACGGGACAATGCAGGACCGTGCCTTTAGCTGTCTCAGCCACAGACGGGGGAGTCACGGCCACTGTCCCCTCACACTCAGCCACTCACGTCAGCACGCCCCCCGCAGGTTCACACAGGCCCTGCCACCTAACGCGGCACTTCTCACGTGGCATTAGAATTACTGATTGTCTTGTCCGATTTCCCTGCCACACTTGCGAGCCACTCGAGAGCCAAGGACCACTGCGCCTATTCACCTTGTAGAGGTGTCGATAAATGCTCTTTCTTTGGAACGGATGGGTGGCTGGGGACACGTGGCCTCGCTGCTGGCAGCCTACCCACTTCCTCACGCTCCATCCCTTCGGACTCGGGTGACCGGGGCTGTAGCTTCCAAATCCGCATAAAATGTGCCAGTCACGATGTCTTTTCTCTGTCCTCATGTCTTACCCTGGAGTGTCCTCGAACACTGGTTTACAAAGGTTGTGCATCAGCCAGCACCACTTTTGACTCTGAGGGTTGGCTCTCCAGAGACTTATGAGCGCTCAGTTTTAATAGCGGCCATTGAAGTAGTGTTTGGTCTGTTTATCTCAGCCAGCTTTCTCATCTTCGGGCAGATGCGCACCTAAACGCTGCTATTACTGTAAAGGTTGTTCAAGGACAGGGTCCTGAGCTTTCCCTCCCAGTTTCAGCTGGCAGCCCTGTTTCTTTTCTCTTTCCATCTCGTTTGTATACAGGGTCCGGCAGAAGTAACCCCTGCCCAAGTGCGGCTGGTAGGGTAATGATTATATACGTGTAATCATTGATAGTTTTCATTTGAATATTTCACCTAAAATGTCCTATGGTGTGCTTGAGTGTGATACTGTTATGTCACAGAATTGCATGCTTATGATTTTGTAATAAAAGTTGTTATAAAAAAGGGGGGCGTTATTTGTGCCGGACCCTGTATATCAACAGCTACAAATAGGTTCCTTCTAGCTGCTCCTGGGTTTCATAACGGACACAATTCGTTTTCTTCCGTCTGAAAATGGTCAGATGTTAGGGTTGCTTTACCTTTCCTGCAGTCCCCCAGGCTGGCTCCAGGGGCCCGCACGGGCTGTCTTCGCGGGGATACAGCGGGTGACGGGCCACGGAAACGGGACAGGTGTTCTTCCCGGTTCCTGCCGTTCGCCAGGTGGTTCTGTTTCCCCTGATTTAGCATATGTGACTGTTCGCACCTGGAAAGAACAACTCAGTCCGAATTATCCTATCTTGTGAAATGTCAAGGAACTATTGCTCTTTAGAAGTGAGCTTAAAAGTTAAGGTTTTGTTAAAATAAACATTAATTTAGTACACTTGAATAATAACCCTTTGGGCTCCTTTTCTTTACCCCCAAGAGAGTATCTTTAAAAACAACAATAACTTTTTGTTATGGAGATTTTCAACCAGGTGCTGAAGTGGTGTAACGGAATAATTTTTCACGTGCTGATGTCCACCTTCACCAGCTGCCAATACATGGCCAGTCCCATTTTATAATACACCTCGTCCCCAGGACTGGTCCCAGTAAAACACAGTTGACCCTTGAACAACACGGAGGTTAGGGATGCCAACCCCCTGTGCTGTCAGAAATCCACATATAACTCTTGACTCCCCCCAAACTTAACTACATGTGGACGTTATAAGCAACCTGGTTCTTCACAGTCCTAAGTTCCAAAGAGATGATTAATCTTCTCCACTTTGAGAAGGTATTCCAATGCATGATAAAGCCTCCTTGAATTAAGATCAAGGGTGGTTTTAATTCTACTAGAAAAAAAATATTCACACTCTTCTCGAACTTTGGAATTTCCTCCCTGGAACAGCTGTTGACAAACAGGGATGAGGGGGTCGTCTTTAGCCCTGGTACTTAGAAGTTTCTGGACAGGCTCAAGGGCAGGGGAGTACTTCTTATTCTCGCCCACGTCACTCACAGGTTCTGAAGGCAGTGGAGCTGTGCAGGCTCCTTCTAAACGAGCAATGCCAGGCCTGGCACTGGGACAGTTTTTCAAGTCTCTGCAAGGACAGCCATCAGCAGAAAAGCCTTCTGTAGGAACAGTGTCCGGAATGAAACACTGTCCACCTGGAATCTGGCATTGTCACACTTGCTAAGTCGCACGCAGCAGAGAGAGCACTGTTTACCAGAAGAGAAAGTTCTCCCAAAAGGGTTTATTTATTTTATTCATTGTATGTATTTAAAAATCAGGTACATAGCGAGGTGGGCAAAAGTAGGTTTACGGTTGTGAGTATGCAAAACACAGGATTTGCTCCCATAGTCTTATTTGTCAATGCTTGCATTTTGTATTTGCACAACTGTGGACCTACTTTTGCCCACCCCTGTGTGTATCTCAGGAACCAGTTTTGTTTCTGCATCTTCGACGTCAGCGACTCTGGTTTCCCTGTCACTTTTCAGCAGTTTCCCAGGGCCTGTCCTATTGCTCCCAACTAAGTGGATTCATCCAGAAGACCTTCACCACCCCCAATTCATGCTGATAACCAGAAGTCTTGGGCAAAACCACACATTTATTTCATCAGTCAATCGGAGAGTTGTTCTCTTAATTAATCCTGTGGGTGCACATGCAGGAGCCTCCCAGGGTGCCCACTGTGTTGCTTTTCAAAGTGACTTTGAACAGGCCTGCTCACAAAAGAGGTGTTAATTCTGTCTCCTGTTTTCAAACCGAAGTAGCACTGCTTGAAGGTGTTTCACGCTGGCGTGTCAGCTCCAAACAGTGCCTCCTTGTTCAGAGTCAAGTAACCTAGCGAGTGCCCTGCCACAGCTAACTCCCAAGAGTGGCTGTTCATCTCCCACAATTCCCTGTCCCTCATGGCCACCCCAATGCCACCCTCTGAGTGCCCCCGTTTTAAACGCCAGCCCTCCCTCCTGTCTCTGTCTCCACAGATCAGGTCCCACCCCCAGTTCAGCGACCTCTGCCAGAGGACCTCGGCCGCCTCCTGCTGCCCCAGCTGGACGCTCGGCAACTACATCGCCATCCTGAACAACCGGTCGTCCTGCCAGAAGATCGTGGAGCGGGATGTGTCCCACACCCTGAAGCTGCTCCGCACCTGTGCCAAACACTACCAGAACGGCACCCTGGAGCCTGACTGCTGGGACGCGGCGGCCAGGAGGAAGGATCAGCTCAAGTGCACCCACGTGCCGCGGAAGTGTACCAAGTACAACGCCGTGTACCAGATCCTCCACTACTTGGTGGACAAAGACTTTATGACCCCGAAGACGGGTGACTACGCCGCGCCGTCTCTGAAGTACAGCATGCTCTTCTCTCCCACGGAGAAGGGAGAGAGTATGATGAACATCTACCTGGACAACTTCGAGAACTGGAACTCGTCCGACGGCATCACCACCGTCACCGGGATCGAGTTCGGCATCAAACACAGCCTGTTCCAGGATTACCTTCTGATGGATACCGTGTATCCCGCCATCGCCATTCTGATCGTCCTGTTCGTCATGTGCGTCTACACCAAGTCCATGTTCATCACGCTGATGACGATGTTCGCGATCATCAGTTCCCTGATCGTGTCCTACTTCCTCTACCGCGTCGTCTTTAACTTTGAGTTTTTCCCCTTCATGAACCTCACCGCGCTCATTATTTTGGTTGGCATCGGGGCGGACGACGCGTTTGTGCTGTGCGACGTTTGGAACTACACCAAGTTCGACAAGCCTCACGCCCTGACCTCAGAAACGGTGAGCGTCACCTTGCACCACGCGGCCCTGTCCATGTTCGTCACCAGCTTCACCACCGCGGCTGCCTTCTACGCGAACTACGTCAGCAACATCACAGCCATCAGGTGCTTCGGGGTGTACGCGGGGACCGCTATCCTGGTGAACTACGTGCTGATGGTCACGTGGCTCCCCGCCGTGGTCGTGCTGCACGAGCGGTACCTTCTCAACATATTCACGTGCTTCAGGAAGCCCCAGCAGCAAATCTGCGACAACAAGAGCTGCTGGACCGCGGCCTGCCAGAAGTGCCACAAGGTCCTCTTCGCCGTTTCGGAAGCATCTCGGATTTTCTTCGAAAAAGTGCTGCCCTGCATCGTCATCAAGTTTCGCTACCTTTGGCTGTTCTGGTTCCTCGCCCTGACGGTGGGCGGGGCCTACATCGTGTGCATCAACCCAAAGATGAAACTGCCCTCCTTGGAGCTGTCCGAGTTCCAGGTGTTCAGGCCCTCGCACCCTTTCGAGCGCTACGATGCCGAGTACAAGAAGCTCTTCATGTTCGAACGCGTTCACCACGGAGAGGAGCTCCACATGCCCATCACGGTGATCTGGGGCGTGTCCCCGGAGGACAACGGCAACCCCCTGAATCCCAAGAGTAAAGGGAAGCTGACCTTAGATAGCAGTTTCAACATCGCCAGCCCTGCCTCCCAGGTCTGGATTTTGCACTTCTGTCAGAAGCTGAGAAACCAGACGTTCTTTCACCAGACAGACGAACAGGACTTCACCAGCTGCTTCATTGAGACCTTCAAGCGCTGGATGGAAAACCAGGATTGTGACGAGCCGGCCCTGTACCCGTGCTGCAGCCGCTGGAGCTTCCCCTACAAGCAGGAGATCTTCGAGCTGTGCATCAAGAGGGCCATCATGGAGCTGGAGAGGAGCACGGGGTACCACCTGGACAGCAAGACCCCGGGGCCGAGGTTCGACATCAACGACACCATCAGGGCGGTCGTCTTGGAGTTCCAGAGCACCTACCTCTTCACCCTGGCTTACGAGAAGATGCACCAGTTCTACAAGGAGGTGGACTCGTGGATCTCCAGTGAGCTGAGCTCTGCCCCCGAGGGCCTCAGCCACGGCTGGTTCGTCAGCAACCTGGAGTTCTACGACCTGCAGGATAGCCTCTCGGACGGCACCCTCATTGCCATGGGGCTCTCTGTGGCCGTGGCCTTCATCGTCATGCTGCTGACCACGTGGAACATCGTCATAAGCCTGTACGCCATCCTTTCCATAGCCGGCACGATATTTGTCACGGTCGGCTCTCTGGTCCTGCTGGGCTGGGAGCTCAACGTCTTGGAGTCCGTCACCATTTCCGTCGCGGTCGGCCTGTCCGTAGATTTCGCCGTCCACTACGGGGTGGCCTACCGCTTGGCCCCAGACGCCGACCGGGAAGGGAAGGTGGTCTTCTCCCTGAGCCGCATGGGCTCCGCCATCGCCATGGCCGCCCTGACCACCTTCGTGGCCGGCGCCATGATGATGCCGTCCACCGTCCTGGCCTACACCCAGCTGGGCACCTTCATGATGCTGATCATGTGCATCAGCTGGGCCTTCGCCACCTTCTTCTTCCAGTGCATGTGCCGGTGCCTTGGGCCTCAGGGGACCTGTGGCCAGATTCCTTTACCTAAGAAACTCCAGTGCAGTGCCTTCTCCCACACCTTGTCCACAAGTCCTGGTGACAAGGGACAAAGCAAAACACATACCCTGAACACTTACCACTTAGATCCCAGGGGCCAGAAATCTGACGTGGAGCATGAGTTCTATGAATTAGAGCCCCTGGCGGCCCACAGCTGCCCTGCCTCCGAGAAGACCGCTCACGAAGAGGCCCACACCTGCGCTGAGTTCCTCCCCAGCCAGGCGAGGCTCGCAGGGGCGCCCGTGCACCCAGCTTACAACCACGAACCCAACAAAAGCACCAGAGGCGACCCGAGCTCCGCCCCGGCGCGTGCCTCTCTGGAACAGCACACCGTGCGGCACCTCTACTCCGTGAACCAGAGGTGTAGCTGCCCGCATGCCTATAAACACTTGAAATACGGCCCGCACGCTTGCCAACAGATGGGCGACTGTGCGTGCCACCCATGCAGCTTCGTGCACGTCCGGAACGGCGTGGCCCCTCTGAAGGCGGCACAGCCGGCCCCCGAGGGCTTCGTGCTCCCCCTCCCGCACGTCCACCACTGCCCCTGCCTCCACGGCCGAGGGAAAGCGGCCGGGACGCAGAGCGCCCCACCGCAGAGCCTCTTCCTGCACCCGGGGCAGCACGCGCCGGCCCCGGACCAGACGGGCCAGAGCGGTCTGCAGAGCAGCGAAGAGCACCTCCCGAAGGCGGCAGCGCCGCCCTCCCCTGTCTGCAGAAGCACGGCCTCCCTACGGGGGGCGGGCTGTGACTCCGAGGATGACCAGAGGGGGCGCGGTGCACACAGGGACGGCGGGAGCGTGGCGCTCCGCGGAGGGGATGCAGACAGGGACTCCCCTGCGGGGCCTCGGACCGACAGGGCAGGCGGGGGGCCCGAGCCACGCTCGTCACAGACCGACGTCCGCGTGAACTCAGGACGTTTACATCCGAAGGAGCCAAAGTTTCTGTGGAGCCGTTTCGTGGGCGAGGGCGGTTGTGGGTCCTGCCCGAACAACCCGCGCGGCGGGGGCAGAGTCGTGCGAGGGAGGTGCGGGTCTGCGGACCGCCGGGGGCCGAACTTGGACGCCGGCGTGCCTGTTGCATCGACACACTCGGAACTTCCTGGTGAAAGTCTGTTGATAAAAACACTTTAATAAATAGAGTATTCAATTCAGAACCAGTGCCTCATTGTTCCTTTGAAACGGAAGTGAAGTCCAGGGGTCTAGAGAAGGAGTCCAAAAATATGCAGAACAACAAGGTTTCCCGTGGTTCGGAAGCAGGGAATGCTAGGATATTCCGTGTGAACACTCAAACACATAACGAGTGTTGGCTGATTCTTGGGTTCTATATTTGCCAAAAGGTACAGTTGTTTTTTTGTTCTTTTTACCTTTACACCCAACTTGAAAAATAATTGTCCCTCATAGCGGTGAGCCAGAGATTTAGAGTTTGAATTATCTAGACGTTTCCATTCTCCCTGGCAATCCTATTTACCTAATATTCTTATTCCGGAGCATTTGATTTTCAGTAATTAGGACATTTGATTGTACAACATTATATGGGTTTTAATAGAGCCACTTCCTTTGGGATCCAGGAACTCAGCAGCATTAAGATTTATAATTCTGGGTGAAGCCTCATTTAAGAATTAGTCACCAAACATTTTAACAGTGCGTCCCACTTGCCTGCATGGATAGACTTTACATGAAGTCAGCGACACATTTACGGCTAAATTGATGTCTTTTTCCACATTAGCCAAAATGTACAGTTCTTCCGTTCTTACATCTGTTAACACTGCAGACGCCGGCCTCACCATGTGTCGGGCGACAATTATCTCAGTGCCTCACCCTCGGAAGGACGAGCTCGAAGGAAGAGGTGTGACCACCCGGAACAGGGCTGCACACACATCCTAGCGTGAGTCACACGTTCACAAAGACAGACCCAGGCCAGGTGGATCCGAGCCCTTCGAGGCAGCTGGTCCTCTGAGGGCTGGCTTCCATCTCCACCCCCAAGGTGATGCGTGCAGGTGGCTGCTCTCTCCTGGGCTGGTGTCTCAGTAGGTGCGAGGCGGATTTTATTGTGCAAGTAACGCCTGGAGGTGCCAGCCTTCAGGCGGCATCTTAAACGACGCTGTGCATCCTGTGTTGGACCCCTCCCCAGTGACGGAGCTGGTGGGGCCTGCTTTCTGCAGGCTGCTTCTGGGGACACGGTCCTCCTCACAAGACGTCTCCTGATACTGTGCGTTCCTGCCCCCTCCTGGGGTGGTTCCCTCGAGTACCACCTCTGCTTTGGTGCTCTGAAAGAAAAAAAAAAAAAAACAACTGGTGGAAATTGTTCCAAATGCCACGTTCTTTCCAAAAGTCACATTCGTTATTTTCTGGGAACTGTTTTCCAAATTAGATCTGCCCGTTATTTGGGGCCTGCAAAAAGCTTTCGAGAGTTGGAAGGGGTCTCGTGGTTCACTGGCTCCAAGCCACCCCCCCCCAGCCATGGGGCCCCCTTGCCTGCATCCAGATCTCTTGTCCTGCAGTTTTTCTGCCGCTTCGGTCCTCACCCTGCTCGATGAAGTGAAGACGGGCATCTCTGATCTTCCTGCCACACAGCATCCGGAAAGATGCTTGAAAACAGTAATCATGTCCTCCCCCTGAAATCCCCGGTTCACGCAGCGGTTTTTCCCATGACTGGGTTTTAAGCTGTTAAAACACTGATGAGGCAATTACTGTCTCTGGATAAGTAAGGCTGTGGAACTCCCTGCCCAGGCGTGGTACTCAAAACAGAACCCCTATCCAGTGCGGAAAAGTGGGCCAGCCCCGGGGAAACGGGATTCCTGGTAGCTCACGTTGAGATGGAAACCCGCACGCAGCTTAGAGGGGCGTGAACCCACTGTCTGTCTCACATGTACCGCTACTAAGCAGCCTCTTCAAGCCATTCGCTTCTTACACTGAAGTTCGGAGCCAGAGGTGCATTGCCCTTGCACTGCATTGTGTTAGATAAGCCTGCCAATGTGGGGAGGGGAGGGGGCTCCCGAAAATTGGACTCAAAATCCCCAGCTTTAGATTCTCTGCTTTTCTTCTGAAATGTGTAAACATCAAGGTGGCTAGTGATAACTTAGTGACATAAAAGCACTTTTTTTTTCCTGGCATGGACACGCAGTAAGCTCCAGGGAGAAGCAGAAGCAGACTTCTTTACAGAGAGTCCAGCCAGAAAGACTTCCAGGTGAGCTTAATTTAGAAAACAATAATGGAGACACCGGTTACCCTCCACCTTGAATGTGGCAGGAACACTTTCTCCTAGACTTTAGACGTTGACTATTAATATTTTTCATGCAGAAACTTCTAGAAGAATTTGTTAGCTGGGACTAGAAAAATTTTTTTCTTAATTCCTCATTATTGGGCAACAAAATATCACTATTTCTAGTTATGGTTCACAAAGACATTTCCTCCATTGTCCTAGAGAACTGCAAAGCAGACGAAAGTTCAGATGATAAAGGAGCCCTGTCACTGTGGAGTATTTGCGGCTCGGAGGGTATTTGCTCACGGACAGGACTCACACACTGTTTCTACAACAGGACATACCACTGAGGGTTGGGTCCGTGAGGCCAAGGTCATTCCTGACTTGCCTGGAAGGTCACTTTTCCAAGCCCTACCAGATTGGAAAGTCTGCCAAGAGCGTACAGTTTTTCACAGAGAAGCGCTGTATTGTCTGAAATAAATGAACACAGCTTCATCTGTCGCTATCTGTGCATTTCCTACATGTAACTGCTGTGAAATACACATCCCCCTAAAACAATATTCTTTAAAGGTAGGCTCAGCTGCTGTTGTATTCAATTTCATTGCAATAATCGGTGCTCCAGCCTTAGTATTCGAAGCTTGAAAACTTTCGGAACGGGTCCTGTGAAGGGTAGTTTTACAAATGCGGTCTTACGGAAGATCAGGAAGTGCTCCTGATCCACACCGGTTCACATGGAAACCATCTTTCCACCAGCAGTTGGGACCGCTTCTCAATGAAATATGAGGAAACAATGACTTTGAAAACAGCTGTGTCTTTTCTCTTTAAAGAGGAAGGTCATTTTAGAAGAAAAAATTAAGCCGATGTTAAAAAAAAATTTCAAAGGCTCAGTGGAGATTGTTTCTCATTAGATCCAGACATAGCCGTGAAAGTAGAAATTTGTTGAAATTACAAGGGTCTTTCTTCTTTTTTTTTTTTTAAGTGCAGAAGCAACTATCACGTTCAAATATCCATTACACCAGAGTGGATCTTTCCAAAATGTTTGCTGGCATTTAGCTCATTTACCTCCAATTGTTAAACTAAGCTATGATTTTGTTGTTGTTGTTAAAACAGCTACTTTCATTAATGTTTGATTTTGTACATTCAGAGCTTCCATATCTTTGCATTACATAGAAAAAAAGGGTAAGTTATGGATATCTGTGGTTGACAAGTAGAATCTTGTACCTTTAGCTCTCAACAGTGTTTCAGTGGCCCCAATTTTGGATATTTTTATGAAAAGGGGTGAATTTCTCTTTTCATTTGCTGAAAAACCGGGGTGCACACACACGGGAACTCACTGAGTAGCCAGGATCGATGCAGTTCCCCTTGACCCCGCTACGCCATCAGTTAGAGCATGAACTTGACCACACACGGGCCCACTGGGTCCCAGTTTGCTACCTTGGCGCAGTCTGCTGGGCGTTTGTTGCCTTTCGGAGCGAAGACCAGCCTGGGACTGGGGAGGTGAGACCGCTGTTCTAAGTTTTAGGGACGCGGCGTGGAATACACAACGAGAGTCTGCATTCAGCAGTCAGAGTACAAAAAGGGGCTCTTCCTAGGATGGATATTCCTTGAGGGTTTTGGGGTTGTTTTTTTTTTTTTCAGGTAACCTTGAGAACCACATACTTTCAATTTTGAATAAGAAGATATATCAGATCAGGCTGGCATAACTCAGTGGACTGAGTGCGGGCCTGAGAACCAAAGGGTTGCTGGTTCGATTCCCAGTCAGGGCACAAGCCCTGGCTGCTGGCCAGGTCCCCAGGAGTGGGTGCTCAAAAGGCAACCACACAATGATGTTTCTCTCCCTCTCTTTCTCCTTCTCTTCCCCTCTCTAAAAATAAAGAAATAAAATCTTTTTTTAAAAAAGAAGAAGGTGTGTAACTGGCTGAAGTTGTTAAGAGGAACTCTGTAGAACACACGTCTTTCTCTTGGGGGTTTGAGCCAACATTTAAAACACCAGTCTGCACCTCCACCGTCCTCACCTGACACCTAAAACGAGATACATTGCTTGACTTTGTGCTTATTGTCAGTGATTCCGTGGCATCCCCGACCCTGCGGTACACGTCACACTTCGTATCCTCAGATCAACTGGAGTAGCCAGACTTGGACAATTATAATCATACTTGTTCACGTACCTTTCTGTAATGCAATCGCATCTTCCTACAAAGTGAAAGGCAGGCTATTTTCAGCGGGAGGTATTTCCTTTTTCCTTTTCTTTTCACCCAGTAAGATTCTTGTAAGAGCTGGTTTTAATTTGAGACAGAGTGACACACAGGAAAACTTGCTCAGCCCTTACCCACAGATGGACCATTTTTTGCTCGGTGAACTGGACTTCAGCTCTCCGCTATTGCAAGGAGAAAGGGTTTGCTGAGTAAATCAATAATCTAAATGAGATTGCAAAGAGCCCGTGTGCCTGCCTAAGAAAACAGAGCTCCAGAGTTCAAAACACTATTTCAGTGCATTATTTTTTTTGCGACATCATGTGAGCATTACAAATCCCGCTGATAAAGAAAGGTCCAGTAGGCGTATCTCCAGGCAAATCTCTACCAGATGTTTAAACACTTGCTGAGAACAATAAAATAGCATCTATTTTTAAACAGACTTGAATGTGATCTTTGTTGGATGCTCTCGGCTCCCAGGAGGGCCATTATTCCACATTGTTGGGAGCTCTCTGGTCCGCGGGGCGACTTCCCGTGGTCTGCGTTCCGGCCGCTGTCAAGCGCTTCCTTCAACGCGGCCTCCGAGAGAGCGGGGTGTGCAGGAGAGCCATGGGCTTCCCTTGCCTCCAGCAGAATTTCTTTTCGAGCAGGGATCTGAGGAAAGGCTTTGGGAAACAAGCAAAACCTCTGGCAGCATCCCCACGCAGGGTGGAGTTCCCCCGTGTCTGTTCTCTACAGTTTGATCTCTTTACCTTCAGTTTTCTGAAGAGTGTATGTTATCAGTAGGGTGTATCAGGTGGGAATAGGTATGTGCTAAGTAACCTCGATTGCGGAATAATTCTATCACAGATCCCAACTTGATTTTTTGAGAACATGTGTTTCATTCTTCCCTGAGGATATGCCTATTGATTTTAGAGTGGGGGGGGGGGGCGGGGAGAGAGAGAGACAGAGAGGCATTAATGTAAGAGAGAAACAGCAATTGTCTACAGTGGTTCTTTCATACGCACTCCAACTGGGGCCCAAACCCACCACCTAAGCATGTGCCCTGGCAGGGAATTGAACCTGCGACCTTTCAGAGTACAGGATGACGCTGCAACCAACTGAGTCTCCCACACCTGGGCCCAACGTGAATTTCTACCCCACCCTGAAAAGGCCCCTGGGCTCCGAGGGGCACGTACAAGAATATTTCCTTCGGGGAGTGAATTCCCAGCCAATCATGGCACATGTTCCAGCACTCCGGCAAATGCCTACACGTGACCATCAGAGAGTAAGCTGAGGTTAGAAAAGCCAACTGGGAGACAAAACTCAGTCCTTCCTCTACACCCTCTAAATCCTTCAGGAAAGAACCAGGCACAGGAGGCGCTCTGAAAACAGGGACTGTGATTTCTCTCATCTGTGGGTTTGTTGTTGTTGTCCCAGCCCCACGGGGGGTGGGAGGACGCATCCGAGCCCCTCCCAAGGCAGAGGGAAGGTTGTGTAATCTCTGTGTGTCCATGTCTATCTGGTTCTCGGGACAGCCAGTCTGGTCTGTCTTTCTAGGCAGCTTGGGCCAGTCCTGGGGGGACCTAGAGGTAACCTCATGGGCTCAAACTCCACAACTCGGTTCAGCAGAGTTGCTCCCCCATCAGCACCCACCCAGTCAGGGCACATGCCTGGGTGTTACAAGTGATTGTCCATCTCCCTCATAGGACCGAGTCCCAGAGAGCAGGCACCCCTCAGCACCTTGGCACGCCGAAGTGACGCAACCTGACTGAAAGGCCACTGCATTCAGGGCACGGAGGAGGGCTTCTGAGGGGTAGGACCCCTGCCTTCCAGAAGGCTCCTCTCCTGAAAACGCAAGAGGGGTGCCCTCCCAGAAAAAGGGGTTTGCAAAGCAAGTGATTGCACAGCTAAGACTTTTTTAAATAACAAAAAATGCTGAAATTACAATTCAGGTAGTCTGATGCATTTTAGAAATAACCCTGGGATAAAGAAGCAAGTCCTAAAAAAAAAAATCGAGGGATTTGGACTTTAAAAAACAAAGACCTAGGTGGAAAAGTGAGACTAGCCCTTTCCTACTACCTCGGTCTCCTCGTCTATAAGCTCAAGTTCATGATGCCTACCTCACAGGGGTGCAAGGGTTAGACGAGATGCGACGTGTCAGAGAGGCTGCCGTGCAGACGTTGCCAGTCATCGCCACACTCATCGTGTCCCTCTGCGCATCGGAGCCCCACCGCCTGCAGAGACCCAGCAGGCCGCCGTGGTTAGGCGAGTCAGCGCCGCACGGGTGCTGTCTGAGGGTTTGCCTCTATTGTAGCCTCTGTGTACATTGTATAGCACAGAAATGCGTGTCCAGACGTGTTTTCACGGAAACCTTTGTGCAAGCATTTCAATGTAATAAAAACTATTCCATGGGGGTTTTCATGAGCTGCATTTTCCTGTGGTCCAAAAGCAGATACGGTTGTACAGTAGTTTTTTTTTAATAACTTACAAGTCACCTTTACATACATCCTCTTTAAATTAAATCAACCTACACTGTAAGATGTAGGCTAATATGTTTAGGATGAGTGAATGAGTAACTGAATGGATAGATGGATGGATGATGGATGGGTGGATAGATGGATGAATGGATGGATGATAGATGAATGGATGGATGGATGGATGAATGGATGGATGGATGGATAAGTGGATGGATGGATAAATGGATGGATGGATGGATAGATGAATGGTTGAATGGATGGATGAGTGGATGGATGATAGATGAATGGATGGATGGATGAATGAATGGATGGATGGATGGATAAATGGGTGGATGGATAGATGAATGGATGAATGGATGGATAGATGAATGGTTGAATGGATAGATGAATGGTTGAATGGATGGATGAATAGATGAATCGATGGATGGATAGATGAATGGATGGATGGATGGATGGATAAATGGGTGGATGGATAGTTAAAGTAGTCTGGGCAGAAGCTTTCCCCCTAGGTACAGATGATGAAATTGAGGTTAAGGGACTGAACTTGATCATTCAATTAATATGTGCCACGCTAGGAGCCCAGAGTTTTGTGTTGGGTTTTTTTCCCCCATGATATAAACCTACCATGACTAAGTCATTTAAAAAATGATTCGTTAGCCTAGCTTGTGTGGCTCAGTGGATTAAGCTCCAGTCTGCAAACTGGAGGGTCACAGGTTTGATTCCCTGTCAGGGCACATGGCTGGATTGCAGGCTAGGTTCCCTGTTGGGAGTGTGTGAAAGGCAACTGATGGATGTATCTCTCACACATCGATGTTTCTCTCCCTCTCTTTCTCCTTCCCTTCCCCTCTCTTTAAAAATAAATACAAATGATTAATGATTTCTTGATATTATCTTGGCTGCTATGTGGCTACTCTTATGATAGAAGAATTCATCAGCCTGTTCATCTTTATTTAGTTCTTATTCAAGGTCAACACATATTTTTCTAGTTTTTATTTGCTATTTACACACAGGAATACTGCCACATAATACCTGTTTCCTACTCATCTTGCAGGTTTCGCAATGCCAGAACCGAACAGCAAAACCCAAGCTCCGTAGTGGTTTTGATGGCAATGACCTGAAATGAAAATGAAAATTTCAGGAAACAGATACAACGGACACTCTCTGGAATACACATTTTATGTTAAACATCCCCTGACGTGGAGTTGTTACTAATGGAGGTGCTGCCTTTCCCTTGATTTGCCTGCCGTCCCTGTGTGGGGTCACTCGTTTAGACCACAGGTGACCCTGGGCACTGGCCCTGCGCCAGCCACTCACTGAACAAAACAACAAGACATCCTGCCTTCCGAGAGCCCAGAGTAGGAAACAAATCATCGCAAAAAAACAAGCGACTGCCTGGAGGAAAGAACAATTTCACCACACCTATAACAGACGATGAATGTCTCTATTACACAAAGCTGAGAGAGCAGGAGGCCTGGTAGAGAAAGGGACCGATGCCATAAACAGGCGCCGTGCAGATGGAGGCGTACGAATGGGCGATCTCCTCACTAGATCGCTTCCTGTCTAGCCCACCGGGCTGGCCAGAAGTTCAGACCGACGGCGTCCAGCCTTGGGGAGGATGGGGGAGGAAGCCATTCGGATGAGTAAAAATCCACATGACACTTTGGGGAGTTGGTTTCTGACCATAGTGGTGGATGTTTACAGTCTGCAACACAGAGTGCCATTCTTAGGGACCTCCCTCTAGAAATGACGGCAGGAGTGTGCTGAATATATATGTATGGGGAGGTTCATGGTGAGAACCAGAAACACGTTTAATGTCCACCAATAGACTCCCGGTGAAATAAAGCTTTGGAATACTTCGTGTCACCCTTGAAAAAGAAAGGATGCAGATATTTATTTGCTGAGCTGAAAAGATTCCTGTGGTGTATTATTAAATGGAAACAAAAAAGTGTTGAAATAAAATGTTTAGAATGATACTCCCTCTGGGGAATAGAGTTGAATGTGGGACTAATTACGAATGGAGGAGTAATTTCCCCTTACTCATATGCTTTTTTCCACGTGCTTGGAATGTAGGTGATTTGAACTTTATTTGCTTTAAACCGTTTTAAAATAAGAAATGTGATTAAACGTCCAAATGCCACAGTTTAGCCCAAGCGCTGTAACTGAGGTGTGTACAAGACGTGGGAATCAGAAGGCGAGGTGGGGAGGAATCATGAGTGTTTACTGTCAGTTCACCAGCCATTGAGCCCCTTAACGGCTTCAGGAGGTCCGCGACGTTGTCCCTATTTTATGGATGTGCACGCTCAGGAGGAGAAAAGTCAGGAAGCATTCGTTAGGTCACACAGCTATGCAGCGGCAGCGCTAGCTTTCAACCGGGGTCTGTCCGGCAGGCTCCTGGACCCACCTCAAATGTTCCATCCAGGTGTTGCAGGGGTGACCAGAGGTGACAGCTGTCACCAGAGGCACCTACACAGGCCAGAGTTCAGACCTGAGAGAATGGAGCCAGATGAAGGGACCGTTTGTAACCACTGAGGATCGTTGGTGAAGTTTCTCATACGTAACACAGGAAGACCATCAAAGAGCGAGACAGAGTCTACGAGTCACCACAAAATTGACACATTTTTTTTTCTGCAGACTTCCTCACGTGAGACGAAAGGCTGCTGACGGTGGGGGAAGGGCTCTGGAAGGAAGGGAGAGCAAGAAAATGCAGACCTAAATCTAGAAGCTCTGTCTTGCCCAGCGATGAGTAGAAAGAAGAGTTTATGGGCCATTCATGGGCACCCCCAAATTTTAACTGTCCTCTTTATATTTTGAAAACCTTCCCCCATGAGGTGAAATCCACTTTCGAATTATAGCATCCCAAACCCTGACTCCCAGCATCCCTTGCCCCAGGGCCACAGACACCTCACTTAGGTTCTACCCATCAGATGGACTGAACGTGACGACTCAAGTCTGGATACAGGCGTTCAGTTACAAATGCAGGTGATTCTGGTTTGTAGAAGGTGGCAGCTCCCTTAACCAGGCCCGTCTCTTCAGTGAGGTGCCAGAGTTGTTCCTGGAAACTTGGGACAGGTGCCTCCAGCCCTTGTAACATTTCAGTGAGTTTTCTAATCTCCCCGCATCAACCCTGTCTGCTGAAAACCAGCCAGAACAGGTTCTGTCCTCTGCAGCTCAGAACCCCGATCCACACAGTGTGAGATCGATCTTCGCCCAGGGCAGTGGGAGAGGTTTCCTGTATTGTCGTCAGTCCCGGCTTCGCCTAAGGCATGGAGACATGAAGGAAAGGCGTGCTGACCTCCGCTAACCCCTCGTCTTCCTGAAGGCCAGCGAATTCTACTCCTGTTTAGGATTTTACCCCCAGAATTCTAAAGTCTACCCAGAAACTGCTGCATCTTCTATTAAGATGTCTAGATATTCCGGTGACACGGCCTGGACCCACAGCGCTGAAGCATCCCCCCCGCAGCAAGTGCCAGCAGCGGGGACAGCTGTTAGAAGGCCCGACTGGTGTGACAGCAGCAAGGACGGACGATGCCTCACCGCCCCCCACCCCCGTGACTTCCCCGCGCCACCTGCCCAGTTGGAAAAGAAGACTGCAAACCCAGGCAGTCTTCTGGGCACCCAGGCACCCAGGCAAACACGTGGCAAGGACACGTGTTGAAAGCCCTCTGGCTTCCTTAGGTGAAGACGACCTTTTAACGCCAGAGCTGGGGAACAGCACCCTCGAGACAGAGGTTCAGCGGGAGCTCGCACAGCCTGCTGGGCTGGTCCTAGGCTCTTCGCCCACAGTAACAATGGGAGGTGGATGCAGAGGCCCAGCATGCAAAGGACATTCTAGAACAGGGGATCGTAAGGGGAAAAAAACACCCTGAGATGGATTCACAGCTGCCCAGGACAGTTTAGGGGAGCTGGGCCTGTCTGCTGAGAGGCTGGCTGGTGCGGGGCCCCGAGTGGGGCTTGACCCTCAGAGCCCACGTGAGGCCAGGCTGGTGGGTCCATCATGCTCTAGATCCATGGTCTTTGGAGTTGGAGGCAGAATTATTTTTCCTCACGAGCCAAGTTTTGTTAAAGCAAAAATAAAGACTACAAGCCCTGACCCGCATGGCTCAGTGGGCTGAGTGTCATCCCACAAAGCAAAAGGTTGGTTTGATTCCTGGTCGGGGCACATGCCTGGGTTGTGGGTTTGGTCCCTTGTCAGGGTGCATTCGAGAGGCAACCGATTAATGTTTCTGTCTTGCATCGATGCTTCCCTCCTCTCCTTCTCCCTCCCTTCCCCTCTCTCTAAGAATACCTAAAATAAATAAAGACTAAGAGGCCCATGATTGCACGCTGAGTGGGAAAATTTGACTGTGAAGTAGGAAACCCGATTTAGCAGGCGGGGCTCTGGGGGACAAGGTCAGAGGGAGCAGAGGGAGGGAGGGAGGTCTTTCAAGCCAACAGCGTGTGACCCGTCTCAGTACCAATTCAGAAAACGAAGGCTGAGAGTGGTGACAATCTGGTGACTTCAGTTTGCCCTGGGGACAGGCCCTGGGCTGCCTGGAGGAGGCTGGCTGTTGGTAGCCCACCTGGGCAGCGCCCACCTGGGGTCCTGGCGGGGGGGTGGGGTCGGCCCGTGCTGCATCCAGGAGGGCCCAGCCCTGAGTGCCATCTCATGGCACACAGGTCTGCCTAGGGTCGCCTGGCTGAGTGGCCAGGGAGGTTGGTCAGTTTCCCGTTTGGGTTTCCATCCAGCACAGAGACAAGGTGGCCAAGGACGGAGAGAGGGGCCTGTCTTCTGTGGAAAGCAAAGTGGCTTTCTGTGCGTCTAAGAGGGTCCACGGGCGAGGTGTTCGTTGTCCACTGCAGGTGGGCCTGGGCCCCTTCTCGCCACCGTCCTGCCTGCTGGTACTTCTCTTCGGATCCCTCCCCCCTGCTTTCTCCCACGCTGCAGGACCGGTGGCGTGTACCCCCAGGCCCTGGGAAGCAGCCCAGCTCGGGCGTGGCTGCCCGGAGCGGGCAGGAAGCGGACCCGGGCTGAGAGGGGACGGACCGCTCCCTGGCATCTGCGGGCCGGCGCAGGTGGAGAGGCGTAAACAGGAGGTTGTCCGGCGCTGCGAGTTCCTGAATGAGCTACTTCTGTTCAGCTGGAAGCAAGGGACATCCTGGCATTGACTGGGAGGACAGTCCCTGCTCAGCATCTTGTCCAGACACACAGGAGGGAAGGCCAGACGGCGGGCTTTGTCCTGTGACCTCTCGGTCAGGACACTCCCGGGCCTGCAGGGAGGACCCGAATCCCCCTCCGGGCCAGGCTGGCAGGGTCGCAGCACAGGGAAATTAGGGCCCCGGGAGCCTTGGCAGAGGGACACAAACCCAGCCCCGCCCCTCTCTGGTGCGACCTAAGGCTGGTCCCCTGGCGCGTCTGGCTCAGGGCTGTGGGGGTGAAGGGCACCACTCCCCCCTTGGGCCGTCTGGGGCGTGGGGTGCACACCCCGCACCCAGGACGCCGGGCACTGGGCGGGCACCCTCGAGGCCACGGCACAGGCTTGCCCACCCGGACCTCCAGGAGCTACGGCTTGCCCGTGAGGGTGGGGACGTAAGTGGAGGTGACCGGTCCCAGGGCGCTCCGTCCTTTGTCACCAGCCGCTCTCCTGCAGAGACCCCGGAGGGCAGGGCTGAGGGGGACACAGCGGCCACCTGAGGGCCTGCACTCCCCGTAGGTGAGATTTCATGGCACACAGTGGAGTCCAGTATGGCGAGTTCCTGTCTGCGCCCCCAGTCCCTCGCCCTCTTCTGCTCCCATCTGGTGAGTTAGTGGGTGCCCAGCGCTGGGGCCTGCAGGTTAATTACCTCCTTCCCGTCTTCGCTGCGATGGCAGACCCCCCGCCCAGGTCCGCTCCGCCTCTTCATGTCCCTTGACATCGTTGCACTCTGAACTTTTGAGCTTTCCTTAAGACAGTGCTCAGCAGGTAAACTGAGTCCTGGGCTGGGAGCAGCCCTGACTTGGGCTTCCTCTAGGAGGCTGGGGAGCGTGTGCCCACCACGGTGGATCAGGGGAGTCTCGGATGCGTCCTGAAGGCTTCGAGGGGCAGGGGGACCTGCTGGGCTCTGGCATGCAACGAGGAGTGTAGGGAAGGTCAGGGATGACAAGGGTCTGCGGAGCCCGCGTACCTGTCGGGAGGTCCAGGACCCAGAAGTGGCCACTGCGCCTCAGAAGCAGTGCACAGGGTCAGTCTGGGCCCAGGCGATGGGAACAGGACTGGTGAAGTGTGGCAACCATCTGTCCCTGCTCTGGGCCCCTCCCCTGCTCCCTGCCTGAGAGAGAGAGAGAGAGAGAGAGAGAGAGAGAGAGAGAGAGAGAACCACTTCGAGGTGACAGAGGGCTCCGTGATCCCAGCACCGCCCCTGTCCCAGGGGCACTGTCGGGGGCTGCTGGTGCGTCTGCCAAGCTCTTCTCAATAAATTATAGGCTGCCCCGAGTTCTCAGACTGATCTTATTACCCCTGGCGCGTTCCGGGTTGAAGCGATGCGGTCCACCTTTCCTGGAAACTGGATAGCGGGCTGTTCCGGGGCAGGAGTGCAATTGTTCCCTGATGCCGGGTGGGGGCCGGGCGGGGGGTGGCGGCGGTGGGCGGGGGGGAGGTGGCGGCCGGCCTCCTCTCGCAGGAGCCCCTCTGATGGCTCCAGCAGTGCTGGGGTCGGGGGTCAGGAAACCAGGGATTCCTGAGGGAGGGGGCGGCCCGCAGGCCTCGTGAGAGCCAGGCGCCCCCCTGCTCAAGTGAGGACCAAAGTCGAGGCCAGTCTGTGATGCCTGCGTCCCCTCGGGCCTCCAGACCCACGAGGGGAGAAGTGGGAGGCCCGCTCCCTGGCCTCGGCTGCCCCCGCAGCCGGACCCCGCTGAACGGCGTGCTTCACGGAACAGAAGCCGGTGCGGCCTGTTTTCATTCCAGGGGGAAGGTGGTTTCTGTGAGAGGAACCCCAGGACAGGCGTCGTCAGGGGATGGAGCCGAGAAAACTGCCGTCCCCCGTGTCCTGCCTGAGTCTCTGGGGGGACATGGTCTCTCCCACCCACTTGTCTCTCTGTCTCTCTCCTCCTCTCTCTCTGTGAGCTCGCTTCCTCTGCTCCTTGTGCATGCAGCCTCTCAGGGCCCCTCCAAGACGGCGCCCTCCACCCTCAGTCCACCTCTCCAGCTCCAGCTGGCAGCTGACCCAGGCCCTCGGAGCCCCAGGGACAGTCTCCCACATCGACTGTCGGAACGGCCCAGCCTGCGCCGGCCAGGAGCTCCCAGGTGTTGGTCCAGCAGCAGAAGGCAAGAGTCACGGAGAACGTGGCTCTGGCTTCTCCCTGGGCGGGGCTGGCAACCCAGGAGGCGTCGGAAGCAACCAGCACCCCGAGCTCTGAAGCCACAGGGTGCCCACCCACTTTGTCAGCTCACGGGGCCAGGCCTTGGTGGGGCCGGAAGGGAAGCGGCAAGTGGGGCAGCGGGTCCTCGTCTCTGTTCACAGGGAGCTGCCGACAGCCCCCTGCCCTGGCCTCTGGCCCCCTGACTCCCATGGGGCCCTACTCAAGGGGCGAGTTCTACCCCAGGTCACGGGGCCCAGCTCTCCCAGCGCCGGGTTCTGCAGGGTCCCAAGCACGTCCTCCTGGAGAGCAGTTGGGCCTGACGTGCTGGAGACTTGCCAGAGAGCTGTCTCTTCCCCCCAGTCCACAGCCACAGCCGCAGAGCCGCCCCCGGGGCACCCGGCCTGTCGCCCGTCATGGCCCTGCTCTGCGTCTGGGCTCGCAGTGGTGGGGCTGGCTGTCTCCCCAGGGTCTCCGGTTCCCAGGGAGGCAGCTGCTCCCATCCATCCCCGCCTGCCTGGTCTGCATCCCGGAGGACCCGGGAAGCTCACAAGGGCAGGCGGTCAGCACTGGAGGGCCCCAGGGGCAATGGGGAGAGAGACAGCCGGCCATGGGCACCGACCGGAGCCTCCGTGGCAGCCCAGCAGCCCACTGCACCCCGAGTGTGCCCGGGCTGCCCCTCCCCCTTCTGCAGGGGCGAGGGCCGCATCTTCCATGGGGCTCCCACCCTGACAGGCTGGGACAGGCGCTTGATCTGAAAAACAGCTGGAGCCTCAGGCGTTCACACTTGCTCAGATTTCACACTGTTGTGATTGCGGATTAGCAGGAAGGAGAGGCAGATCGGATGTTGCTGGCCTGAGCGGCCTCTGTCCCCCTGGGCCAGCCCTCAGCCCTGCCCTTCCTGCCTCCCCTTCTCTCCCCTCTCCTGGCCCACCCTTGCCCGGGAAGCTCCCAGCAGCCACAGCTGGCGAGTGTTTCGGCCGGCAGCACGGGCCTCCCCGAGTCTCCGTGGCCTCCCAGCTCCTGGCCCCACGTGGCCAGGGGTCCAGGCACCAGGCAGGTGGGCTCTGGGTTGCCCTCTGGGAGCTGTGTGTCTGAGGTGGGAGCGCCGGAAGGACTGTGGCTCTGAGCACCTTAAATTCATTCCACTCATTCGATCACTGCATCGGCTCACCCACGCACGCGTGCAACAGTGAAACAGTCCCTTGTGCCCCCGTCACCAGCAGCCCGGTGGTGAGCGGGACAGCAATCCTGCCCTCAGGGTCCAGCAAACAGGTAATCGGCGTCACAAAAAAGGGGACAGGGCCAGCCTGGGGCAGTTCCAGAAAGTTCCAAATGCAACCTCATGTCCGGGTGTTCTTCTGTACATGTGGCCATAACGTGAGTCAATGCATCCAAGTCACAGACACGTCGTGTATTTATTTATTTACTTTTCAGTTACAGCCGATGTTCGGTGTCACATGAGCCTGCAGCATAGCGGGTCAGACATTTATGTGACTCACGAAGTAGTCCCCTGGGTTAGCCTGGTACCCACCTGGCCCCACACGCAGTTTCTGCAGTATTATTGGCTACATTCCATTGTGCTGCTCTTTCCACCCCCGTGGCTGTTTGTAGCTGCCGACTGGCCTTGTTATTCAGAGTGAAGTCTGCGGATGCACCTCTCTGAGAGGCAGGGTCCCAGCCCCACTTCCTGTCTCCAGGATCAGAATCGTCCTTTGAACGAGGTCCCCACGCGACTCGCACGCACTGTGATGGTTGGGAAGGGTTGTCCTGGTTGGTGCGTGGATTCTCCATCCTGCCTGTGGAGCCGCGAGATGCCCCGGTGCCTGGGTCCCTCCCTGGCAGATGCTGATGTAACTGGTCAGGGTGTAGCCCCGGCATCAGGGGGTCCCAAAGACCCCAGGGTGATTCTAACGTGCAGCCAAGGAGGGAGCCACTGGTCTGGAGGAAGAACCTTCTGGAGGAAATGGCATTCAAGCCCACCCACGCACTGATCCACTCGCACGTACCCCTTCCAGCAGAGCGCTGAGAGAGGCCAGGACCCTCCAGGCCTTTACAGCTCACACACACGACACCAGTGTGCCTAGGGACAAGCAGCGAGCAGAAGCAAGCAACAGATTCCACGGCCCATTTCACAAAAATGTTAAAGCCCCAAAGCCATGCAGTGGGCTCTGTGGGTGGAGGGGGGCCAGGCGGGAGGCCAGCGTGGACTGGGTCTTGAGCAGGGCCGTGGGCGCGGGTGGGGCGGCATTGGCCCATCTGTGGGTTTGGGGTCTGGGGAGCCAGGGCAGGGGGAGGAGGCAGGCACGGCAGCTGCTGCTTCCAGGGGCCAGGGGCTGGGACACGGGGAGGAGAAAGAAACCGCCCAGTGGGGAATGTCTCGGGACCTGGCCTGGGCTATCCGGGGCTTGGGACTCCGGGCCGGACAATGGCTCGTTGCTCTGGGCAGAGCTGGTCGAGAAGTCTCCTTCCCACCCTGAGACATTCCGTCTGATTGATGTGGAGCAGCAGAGGGGGGCTCTGATGCAGCAGCCCCCTGGCCGCAGCCCCCAACGTCCACCCCGGGGCGGGGGGTGGTGACCGTGCCTGAGAGCCAGTGGTTCCTTAGTCCGAGCAGGGACAGGTGTGGCTGCAGGTGGGGACAGCGGGCAGGTGCTCCGGAGCTCTGCCTCTCCGCTCGTCCCTGAAGGCGCCCCCCCCACACACACACAGACAGGTGCTCAGAATACCCCCCCCCCCGCCCCATGGGCGGCTCCAGGGCACCGGGAGTCGGGCACAGCTGTTGACACAATCTGAGGGGCCGGCAGAGACTGACCCCCTTCCTTCCTGCAGCTTCCTCGGGTTTCCTTCCTCCCGGGGGAGGGGAGGAAAGTTGTATTTTTAAACCTCACATCCCTGGAGACCCGGCTTCCTGGAAGGAACTGCTCTCATGCTATTGTGGAAAGTGAAAGTCAAGCTCAGCGCTCGGGGGCTGTGGGAGGGACCGCAGCAGCCGGGAGCTGCGTGCTGTCCGGGAGCGGACACAGGCCCAGGCCGGTGCTTCGGGTCCAGCAGGTGTGAAGGCAGCAGGTGCCCCCCGAGCCCTGAGCCACGTGGCCCAGCAGCAGCCCTGTGGCCTGTCCGCCTCCCTGCGACTTCCCAGCAGGTGCCCGGGGCTCCCAGGTAGAGCGCTTGGCCGGGCACATCCCGGGCCCCACTCGGACTCTCTGGGATCCAAGTTCATGGCACGGACATGGCTGGTGTGTCAGCTCTCCCTCTGGGGAACTCGCTCACGTGGCTGGGAAGATCCCCTCCCTCCGTTCTGAAGCACATAACAATTACACGTCTTGAAGGGGAATGCTGGTGTATGTTTAAAGAAGATGCTGTATCGGGAAATTACAGCGGTTTCTGCCAAAAAGAGCCAGCAGGCAGGGCTGTGAGAGACGCCGTGCCCAAATGAAATGTGAATGAAACCGCTCTGGATCACACAGGCTGGCGTGCAGCCCCCGCTCCTCCGCACCGTTGCAATGTCCACCCCTGGTCCCAGGGGAAACACCCAAGGGCGCCTGGACTCTCAGCGCGGGGGAATCCCGGGCTTCTCACACGGCGGGCAGGGTGGGGAGTCGGGCCCGACCTCTCCCCTCCATGACCAGCCCCCCCGCACCAGAGTGGAGCCAGGGCCCCACAACAACACTCCATACAGAGGTGTTCGCCAGGCACGGACGCTCTCCCCCATCCTCCCTAAGGTCGCAGACGGTGGGGTCCCCTTCCTGGCACCTCTGGGTGGGCAGACACACGAGTGGGCAGCTGCCGCCCAAGCAGGCTCTAACCCGGCACCCAGGGCTGGCTACCGGGGCCTGGTCGGAGCTCCTAGGAGCTCCTGGGGTTCTGGGTTCTCTGGTGACCTGACCAGCACTTGGGGGTCAGGGGAATTGGGTGGTGAGGTCCTCTCTCTCACTCCTGCCCGGGGGGTGGGGGGAGTGACAGGCCCCTGTCACGCTGCAAGCACCGGGTGGTTCCCACACCTCCCAGGCTCTCCGGGGCAGTCACAACGGTGCTGTCCCCAAGGCGGGTTCAAGGATGGTTGTCTCAGGGACAGACGGACCGCTTTTTGTCACCTCTCCCCGAGAGGGGGCTCAGTGCTGGGTCGTGAGCACCCGGTTCATCACAAGGCCACGATCGTGATGGGCCAACAATGTCCATGGTGGGAGCCACTCTCTGTCCAATGTCTACAGCGACCTTGACCTTTTAATTCTTCACCCAGGCCACAGGGACTCCATCTCCAAAGGGGGAAATGGGGGGCTCAGAGGGGTGCAGGGACTCCCTTCAAGACAGAGGCAACGAGGGTCGGAGCTGGGCTTTGGGCCTGGGCTTGTCTGCCTTCAGAATCCCTCTGACTTCCCCTTCCTCTCCCCCATAGTGAACCCATGAGGGGCACCTCTCCCGGCCCCACCTGAGGGCCCCTCCCTAACTGTCCCCCATGTCCTGTGCGCACCTGGTCTTCTGAGAAAGCCCCGTGAATAAGGTGAGCCACCTTGGGAGGGCCACTGGAGGACAGGCTGGCCCACTGCCCCTGCCACCAGGCACCTGGCTGAGAGGGGTCGAGGGACCGGGGGCCCTGGGCTCCCCACTGGCGGCCCCCCAGCCCCCACGGGTAGAGCTGCCACACACAGCACACAAAGTATGGCCACGCTCGTACCGGCAAGGAGCTGTGGCTTACCTGACACCCAGTTTTGCTGGGAGGCCTGCACCCCACCTGGCTGCCGGGCCCAGGCCCCAGCAGGCCGCCGTCCCACGGGGAGGTGGGTCCGAGGGATCGGCAGGGAAGGAGAGAAAAAGAGCTGGCGAGGTGGGTGGGGGGGGGCAGTGGGGGAGTCCTGGCTCCCCGAGTCCAGCCTGGTCCCAGCTCCACCGTCCGGGGACAGTCCTTCTTCTGTCCCGCAGGAAAAGGGGGCTGGGGCTGGGACACCAGGGCAGGCAGGGCTGGTGGTAGAGAGCCAGTGCCCCTTCCTCGCCCCATGGCCCCGAGAAAGGCCCCTCTGGGACAGAGGCTGGAGGGGTGGGGATTCCAGTTCTGGGAGTCTGCGCCCTCCCCGCCCCAACCCCTCTGAGAGGGACCAGGGTGTGTGTTGGTCTCACAGGCCTTGTCCAGAGAAGCGACTCTGGGGGTGGAGAGGTGCCCGTGTGAGGGAGGGCTGAGCGTGCGGGTGTGCGTCTCATCACCGCCAGACGGGGGCCACGGACCGTGGTGACTTCCCCTCCCGCCTGAGCTGGAGCCACACTCCCAGGGGCAGAGCAGCCCCCGCCGGCCCCCAGGGGGGTGTCCTGTGCACCTGCTCACAGTCTTTCTGGTCCCACGCCCGAGTCTCCCCAAAGCTCCTGCTTGCTCACCTCCTGCTACTGGAAACGTCGTCTCTAAGTGATTTTGTTTTTTTTTAGGAGCAGTTGTAGGTTTTGCCCTGTGGCTTTTGAACTGCGTGTTTCTCCTTTCCAACAAAATTTAGAAGCTTCTGAGCCTTGGCCCTGCCTGCCTGTGTGCGGCTGCTTGTGGGACTTCTGTAACCAGGCAGCCCCCTTTCCAGATTCGGGAGAGGATGGCAGCCTGCCCGGGCCAATGCCGTGGCTGTGTGACGTGGCCTGTGCGTGGCCCGTGACACTCACAGAACGGCCTTTGTATGGCTAGTGGCCTTCACAGAGCTCGTTGGTGTCCGTGGTCATTGGCAGGGGCCCCAGGAGTGGCCCTGAGGCCTGGTCATCGGGACACGGGGAGAGGTGGCGTGGGTAGGAAGCTGCGACGTACAGGTTGCTTAGTAACCACCAGGCAGGTGGACACAGGAACCCAGGCGGTAAGACCTGAGCGTCGGGGGAGATCGGCCACTGGAGAGGGTGGCACGGGGACGTCTGGCAGGGACAGCCAGGTCCGTGTCCGGGCATGCCACCAGGCGGGAGGTCCTGGAGGGCTGAGTCCAGCACAGGCAGAAAACGGGGCTCACGGGGCCCCTGGGGAGGGCGTCTTGGGCCCGGCCTGTTCTGCTGGTCAGGACTGGGACTGGGGTGAGGGGAGTGGGTGCAAAGGTGCGGAATTCAAGGAGGCGTCCCTCCCGGGGCCCACCTGCACTCACCGGCCCCCGCCCCTGCTGGTGGCGCCGGGCACACCCTGCTGGCCGCCCCCGAAAGTCCACAGCACGGCGCCGGTGGTGAGTTCGTGGACTCCGGGCTTGCGTGGGGCCTCGGCCCTGGTTTCAGGCCCCTCTCCTGCCTGCGGGACCCCTCAGCAGGTCACAGTGGTTACTTCCCCGTGACCCCAGCTCAGGGTAGGGGGAGTCCATGCACCCCACTGCTCCACACCCCCTCTGACACGGCCCCTTCCCTCCGTCTCCCCGGGGAACCGGGTCAGGTTCCAGCAAGAGGAGCCCTGGTCCTGAGACATGTGTGGCTCAAGGAGCAGACAGGGGCCCAGTGTGTCGCTGGGGGTCATGTGCAAGGGCTGGTGGGGTGGTGAGGTTGGGGGTCAAGGTTGGAGGGAGGCAGCAAGGGCGGAGGAGGCCACAGGCGCAGTTGGGGTTTGATTCTAACTGTCACTGGGCAGGTCTCAGAGAGCTTCCCACGTGAGGGTGACCTGCCCTGACTCACCCATTTCAGAGCTCACTGCGGCTACTGGCTGGACACTTGGTTGTCGAGGGGACAAAGAGAGAGGTGCTGGCTTGGACCAGGGCTGATGACCCTTGCAAATGGATTGCACACGGTGGCAAGGCCAGGAGACGTGAAGGGCTACTCCTGAGTTTTCACCTTCAGAAAGTCCACATGCCACTAGCCATCTATTTCCCAATGGGGATAACAAGAGATTTTTAAATTTTCTTAGCAATTTTCCCAACAGATGCCTCCTAATGAAGTGGGGTGGGGATACAGGACGCTGAGGTTTTGTCCCCCTCACACCCTTTGGTCCTTTGCCTGGAGGAGTGAGCACAGGACCCTGGGCGAGTGAGGGCACAGGGCTCCCCTGTCTCCCACCACATGGCCACGGCCACGTGCCCACGCGGTTTATTAAGCCACGAGGCTGGGGTTTGTTACTGCGGGGCTTCGACGCGAGCCTCCCCGGCTTCTGACGGAGCTTGAGAAGGCCGGGGGGTTAACGCCGCCCAAAGGCCGGCGTGGGGCCTGGGCTCCCCGCAAGAACTCAGAGCCCCCTGAGAGCCCCCCGAGAGCCCCCTGACGCCCAGCGTCCAGTGCAAGGACGCCCGTGGCTGCAGTGGAAGCAGGGCCGGCCCTGCTCTCCGAGACAAGGTGCGTCATCCCCAAGCTGGCTGGCTGGCGGGGCACGGGTCTTTGCTCTGTTCCCATCCCCCACAGAGACCTGCTTTTTGGCCACCCCTTGGGACAGGCAGACCTGGGGGACAGTCCCAAGCAGGTGCTGGAATCAGCTCAGGGTCACAGGGAGGGGAATTTGGGGATCCTGGGTCCACTGAGCAAGGTGTAGGTTCTATAACACGGGCCACACGCTCCAGCAGGGGACATCCCGAGGGCCCCATCCTCTCTACCCCACGGGAGGGACCCCGGCCAGGGAAAGCTCGGGGGCCTCTGATGTGCAGCTGTCAGGGCAGCACCCCTGTTTTCTAAGGTGCGGGGGTCTCCAGGTCTCATCTGCCGCAAAGAGGAAGTGGTCGTGATGTGGGAAGTGGCTGATGTCCCTGCAGAGGGTCTCAATGGGGGGGGGGGGGGGGCAGGATGGAGCCACCTGCTGGGGACGCTGGTCCCTCATAGAACTCTTCCCCTTCAACCTGCACCTGGAGCCACTGGGCTTAAGGCCACCCCGTGTGGCCTGCTGCCGGGCTTTGTGACGACAGGAGTGATGGAAGGAGAGAGGGTCACCTCCCTCTAGCTTTGAGGATCCGGGTGGGGACCAGGGTTGGGCGAGAACAGCTGTACCAATGCCCCGGCCTCGCCACTGCCCTGGGGGAGGAGCCCATCTCCCTGCTCCCGTGTGGTGTCACGGGAGACGGACGGAGGGTGGGCGGGCAGAGCAGAACCTGAGAGGGAGGATAGCTCCACTGGCCTTGAACACCGGGAGGAGGTGTATTCCAGCTCCTCAAACTGAAATACTTCCCCCGGGTTCTCTCTCTGGGACCGCTCACATGTAGCAGTAATTTACGACTCGAGCCCAGACAAAAACAGTCCCTCAGCCCAACGCCCAGTAAAGTCCCCATTTAGTTTCTCTGCACGTTCTAACCGCCCGCCCCCGGCGGCCCGGGCCCGGGCACACTGCTCCCCGTGTGTTTTCCCCAGCGCTTGGTGCACCGGCCCCCTCTGGGGCTCCCTGGGCCGTGCGCCTGGCCCTCTCCCAAGCCAAGGCTCCCCCACGTCTGTCGGCACGGCAGCTGGTGTCCACAAACACGCGTCTGTTCCCTGCTCTAAACTTGTCATCCAGGTATGACGCTTGTTGGGTGTGGGCTTCGGCTCGGTGGCTGGGAGGCTCTGAGGGGCCCCGAGGGGCAAGGGCCGCCTTCCTTGGGTGGCAGACCCCGCGGAGGACAGAGATCGAGAGCGCCAGGCCAGGTCTCCTTCAGACACTCAACTATGTCAGCCTGAGGCCCTGGCTGGGTTGCTCAGAGGGTTGGAGTGTCGTCCCGATGTGCCAAGGTAGCAGGTTCAACTCCCAGTCAGGGCACATACAAGAATCAACCGATGAGTATGTAAGTAAGTGGAAGAACAAACTGATGTCTCTCTCTCTCGTTTCCTTCCTCTTTCTCTCTCTAAAATCAATCAAGAACAGAAAAGAAGTATGTCGGTTGGTAGACTCACCGACTCGGGATGTCAGGACTGAAGGGAACTTGGAGGTCTGAGCTCCTGGCTTCCCGAGAGGGAAACGGAGAGACGTGAGTTGCCCGAGGTCAGGCTTCAAGTATTTCCTCCCGTATCCGTTACACTTTTCACGCGGGAGGGTAAGAGCAGCAAAACCAAAACTGAACATCAGGGGCTACGCCAAACTGAAAACCGGCTGCGTGACAAAGGAAACTGTCAGTGGAACACAAGGGCACTCACCTACGGATGAGAGAGAAAACATTTGCAAGTCATATATCTGATAAGGGGCTCACATCCGAAATATATAAAGAACTCACAGCCCTGGCTGGCGTAGCTCAGTGGATTGAGCTCGGGCTGCAAACCAAAGTGTCGCAGGTTCGATTCCCAGTCAGGGCACATGCCTGGGTTGCAGGCCACGGCCCCCAGCAACCACACATTGATGTTTCTCTCTCTCTCTTTCTCCCTCCCTTCCCTCTCTAAAAATAAATAAAATCTTTAAAAAAAAGAACTCACACAACTCAATAGCAAAAACAACAACAGTAACAGAAACAGCAGCAACAGTAGCAACTGCCCCCCCCCCCAAACAATTCAATCAAAAATGAGCGGAAAATCTGCACAGACCTTTTCCCAAAGAAGACACACAGATGGCCGAGAGAAACATAAAATGATGCTCAATGTCATTCATCAGCAGGAAAATGCAAATCAAAGCCACAATGAGGCATCGCTCTCGCCTGAAGATGGGAATGAGTGAGAACGGTTGTTAAAAACAAAAAAAAAAAGACCAAAAATAACCAAATGACAAATGCTGGGGAGGGTGTGTTGAAAGGGGAGCCCTTGGGCAGTGCTGGTGGGACGGTGAGCTGGCAGGGCCACTGTGGCAGGGTCCTCCAGCAATAGAAAACAGAACCACCGTGCTACCTGGCAGTACTGCTTCTGGGGTTACATCTACCGGAAGTGAAATCAGTGTCTCGAAAAAAACAAACCCCTCCATTCCCGTGTTCCTCTCAGCATCGTTTACAATAGTCAAGATATGGGAGCGACCGAAGTGTTCCGTGGATGGACGACTGGACAAAGAAACCGTGGCGTACACACAGTCTCGCATCCTTTTTGTTAGGCTTGCCCCTAGACAACTGATTTTCTCACCTTCCTCTGACCTCGCGGTACAATGTGAAGTAGAAGCAGTGACCTCGACCATTGTTGTCTTTTTCTCCATGACACTCGGACAGTGAGAGCACTTCTCCTGTGCGAGGCAAAGAAAGAACTTCGGACCCTGCACAATCCCGTCTTTTTGTGCCGAGACAGCAATGGAATCAGCATTGCTAGGTCCTGCCAAAGACTGCATTCGTGTCTTGGACATGGCTGGGGACTTGGTCTCGCAGCAAAGGAGGGAAGGGAGGGTGTTGTTGCTACTGGGAAAATGGGGTCACGGCATTAAATCAAAGCAGAACGAGGACCAGATCCCAAATATCCTATCTCCTGAACCGCTTCCCAGTCCTGGCCCCCACCCCCCAGGGGGTCCTGAGACTCCAGCTGGGCGGGCCTGTGCTGGAATTCTGGCCTGAGGTCCAGTTTTGTGATCCAGACTTTGAAATGGCCAGGGCCTTGTTTTCCGTGACCCTCGGCATCTCAGGGAGTCTCGGAGCAGAGTTCTGTCCAGCAGCGCTAGGCAGAGGGACACCCCTCTGCCCTTTCACCCCCAGTCGTAGGCGGGGGACATGGATCTCTTGGCCGGGGTCCCTCGCAGTCACGTTGGCCGTCAAATCCGCAAGGAGGCTGCTTAGTGGGCCTTGGCTGAACCCAGGGGTGAACTGATTTCTCCTATGATAGCGCCTCTGCCTTTGTTCGCGCCTTGATTTCATAGTTGGCTGAGGCGATTTAATAAAAATCAGACGTCACCGCACTGGTGTCTTTCCAAAGCACCGCCATCAGCCCCATTCATGAGGACAGTGGCTGATTTTGCACTCGCAAGCTGGACCGAGAGGAGCTGAGCCTGTCTGTGCATCTTCTGCCCTGTTCCAGACTAAACAGAGGGCGCGTCCAAGTCGCCCAGCTCACCTATCGCCCGTTGGCTGTACTTTCCACGTCTCTTTGCCGTAATCCCTTCCTACCATCCCCCACAGCTAGGACCCGAGCACCAGCCCCAGCCTCTCTCCCTGGAATTCCCCTCTAGCCTCCCCACTTTTGGGGTCATTTTCCCTCCACACAGCCAGTGTGAGCGATGACACGAAGAATCCCACAGTGGCCTCCCGTGGCCCACAAAGTGTGGGGAACAGAATTCCTTACCACGGCCCACGCACCCTGCGGGGGAGCGCCTGCCACAAGCCAGGCCACGTCTTCCCCCACGGATGGCCACGTGGGCTGCTTTGCTGTTCCCTAAATAGTCCACACCTGCCCCTGCTTCGGGCACCTGCTCTTCTACCTGCCCTTCCCCGGACACGCACCGGGAGGACTCACTCTTCCCGATTCTCCGTGGCCTCTGCCATTGCCTCCTGGATGGCGCGGGGGCATCACCTGGAGCCGATGGGCTGCTCCGGTGACGGCCGAGGCCGCTGACACCAGCACTGACCACGCCGGTGCTTCTGCACTTAGACCGCCCGGTGTGGGGCGGGGGGTGCCCGATCCTGACCCCCACGTGATGCAGTGGGGCGGGGACAGAGCACAGCAAATGTCACGTACTCTGCTGACCCCAGATCCAAGCCTCTCCCCCGGCCCTGGGCCACTGATACTCTTTGTCAGTTATTCCTATTGTGTTCGTGCTTGGAAACGGTAGGACACAGAAAGAGGAAGTTCCCCTTTGACCTCCACCAGTCTCCCCTTCTGCCCAGAGACGCGCACCGCAGTCGGGCCTTTTTGCATGCACCCACGCCGTGCACGGAAATGTGCATCCCACTTTACAAAGCTGTTTATACAAATGGGGCGATACTCTTACTTTGTAATAGGCCGTTTGTTGCTTAAACTACACCCCAGAGATCTGACGTTAGTAAAATGGCATCACCTCATTTTTTCTTTCGGCCATGCACTGTCCGTGATATAGACACACCAAGATGTAATCACTCCCTTATCAGTGGAAATATTACTGTTATTAGGACTCACGATCATTTCCGGTTTCCAGTTTTCCTGTTTCCTCCTGGTGCAAACAGCGTTCCGGGAAACAGCCTCCAACGTGTGCCTTTGGGTACACGTGAGAACGTCTGAGATCTCGTGACTTTAAGGGCAGTGTCTGGCCCAAGGCCGCGCTGTGCCGGGACCCCCTCCAGGGGAGACATCTGTCACGGGGTGCCCGCCCTCAGCACGGGTCTCTCACCGGAGTCAACAGGGCCTGCGGGGCAGAGTCATGGGGGCCTGTCGCCCTGTTCCCGCAGAGCTTGGTGATCTGGCCTGAGCTGTTGAGTGGCAGGCACCTCAGACTCAGGGGAGCCCTGCCCGAATGAGTGAGGGAGGACAGTCTTGTTCCGACGAGGCCATCCAAAGGGCGTGGGCTGGCTCGTGGGGCCGGGGGGGGCTGTGCAGGATGAAGGCACTTAAGCAAGGAGGGGATGGCAGTGCCTCTGAGCCCAGTGCCCAGGGGACTCCTGTGTGGGTGGGGGTGGGTCAGACGGTCTCAGGGGACCTTTTTAGCGCCAGCCCCGAGTCCACACACCTCTGTGCTTTGTCCCAGCAGAGTGCGGGGGGACGGGTGAGCTGCGTGACCTTGCAAGGTCTCTGTGTCGCACCTTCCCCCTCTGCCACGTGGGGATGGAAACCCACGTGCGTGGTCTGGACTTGCAGGGTAGCCGTGCAGGGCATGTGCGGCCCCGGGCAGGCCCTGGCTGCTAACCCCAGGGCGTGGTCATGAGCTGCGGGGCTCTCCGTCCCTGCACCCGGCTTTCACGTGCCGGGAGTTCGGCTGGGTCTCTGTGCAGAATTAAAATGTGCTGGAGGCTCACCTCACATGCAGGTCATTCTCTTCTTATTTTATTTCCACATCGGGTCCCCAAGAACTGAGGTTCCCCCTGTTTGGGGCTCCCCAGGGATGGCCGACTCCCCTCTCACCAGGGTGGGCGAGCAGCGCTGTGAGACCTGGGGCATCTCCGTCCCCCCTCGCCCCCACCTTTCCAGGTGCACAGTGGTCTTCACAGAGGTAAAGGGCAACCTGTGGCTTCCAAGAGGCTGGTGAGGGGCCCGGCCCAGGCAGCCCAGGAGGGCCTGGGATGGGAGCAGGCCTGTGGGCTCCGTGTTCGGTGCTGTATCTGGGTGTCTCTCCAGCAGGGGGATGCCTGCATTCCCCTCTCTGACTGCCCCCTCACCTCCCCGACAGCCTGGCGCCACATCGTGGTGCCCGGAGCTGGCGGTGGGATTCCTTTGCGGGGTAAGCCCTGGAACATGTTGGGTTAAAAGCCAGGTTCTGCCACTCACCGTCTGGAGGATGCAAGCCCCTTCCTGAACCTCTTGGAGCCCAATTTTCTCATCTTCGGAGACGTTCACATTTATGGCCTCAGACTGTTTGAGGATGCAGTGCGGCCCTGCCCAGAGCCTGGCACTTGGGAGGTGGTCTGTCTTTTTCCGTTTTATTAACGTAATTGCTGTAATTATTATGGCACAACAAATGTTTATTGAGTGGCTGGCGTTGAGATGAATAAAACATGTTCTTGGCCGTTCAGACGCTCGTAACATGGTTGGAGAAGAGACACGGGCAGCGGCAGCTTGAAGATGAGCAGACGGGAGGCAGACACTCCCGGCGGCTCTCCAGGCAGCTAGACGGCGTCCAAACAGCCCCTTGTGTCACCGCAGGCTGCTCCTGGCCTGGGCGATGGGGCAGGGGACCTGGTTCGGTGCCCGTCCTGCCTGTCTTCCCGAGAAGTGCCCCCAGATGGCCTGGAGGGTCTCCCGGACCCCCACGCCCTCTCCTGACCCTGCCTCCACCTCTTCCTTCAGAGCTGGCTGGCTCGGTTCTGACCCTCACCCTGGCTCTGGTCTTCACCCCAGGCTGGAAGCCTCAGGGCTGACAGTTGACCACAGTTTGCTCTTGAGTCTTCCGCCATCACACCGGCCTGCCGCTGGGTGAGTCGGCCACAAAGGTCAGCCGCGCTGCGCCTGCCCCTCAGCTGGGTCAGTGCCTGCTCGTCTGGCGTGGAGTCCAGCTAGGAAAGCCCCGATCCTGGGGCAAGGGGCGGACATCACGGAGGATGGGAGGCACCCTGTGGTCCATGCCATCTCCTTGGGGACATGTGAGAATGGGGACAGGTGGTGGATGGAAGAGTCCCTCCGCCTTGCTCTCACCATGCAGACAAAGGCCGTGCAGCCCTGACACTGTGAAATACTCCACCGTGGGGATAGGCAGCGCCTGCAGGAGACGGGGAGGCCCCACGTCCCAGCCTGTGTCCTCTCCTGGCGTCTTTACCTCTCGGTGGAGGGGACTCTGGGACGTGGGTGGGGGCGTGGCCCGGGCTGAGACGGCGTCCTGGGGAAGACGGAGTCCCAAGGGGACGGAGAAGGGGGTGACACAGAGCTAAGTGCTGGAAGAAGCATGGAAGAGTTTTGTATACGAAACAGAATTCCACAGATGCGGATTTATGACATCATCCATGCCTGGAGAGTCTCCCTGAGGCCCCAGCACCGGCGGAAGTCAACACCGGTCACGCACTGAGCCGGCCGTGAGCGACACAGAGAAAACTGGGACGCAGTCGTCCCTGGGTCTGGGCCGGCATCCTGGGCCCGCGGCACCGGAGCGCGGGGAGGAGCCAGCTCGAGCACAGCCACCTGGGAAACACTCTGTGCACCTGCCTCAGACTCACCTGTTCGGGGCTCAGGTGTCAGCTGAAATTTTGTTTTCCAACAAGTTAATTATTGCAAAACTCTCTTTCTGTGGAGTCGATAGAGAATTAGAAGTAACTGAGTTAAAAACACTTTTATTGAGCACCAAAACAGGGAGGCCAATAAACGTCATTGCCTCGTCCTCGCAGTTTTCTAGTCTTTGGAAGCACGTCCTCCTCCCAATTAACCTTCTGGGTTCTCCGAAAGCTCCGAGTGGGGCACTTACCAGTGCTCTGCTCGTGAAAAACACACCTATTGAGTGTCTGCGGGGCACGGTCCAGATGCCCTCCATCCACGCAGGTCCAGGGCATCAGGGTATGAGCGCCCTGGGGCCACCCACGCGCACTAGTGAGGCCGCCCCACAGTGGTCTGAGCGGCTCCCATTGTCTCACGGCTGTGGCCCCCCTGGGGTCAGCTTGTGGGGGCACAAAGTGACAAGGAGGGATGAGCTCAAGAAAGACCCTCAGGGGCCTCCTCTGGATGACCCTGACGGTCCCACGGTCTGGCTGTCAGCCTCATATGCCCGGAAACTTGCCCCCCACCCCCCCAAGAATGGGTCTGTCCCTCGAGGCAAACTCCCATTAGCCAGACTCACAGGGGCTGATGTCTAGACCAGAACGAAACCCTTACTCACCGAAGGGTCACTGAGTTCCCTCCCTGTGGCGAGGCTGCGTGGGGAGGTGAGTGACAGTTAGGAGGTAGTCTTCAAGCTCAGAGGCAGAGCCAGGAGATGGGCACTTGAATGTTACGTGGCATCAGGCCAGGGCTGAAAGGGCTGGAAAAAGCTTTGATTATGAGCTGTGCGTGGCAGGTCCCCCAGGGGTGCTGCAGGGCACAGGATGCGCCCACTGCGAAGACATGCCTGACCCCGAGAGCCAGTGGTGCTGAGAAGAAGCCCAGCTCTGAGCTCTAAAATTCTGAGTCTCACCAAGCAGAGCATTGAGTCATGTTGAATCTGAGATTGTTTGAAATACTTGATTTCTACGAGTTTGACTCGAGGCTCTTGTAGCAGGGGGAGGCCACTGCTAGACATCTTTGAAGTTGCCTCGGGGACCCGGCAGTGGTGACTGTGTGTCGCCACACAGCTGCCGTTAGGGGAGTAACGGGAAGTTCTTCTTATTGTCTAGCCTGAAGCTTTGCTGTTGCAGCCACTCTTTCTCCCTTGCTAGGATGTAAAGCACTGAAGTGAAAGTGTGAAGATGGTGCCCTTGGATTTTCGGTCAGTAGAGGCTAGACTTTTATGCCCAAAGTTTTGGTAGAGGGGGTGGTTCTCATGGAGTCACCCCATTCTTTCCCTTGGTCTGCAGTGTCCCTGGGCGTATAGCTATGTGGCGGCATCAAAGGGGTAGACTGTTTTTTTTCCTTCCTCCCTCCCTCCCTCCCTCCCTCCTTCCCACCTTAACTCCCTCCCTCCTTTCTTTCTTCCTATATGCTGGCCATAGAACAGCGAATAAGACGAAATCCCCAGCATCGACAAAAACCACAGGCTAGTCAGGAGCCAGGTAACAGACAAATCGTCAAGGTGCAGTTTATTTTCACAGTCAGGAGCTCTCTTTCTGAGAAAGTTAGTCTAGTTTGCCCGGACGCCAGCCAAGGGAATCTTCTCCGATATCCCAGTGCAGACCATACGCTTTGGCTACACAGAGTGTTGAGCCTCTCCCCGCACAGGGGCCCTCTGGAAGGGGCCAGCTTCCCCCGACCAGGCTGTGGTCTGTGGACCCTGCTCACGCAACCTTCCTGTCTGCCTGCTGGGGGCGCTGGCTTTCCTGCAGTCTGCCTGCAGCCCGTGGGACATGGGGCCTTCTGTCCGGGGGGATGCCGAGGACAGAGGCATGGTGAGGAGGGGAGGCAGGGGCAGAGCAAAGTGCCGAGCCCCAGCCAATTCCTCCCAGGCTTGTAAAATTCCAGGGCTGAGTCCAGACTCCCAAAATAGAAGCGGACAGAGAGCAAACTTCCTGGCTTAGGAGAGGCTGCCCGTGTGTTGAAAGACGCCGTTGGTTTGCTGGGGCTGGGAGGGCGTGCGTCTGTGTGGGGGAGAGCGGAGAGGACCCTGAGTGACCAGAGGGGACCTCGAGCCTCGGGGGGGAGGACAGTACCTGGTGACCTCAGCCACAGGCCGGGCAAGTGCCCATAACCCCTGCTCGGCGGTCACTTCTTTCTTTAGAAACAGATCGTTGGCTTTCCGTGGTCTTGAGAAGACAGCACATGACAACACAGCCATGGGCTGTGCAGGGCCCGGGTGACATGTCTGGACACGGGAGCAGCATATTTGTGGACATGGGCTGGGGTGTGGATGCGGCGTGTCCACCAGCAGCTGGCACATGGGAAGTGCGTGCCCGGGTACAAAGGCTCTTAGTTCATGAGCAGCGTGTTAAAACTCACAGCTCAACTGTTAGCTTTTACATATATTTATTTTTTGCTCCAGCCGTGTTAGGTTTGCAAACACAACTCTTGATAACTTAATGGTCTCTCGTGAAGGTATCGGACACGGTTAACTCAAAACAAGCCTTGGAGTAGGAGACGACACAGCCCACAGAACCAGGGTGCTCCCTGTGCTCAGAAAGGCGGGAGCACGAGCTGGATTCCGCTGGGCAGACCGAGTCGCTTTCGGATTGTGCAGATTATCTGCGTGAGCCTGTGACGTGCTCTCCCTGCGCCTGGGCCTCGGTTCCTTCTTCATCAGCTCTTCCCCTTGCCCGGTGGGAGGTGAAGCATCCTGAAAGGATTGCGACACAGCGACCACACAGAATCTCCGCGTGCAACCCCTGCACTCGGGAAGTGCCCCTCGGTGTCAGAATGGAGCCCCTCCAGTCCCCTATGAATTCACACTCGGCTGGAAGGCCCTCTCACAGTCGCGAACGAAGAACCGGGAGACTGTGCTGCCCAGGAGTGTTGGTTTCCTGGGAAACATTCCCATTGTCTTTTCCCAGTTTCCTTCACGTGTCCAGGCAGGTTGTCTAGGGCAGGCTCCGCCCTCCTCCGTGTGGAGGGGGTTGCACGGGGCACCCACTGTGGGGCTGTGTGAGCACAGAGCCTGTTGGCATTGGCTAAGGGCATGGGGGTCTGGCAGGTGCCCCCTGTCAGCTCACAAGGACAACCGATCAGGCCTGGGACATCTCACCCCTGTACGAGGTCTCTTCTCCCGCTGGAAGCCGAGCCCCTTGGCCCCTTTTTGGTCCAACCGTTCTCTTCGCAAGATGAACTAAAGCTCGTGCCTTCAGCCCCTGCGTTTCTAAGGTGGCTCCCAAACGCCCAGGTGTGCAGTGCGGGTGGTCCACGCACCTGTGAGTTGGGTGCTATGTTCATCCAGGCGCTGAGGAAGCTGCAAGGGAGAGAAGCTGAGTAGCTAGTCCAAGCACGAGCCGGGGCGGGATTTGAACCTGGGCAGACAGCAAGGCTCGGACTCCTTCCACTGCTCCACGCTGCTCTGCATTCCCTCCCCCCCCCCCCGCCCCCCATGCTGGAGGGTCCCTCAGCACCCAGGGGCATCCCTCAGGAGTCAAGCCTCCCGGAGGCCACTGCTCACCGTCCGACCACGGCAGCCACAGTCACGCTGCGTCCCGTCGGGCTTGGCAGGCCTCCCACAAACAGAGCCATTCTTGATACTAGCGATGTTAACATACCACGGGGTTATGTAATTATTATTGTTACTTTGGTCTTGACTTCCTCCTGCCAGACGTGATGTCTAAACAGGAAAGACCAGCCTTCCGGTTTGGAGACCCGGGACGTGCAGCGGCCGCTGGCTCCCGGAGTTCCCCTCCCTCCCTCCCTCCCTCTCCTTGTGGTTTCCAGAGCCTCGTTTTCAGTCTCGAGGACCAGTGGGGTGCACCGGGAGTAGCCCCTGGGAAAGGAAGGCAGGCCACGGTAGGCCGAGTAAGTGGATGCCAGCACAGCACCAGGGATGTGCTCCGTTCCAGAAATCTCTCCCTCCCACCCTGTGCTGTGTGCACCCTCGGTGCCCACAGAGAGCCCACAAGCGCATGGCACAGCCAGAGGGTGGCTGGAGACGAGTGCCCTGGCACCCTCGTGGCCGTCCGTAGGCACTTGTGGCTCATGCCGCATCTGCCGGTCACAGCGGTGCATCGTAGGACCCCGTGTGGATGAGGCCTTGGCCCGGACTCCCCTTCCTGGGTCTCAGGCAAGGTCAAGGTCCTGCCCTGTGAGCCCCACACCTCGAAATTTGAGTTCAGTTTATTTCATTTAACTTCTCGCTTACTGAGCAAGTCTTATATAAAAGAGCATTCCCACAGAAGGGCTTCTGAGAGCCCGAAACCAGTGAGTCCTTGTCCCCAGAAGGTTCTAGACACGGGGTCAAACACCACAGAGATGCACCGCTGAGCTAGACACAGAGGCCTGCACGCAGGGCTGGGGGACTGGGGCCAGCCGGTCCTGGGGTGTGGGGTGCCACTGCACAGCAAGCCCAGCCCCAAGTGGCCACCTAGCATCCCCGAGAGGCAGGGACCCCTTATTGTGGGGCTCTGGGGAGGGGTCTGGACAGATGCTACTTTCCCCCACGAACACCCCTGGGCCACCCACTCGGCCCTTCCAGGTGCTCCCTGCCCCCCTGGCTCCACGCAGCGTGGGGTGGGGTGGGCAGGGCGGGGAGAGCCAGGCGAGAAGGGAGGGCAGAGCCAGAGACGAGGGATGAGGTCACGTCTGTCGCCGCGCCAGGGAAGAGGGGGCACGCACAGCACCACGCCCACCAGATGCTCCCCCAGCTCCTCCCGAGAGCCTGTTCCCCGCCCCCCCACCACGGGCAGCCCCAAACTCGAATCCCACAGCACGGCCGTGAGGGGCACCCGGGAACAGGACCTCTGCGCACCAGGCCTCCGGGGGCTCCATCCATGGAAGCCAGTCCCTGGCCTGGTCCCCGTGTCTGCCGGCCCTGGCTCCCCGCCCCGGGTCCAAGGGCTTTGAGCATTTCTACTTTATGGGAGTGGGTGCAGGGACGGTTCCAGGCCTCCCGCTCCTGGCCGGTGGCCCACCTCTCCGTCCACACTTTCTGCCTGGTTCACACGCCCCGTCGGCTACGCTGAGCAGCAGCCAGGCCTGGGGGCCAGGCGGTCCTGACCCGGGGCCTGACACGGTGCCCGGCTGGCCCACTCTCTGGCCTCAGTGATCGCAGGGCCTCTGCCCTCGCTGGCGGCCGGGTGAGGCTCTGGGCACTGACCTCCAGGAAGGAAGCCACAGGGTCTGCAAAGCGCTGTTCCTGGGTCACTCGGGCCCTCCTCCTGCGAGACAAGGGAAGAAAATGCTTCTCTTCAGTAGCCCAGGGCTAGGGCAGGAGAGGTCACTCACTGTGTGGTGTGTGGTGCGTGTGGGTGGGGTGTGTGTATGTGTGCATGTTGTATAGTGTGTGTGGATGCGTAAGTCGTGGTATGTGTGTCATGGGTGTGTGGGTGTGGTACGTGTATGTGCTGTGGTGTGTGTGGATGTGTAAGTCATGGTGTGTGTGAGTGATGGGGGTGATGGGTGTGTGGGTGGGTGTGTGTGGTGTGTGTGCATGTGTAAGTGGTGCCGTGTGTGTGATGGGTGTGTGGGTGTGTGTGTGGTATGTGTGCGCTGTGGTGTGTGTGTGGATGTGTAAGTGGTATGGCGTGTGTGATAGGAGTGTGGGTGTGTGGGTGGTGTGTGTGTGGATGTGTAAGTGGTGTGTGTGTGTGATGGGTGTGTGGGTGTGTGTATGCTGTGGGGTGTGTGGATGTATAAGTTGTGGCGTGTGTGAGTGACGGGGGTGTGGGTGTGGTGTGTGTGTAGTGTGTGTGTGTATGTGTAAGTGGTGTGTGTGTGTGTGCTGTGGGGTGTGTAGATGTGTAAGTCGTGGTGTGTGAGTGATGGGTGTGGTGTGTGTGATGGGTGTGTGGGTGTGTGTGTGCTGTGGGGTGTGTGGATGTGTAAGTCGTGGCGTGTGTGAGGGACGGGGTGTGGGTGTGGGTCCCCGGAGTCTGGCGGAGTCACAGAAGGGGCGTGGGCGGAGGGTGCGCTGTTTTCTCTGCCCGGAGGCTCCATCTGTGCAGACTGTTGGGTGACTGTGCTGTTTGTTTTTCTTTGTGTTTGCTTGTTTCTGCGAGCGGGAGCCTCTCGGAGGTTTGCCTTCCTGCGGCCAAGCGTCTGTGGACGTGGCGTCTGTGGACGAGGCGTCGGTGGTGCTCCTGGGGGCAGCAGGGGCTGGGGAGGGGCGGTCCCTGGGCGCTGGGACGGGCAGGGTGGGGGCAGGGCGATGGGCTGGGGGCCGGCCCAGTGCGAATGCCCGCGGCCAGGCTCTCCGCACTGTGTCACTTCTGACGTCAGGTGGTGGGAACATGCTAGATGCCTCTGAGTGCATGACTTGGAAGGCTCCAGAAGGTGCTGGAGTGCCAGGAGGGTCAGGCCTGGAATTCAGGCTTCAGCCTATGGGTTTCTCCTCCCCAAGGAAGGGCTCCCTGGAGGCCGGCCCAGGGCTGTGGTCCTGCAGCGCCACCTGGGGGCTACCGGGGGAATGGCCCCTGGAAATGACGTCGGTGGACCAACCAGCCTCCCCTCCCGGGTGGCCCTTTGGGGGTGGGGGTGAGGGTGGGGCGGGTTCCTCGATGGCACAGACCCCAGAGGAAAACCCCCAGTTCCTCGGGGTTTGCTTTATGATTCCATCAATAGCCAGGGAAGAAACTCGCCCTGAACGCCCAGGCTTCCACCGGGATTGGCTCCTGGGGGTCCCAGAGTGACCAGAAGAGGCTACCTCCCACCCTCCCTGCCCCGCCTTTTGTCAGAATATCTATCCCGTGAAGAGGTGACAATTACTCCAAGACCCTTTGAATTTTCAAACTTGGGAGGTTGTCGGGTCCACCCGCCACATTTTCTAGGTGAAGAACTGGGCTGGGGTGGGTGTCCTGGCTTCTCACCCTCTCCACACCACCCCTCCCCCCAGCACGTGGCCCACCCACCGTGTGACGGGCGGCCAGACACCAGGAGGGACCTAGGTCTGAAGGGAGAGAGGCCACCCCGACAATCACGCCAAGATAGAACAGAGCTGAGTGTCACCGAAGGGGACCATGGGCACGAGGCTGGGCAGCGTCACAGGCAGGCACCCCTGAGGCAGCATGCGGGCTGTGAGAATATTCCGATTAAAGCCTGGGCTTTGTGGAACCCCAAAGTCTCTGCCCGTAACCCCCGGAACAAAGAGGGGAAGAACATTGCAGTCAGGTCCACATCGGACTTCTGCAGCCTGCCCACCTTGTCGGCTGATGCCCGCTGCCACCGACCCTCCCCGAGAGCCCTGCGCTGGCCTGCCCACGCACCCTGTCTCCCGGCCTTGGTCTTTGCTGCTTCTGCAGCTGGGACACGTGCCAGGCCCCTCTCCGAGGAGCAGGACGAGCTGACACCTCCCGCATACAGCCAGGGCTCCTTGAACAGCAGAGACATGTCCTCTCTCAGTTCTGGAAGCTGGAAGTCCAAGATCAAGGTGCTGGCAGCGTTGGTTTTTCCTGCGGCTGCGCTGGGAGGAGACGCGGCCCGGACTGCACTCTGGGGAGGTGACAATCCGAAGCCAGAGCAGGGCCGCGTAGTGAGCTGAGGGACGTGGAGCAGAGACTAGAGTCAGGATGTTACAAAGGCGGGAGAGACAGTGTGGGGACCATGGGGACCCCCTTCAAGGCTGCTCCGGGAAATCAAGTCTTGAGAGCCCTTGGTGCCTAGGACAGTGGTGTGGCCAGGAGACCAATGACCAGTAACTGAGGGCCACAGCTCGCCGAGTGGGGGAGGTGCAGCAGGTGGGGGCACACTGGCCTCAGAGGACCCCGTGATTCTCAGGTGCCTACATTCAAACCGGGAGGCGGGAGCCCTGCCGTGGGCCTGATGGGAGAGAACATCGGCGCTGGCCCACTCCCATCTGCACTCCTGTAAATGCTCCTGCTTGCGCTCTCCACATTACGTTTTCATGGGACTTGTAAGGATGATAAAAATAAACATTTTTATAGCACTTGAGGCTTACGAATTCTTTTGGGTATTAATTCACTGATCCCTGGTGCTGGGAGAGGGTGCCCCTCCCCAGGGCCCATCGAGGGGTGTGGGGGAGCAATGAGCATGCTTTAAAGAGAGTAGGTGCGGTCAGGGTTGTCATGCCCATTTTACAGATGAGAACACTGAGGCTCGAAGAAGCTGAGCCTGCTCAGAGTGCGAGAAGTTACGCAGCAGAGGCAGAACACGTGGCTCTGGGGCCTGGCCTCCGGTTACCCCTGCCAGAGGCCCTGTTTATTGAACACATACTATGTGCCAGGCCTCCCAACAGCCCCGCACAGGAAAGACTCTGTCCTGGAGAGTCCAAGTAATCCTCCGAGCCGGGCTCCGAACTCGTGTCCTCTGATTCCAGCCGTGAAGCTGCATTTCCTGCCCGGCCCCTCCCAGCCTCAGGGTGCGGCTCACCCCAAACCCGATGCGTAAGGGAAGGGCCTCTCCGCCCTCGTGGTGGTGGTGGGTGGGGGGGACCCACGCATCCCTCTCCGACCAACTGGGAGATGTCCGACTTTTTTCCTCGATGTCATCACAGTTGTGTCCTCGCCCATCGCGGAGCCATCTTTATTTTAAATGGGAGGCCGCTGTGTTCCACATTTTCCATGTGCTTCGGGGAATCTAATCTTCGAGGCTCCTTCCTCACTGCTTTCGCGGTGCGGCGTTCAGCCTCTCGGTGGTGCCTGGGATTCCGGGGTTTCTGTGCCTTCAGAGGCAGGTTTTGCATGAGTCCGGAAAACCTCTGGCGGCTGTCTCCAGAGTCTGCTGGGGTGTCTGCAGGAGCTGAGGACGCCGCAGCTCAGGCTCAGGAATTGGTCGCCTTCCCACGGTGCTCTGCTGTGTGCTCTTCCTTCGCCTTCATCTTTTCTTTTCGGACTTGTGTTTCGTGAAAAGAAAGGGCCGTTGGCAACAGCCCTGCAGCTGTTCAGCGGGGCTCCTGTGGCGCGAGGTTTGCTGAGAGTCTAGGCAGGACACGTTCCCTCCCTCGGCTCACGTGCGGGAGGTTCGACTTTTGTGACGTCTGTGGCCGTTCTCCTCCCGGCCGGCGGGGTTCGCCTCTTCACAGACATCAGCCCCAGCCTCTCGGGGCGTGGAGTTCACATGTCCACCCCTGTGCGTGACTCGTACGAGGGTAAAAATAGGGCAGCGTTTTCTCCTGCCTCTCTGTTAAAGGAGAAAGTGTGTGTGTGTGTGTGTGTGTGTGTGCACGTGTGTGTGTGTCCATGTGCCCCCCCAGAAGATGCACCCCAGACTGACTTGGATTGTGCGACACTTCGAGGGAAAAACATCTCCACGAACGTGAAGTGTAAGGAATGAGGGGGGAGCTGAGGGGAGAGAGAGCTCCTCAGTGTTCCCTGTGGCATCAGTTGTGCCGCAGGTGACATATATAAAACACAGGCGACAGATCCGCCACCCGTTCCCGCCCCAGCTCCATCATGACGAGTGAACACTTCTTTCCATGACGAATCTCTGTGGCATAACGTTCCCAGCTGACACTTTAAACGAGATGGAACACACACACACACACACACACACACACACACACACACACAATTCTTTGAAAACACCGATGAAGAGAGTTTCCTAACAACCCAGAAAACGAGACATCAGCTCAGCTGTGAGTAAACTCGCTGGGTGCCGGAAGGGATGGATTAGGAGGCCTCCACCCAAAGCAGCTTCAGTGGTCTTCCCCAGCCCAGGGGGGCAGCCGGCTCTGGAAAGTCCGAGTTTCCTTCCCCTCTTCGTATGTGGCTCCCGGCTCCTCCGGCTCGGGTTGGTGGAGACACCTTGATGCCGTTGCCACTGCTGCTGCTGCTGCCGCCGCTGCTCCTCCTGCTCCTCCTGCTCCTGGGCGGGAATGCACCCTGTGTCCCGGGGCAGCTCGGGCAGCAGCCTGCGGCCCTTCTGGGGCGGCCAGGGGGCTCGTCTGCGTCCCCGTGGCAGTGGAGACTGTGAGTGTTGGAGGGGCCCCGGAGAACAGGCCCTGCGTCCTGTCCGCGGTTTTCCTCGGGGAGCGTTGTGTGCGTGGGACAAGAAGGGTCCCTCTGCCCCGGCCCCACTGTCGTTTGCTGCTTCGTAGTGGGCTGGGACCGTTATCTCCAAGCTCCAAGCCCGCCAGCCCACAGGCCGTTTTTCACACATCCAGTTGCTCTAAATAAATAGCCCTGATGAGTCTGATTTTTACCCATTTAGAGCTGCCTGCTTTGCATAACTAATGAAAATGGACCTCATATCTGGGACCATGGATGAAACGAACCCCAGCGTCCCGCGGGACCCCCACCCACTGCTGCTCTCCGGAGCTCTCTGCCGGGACCCGCTTTCCAAATAAGGGCGCATTCCCAAGTCCTGGGGGCCAGGACTGAACTGCTGAGTCGCCAGGGACATGACGACTCACATTTTTTCTTTTTTAAAAAAGAGGTTTTATTTATTTATTTTTAGAGAGAGGGGGAGGGAGGGAGAGAAACATCGACATGAGATACATCAAATGCATTCGACCGGGACCAAACCCACAACCCTGGCCTCTGCCCTGGGAATTAAACTTGTGGCCTTTCAGTTTATGGGACAATGCCCGAGCCACCGAGCCACACCTGCCAGGGCCACAATTGACTTCCTGCTGTTAATAAAACGAAGAGGCAAGCTGTAGACTGTGAGAAAACACTAGTAATGCATGTGCCTGACAAAGACTTCTGCTTAGAACATATAAAACATGCCCAGAAGTTAATGGTAAAAGGATGACCCATTTTCGACGGGCACGAGATCTGAATGAACGCTTCGTAAAAGCACAGATATAAATGGGTAACAAGCACGTGAAAGGGTATTCGACACAGCAGTCATTAGGAAAACGCACATGGAGACCACGGGGAGATAGGGCTGCACACCCACTTGTGAGGCTAAAATGCAAAAGGCTGCCCATAGCAAGTGCTGGCGAGGAGGATGTGGGGCAACTGGGACCTCTTACTCAGTAAAGTGTAAAACATTATAACTGCTGGGGCGTTTCTCTCAACGTACAACATACACTTACTCGGCGTCCTGGCAGTTTTCCTCTTAGATATGTACCCAAGAGAAATGAATACATGCCAACAAAAAATCTGTAGCGTTATCTGTAGTAGCTACTAGCTGGAAGCACCCCAGTTTGTTGGAAACACCGGACCCCAACACCTGTTCTCCCAACAGGAGATTGGATAAAGAGGTTGCAGTCGATCCGTGCACTGCAACGAGAAGGGACAAGCCACTGACAGACGCAACACTTTGAAGAACCCCAAAAACATGAGAAGTGAAAGGAGCCAGATGCCACAGGTGGCAGGATTCCATTTGTGCGAAGTTCTAGAACAGGCAAAACGGATGGAAACCACGGCGGTGGTTGTCTGAGCTGGGGCAGCGGTGGGCATTCTGGGCAGAAAGGCGAAAGGAGGGATGGACATCCTCTGGTCTTGACTGAGGTGGTGACCATGTGGGTGGAGACCAATGTCAAAGCGCATCGAAGTGTTCCCTTTGGATCTGTCCGTCTTATCACTTGTTTAAGGAAAACAGCAGGGGGATTTCCTGGTCAGATTTCCGGAGGCGGGGCCTGGACAAGGCCCGATGCACCCCAGGGGCAAGCCCAGAGGGCCTGCAGGCAGACCCCGGGAACTCAGGGGAACCAGACAGTCTATGGGAGCAATGCGGCCTCGCCCCTGTGCCCCCACCCCCAGGTGCTGGAGGGCATCTATTTGGTGCTCGAGCTACTCTGCTGGCTCACAGACCTTTCAGTTCCAGGGACAAACCACCACCACCAACAAAACCCCCCAAAATGGCATCTCCAAGCATTTAAACAAGAGTTGGCCAGGGTGACACCTTGAGCTTTCTGATTCAGAGGCCAGAGGGTCTCCCATGGGTGGCCCCGGGAGCTCCTGTCCCCTGCTCCTTTGGGGACTTCAGCCTCAGCAAGGCGAGTCGTGGCACCTTCACCAGCCAGTGCCTCCCTCACCAGCTCTCTCTCCTTTGTTTGACACCTAAGCCCGAGGGTCTGCCCTCCTCAGACGCACCTCCGCGAGATCCCTGTTCCCTCTCCAGAAGGGCTCTCTTGCTCCTTGCGCGCCAGCACGCAGGAACACTGCCGACCTGTGTTTGCAAGCCCCTGCAGGCTTGGCACGACCCACCGGCCTGGAGACGCGGGTCCCATAACACAGCTGCAGACGGGGAACCCGCGGGGAGCCAATTCACGGTCAAGGTCACTGGAAAAAACGAGAAAGCGGCCGCGAGTGTTAGGCCCCGAGGGCTACTTGAGCGGCAAACCTAGGTCAGCACGGCCAAAAAAAAAAGAAAACGCGCCAGCCTCCACGCTGCCAAGGCACCTGCTTCCTGAAGGGGCCGAGGGCCTGATGAGACATGACGTCACTGGTTTTTATCACATTTCAGTGAGAGGAGACAGAAAAACAAGGCCTCGTGGAGGTAAGCTACCCACGCTGGGGGGTGGGGGCAACACAAGATTTCCAGCCGGGTGGACCAGGTCCCCAGGACTCGGGAATAAAGCCGCCTTGTCATCGAGCCTGGACTGCGTGCCTGCGACGACCAAGGGACTCTGAGCGTGGGCCTTCCACGGGACGGTCTGTCAAAGAAAAGCGTTGACTTTCTCAAGGAGCCCATATAATGGAAGGTATTGTGGCGGCGCAGAAACGAGATGTTTAATTGCTAAGTAAAACAGATGAAAAGTTCCTTGACTCTTAAGAAAAATAAAATCGCCCGTTGAAATAATAATGTCACTTTCCTTTGGTGATGGCTTAATTGAAAAATTTTTGGCGTGGTCTCTTTCTGCCGAGGGCAGAAGTTAACTCTCCTTTATGAATGTGCGTATTATTTATTTCCGTGATTATTAAAGTGTTCGTGAAATGCATGTGGAGTTAACCCTGCGGTAATACCATCGACTCCTAATGAAAGTGTACCCTCCCCCGGCCCACCCCAGCCTCCTGCGGTCCTTCCAGGCACCCTCAGCACACCTACTGTGTGCTCTCCTTCGGTCAGGGCTGGGGAAGAGGCACACGCTCAGACCGGAAGCCATCCCTAACAAAGGGGGGGCATTTGGGAGGAGAAGGTCTCCTTAGCTCTTCATGAATGGGTCTACCACACGTCTTTTATTCCTTTAATTAAAAAAAAAAAAACTTGCCTCCTTCTTAAAATTTGTTTTCAATTGCAAAGTCCTACCATACGGAAAAATGAACAAATTAATGGACACAGATAAAATGTGTTGTCACAATGTGCACGCTCACGCGTGTTATCATCATCTGGGTCAGGAAGTGGAACGGGACCGGCACGTCCGAAGTGCCCCGCCCCTGCCCCCAACACTTCCCGCCTTTCCTCCCCAGGGTGACCATTCTCCTCGTGGTCATTACAGATGAGGTTTGCCTTGTTGATATTTCTACAAATGGAGCCACTCAGTTTGTAAAAGTTAGGCCTTGCTTCTTTGGGAGACGTACTCATGTTGTTGCATGTCATTGTAGTTGGTCAATTGCCATTTCTCCGCAGGTTGCAATGACCATAACTTATTTATCCGTTTTGTGGTTGATGGACACGTGGCTTGTTTCCATGTTGGCTACTGGAAGCAACGCTGCCATAACCAGGTCCGTCTTCTGGTGCATGTGGGCGTGGCTTTCTGCTGTGGACACACCTATGAACTGGGCTGCAGGCCGCGGGGCACATGTGGGCTCAGCTCCAGCAGACGATGAGAGCCTGTTTTTCAAAGTTACATCAATTCACATGCTCACTTATCACATAGTTAACGTTTTAATTGCCCTCATCCTTGCTAATACTTGACACTGCCAGGCATTTTTATTTTGGCCATTCCGTGTGTGTTGGGGGCCGGGAGTACCATGGTGTGGTTTTAATTTGCATTTCCCTGATGATAAAGGAGGTTGCATATCTTTTCACTTGCTTTTGGACATTGGGTATCCTATTGGGAAATTCTTAATACTCTTGTCTATTTCGGGATGGCATTTTTTGATGAATAGAAGGTCTAGCTTTGAGTTCTTTTCAGAGAGAGGGGAAGGGAGGGAGAAAGAGAGGGAAAGAAACATGGATGTGAGACAGGAATGTTGATTGGTTTCCTTTCACACGCACCCCAGCTGGGGACCAAACCCATAACCCAGGCATGTGCCCTGACTGGGAATCGAACTGGTGACCTTTCGGTCTGCAGAACGAGGGATGGTATCCAATCAATGGGCCACGCTGGCCAGGGCAGAAGGTTTTGCTTTAAATGCGGCCATCTTTCTTGATTTCCTTCTTCTCTTGGACCTTGGCCCTCCTGACTGCCTTTTAGATCTCTAATGCCTTTAAACAGATTTAAAAAATAGTTTCTCCAGCTTTTCTCAGTGTTTCCAGTGGAAGGATTGGGCACAAATCCCTCTGGCAATCACCATTCATTCATGTAGCTCTTTCTGCTGGCATTTCATATTTCTCAGTGCACACTCAGAATGCCTTTTCTTGACTTCACACCCTGGACACTTTACCTTGACTTTGTCTTGTGGTAGGGGAGCACTTACCTACTCTGCACCTGTCCTTTATATTCTCCCGTCCTCTCAATAGAGTTATTTCATCATTTCAAACTTTCGACCATGTTTAATTTATATTATGTCTGGTCTATCTAAACATTAGTCTCTGCAGATTCAAGTGGCTGGTAAGAAATGTTCCAAGTTGGTTGCATTTGGGGCCGTGGGTAGGACGCTCTCTCTGAAGTTTTCAGCAGCCCCAACGACACTCTAGATCTTCCAGAACAGTCTCCAGTTCAAACAGAGCAGGCTGCCACCGTTCTCAGACTGGATGGTAGTGGTCCCTCCTATGGAGGAGGGACACCGAAGGACCGTGCTCTGTGGAATCTATCGACTCACTGACTCGGAGTTGCCGTGAAGGGGAACCCGGGAGCAGCTGCTTAGCAAGCAGCCCCTCAGCCGACCCCCTGGCACCCACATCCCCACGCAGTACCGCACTAACCTCTGCTCTTGCCGTACGTGCAGTGACTCTTGTGAAGTGGGACTTGCAAAAGTGGCCTCGGAGAGAATTCTAGCTGCCGGGGGTGGGGCACAGCAGCAAGGGTCTTTCCTGGGGGAGCGTACGGTCCACAGGGTGGGCGGCCAGACGGGCTCACACTCTCACGGGAGGCAGGGAGTAGGGCTTGTTGTAAACGAACACCTAAAGGGCTAAGCGTTTGCACAGAACGGACAGAGGACTTGGGGTGGGAGGGGTTCCAGGAGGCTCGGTGGGCAGGGTTTCGAAGACCAGGTAGGATGGATGTGCAGAGATGGGAGAACATTCTAGAAGGAAGGGTGGACTAGGGTGTGTGTATGTTCTGTGCATATGAACAGGGCTAATGGGCACCACTGTTGTTCAAACACAATACCAGAATGTGCAAGGCAAGCTCAGTCTCATGAATCCAAGGGGCCCAAAGAGGCTGGGATGGGAATAGCCTGTGTGTGTGTCGGAGGACTTCGGATAAGGGGTGCACAGTGAGGGGAGGGGGTGACATTTTGGACAGCTGAGTCCCAGGCCCAGGGAGCTCCTCACACTGCAGCAACTATCCCGGGGCCCCGCTGGACTTGGAAGAGGCTGTTCGTAAAACCATGGGTAATTTCGGCGACACTTCCTTGCTTTAAATTTTCTTAGTTCCAGAAAACCACTTCTATGTTAAAGTGAACAAGAAAATAATGAAGCAGAATGCAAAATATGCACAGGTTTCTTTTAGGACCAAACAAATACAACCTCCAAGGAATTCTGACTCTGTCCTGGAGGCCCCTGCGTGTTCGCACCCTCCTGTGGCCACCGGGCAGCTCAGGACAAGGCCTGAGAAACCCCGGCATCCTCCGCGCATCCAGTCTTCATGGCAACTCAATGGGGCAGATGCAGCCGTGCCGACAGGTGAACACCCTGAGGCCCGTCCGGGGCGTGCCACGTGCTCAAGGTCATCGGGAGAATGAGGGGCAGCTTCAGAACTCAAACCAGGATCTGGGTCCCAAGGCTCAGTCCTTTCTGCAAGAGCCTGAGGGGCTGATAAATGATAAAAATCAAAGAAATAAAGCTGAGGTAGGCTGGTGCCGAATCATGGAAGGTCTTCAGTGCGGGGCTGAATGAAGGGTTACCTGCCAAAGAGAAGGTTCATGGCCCACGAGGGTTCCGTGGGGAGGAGCCAAAGGTGAGCACAGGAAGAGAGCTAATTGTTCACATCCCGGCTTCTTTGGTGCCGCCTCTCATCCCTGAGACTGAGCATGACCTTGACCCAGCAAGGACGCTGTTCCCACAGCGGAAGTAGGAAACGCGCCTCTTTTTCTGTTTGTTTTCTACCTAGTGTTGTCCTGCAGAGCGCAGAGGGCTTGGAGTCACTGGCCAGCGCCTTCCGGAGCTGGACGCTGGATGCTGGATGCCTGTCCTCTGTGGGAAACCACACCTTCCCATGACCGGGAGATATTCTGTAGCTGATGCACTGGGAGAGAACAGTATTACTGAGTCTGAAAGAAAACCCATGGAGCGTTGCTATGCAAATCAAGAGTTTTATGGGGTTTTTTTTTTTCATAGTAGGGAAAAGAAACTTCAAAAGAGACCCCCAAATGTGCCAATAAGAGGGGGAGAGTTATCTGTGGCTTGACATCAGTCGAAAACAACTCCTTTGACTGGGAGTTAGTTGGTTGCTATGACTTGCAACGGAATGCTACTACTGTCTTTCTTCTTCTCCTTTCCCTGTTTTAGTATGTGTTGAGAGAGTTTGTTAAGAAACCAGCCAATGTCCTGGAGATCCTCGGGCCACCGCAGGTACTGCCGTTTCTGCACAAAGCCCCTGACGGACTCATGTCTCATCAGCTGGTACTGAGACAAGGACCCGACCACCACCACGATGAGGGCGCTGTCCAGGGCAGCGAGGCCCCTGCTCTGGGCGAAGCTAAAGGCCTCCAGGCACCAGCCATCTCTAAGGAAGTGTCTGCTCACGAGGCAGACAGTCTTCCTGCTGCTCCACACGGCGTCGTGGATGTTGGCCACGTGGTCTTCCCCCGGCGTGAAGTCTCTTTCTTCAAAGCACAGGTGCAACCTGTTTCGGTCGCTGTACTGGGCGTCCAGGTGTCTTAGCAGAGCATCCTGCACCCACTCGAAGTCTTTGCCGCTGAAGCACAAGTAGGCGTCGTATTTGTACGTGTCAGAGTCTCGCGTGCTGCCCTGGCCCCTGAACACCAGTCTCCGGGCTGTCTCGTAATAGGAGAAACAAGCGCCCCGGAACTTCGTGACGATGACGGCGGTCACGAGGGACAGCGTCAAAGTGACAGTGAACAAGATGAAAAGGGAGAGCCTTAGGGACTGTATGCTTTCCTCCTCATCACAGCCCTCTGTGGACAGAGAGGAGAGAGGCGTCCCAGACAGCAAGTCGGGGTACGTGCAGTACATGTCTGCGTGCGACCCAAATATGGCGACGTCGGTTTGGTTGAGCCACCTGACGAAGGCGCTGAGTTCACACTCACAGATGAACTTGTTGTGGCTTAGGTCCACGACACTAAGCAAGGCTAATACAGTAGGATCGGGGGCGAGGAGCTGGTTCCGCGACACGTCCAGCCTCTCTAAATTAGGGGGCAGGTCGCCAGGAGAAAGCACACTCAGCCTGTTGAAGCTGAGGCTGAGTCCCCTTAATGCGACCAGATGGCGGAACACTCCCGGCGGAAGGAAGGTCAGGTAGTTTTCATTCAAGAACAGGACCTGGAGGCGGGAAAGCCCCTTGAACACATCCCAGCAGGACCCGGCCTCCCAGGCAAGCTGCAACATATTCCCCCCCAGGAGCAGCTGTTCGAGGCTGGGGTTCTCCGAAGGCGCACGAGTTTGGGCACAAAGGGAAAAGCGGTTTTGGTTCACAATGAGAGTCTGCAGCCGAGGGACCTGGAGCAGGAGGTAGAGATCGTCCAGATTCTCCAGCCTGTTCTCGGATAACTGGATGTAGTCAGCGGTGAGGCGGGTGTCTTGGAAAGTCGTCAGCTTGTTGCCACCCAGGAAGATCGTAGAGATGCTTGGGATGAAACGAGTCGTCTTCAGAGCATTATCCCGGAGGTCCAAGGTCTGTAACCTTTTCAGGGCTGTGAATGTATCGTCCTGAATGATCCCGATGTGATTCTTCTGCAGGTCAATGTAGGTGACGCTTGGGAGCCCGTGGAAGTTAGAATCGTACAGTTCCCCCAGAAGGTTGTAAGACATGTTGAGAACTTGGAGGCTGTCGAGCCCATAAAACGCCCCATCTGCAATGTGGTTTATCTTGTTGTGGGCAAGGTTCAGGAGCTTCAGCTCCGTGAGCGTCTCCAAGAGTCGGGAGTTCAGGGAGAAGATATATCCGTGTGAGAGGTCCAGGCCTCTCACTGAGCTCTTGGCCAGGCCGGTGAACGTGCTCCGGTCGGGGTCTTTGATGTTACGGAAGCCAAACCCAGGCCCCATAATGTGGTGGGCAAGCACCAGGTTGGCGATCTGGCTGCCACGGATGGCGTGGCTGAAGTTGCTGACGATGCCCACGGTCCAGCCATTGCCCGAGACATCGAGGGTGTCTAGGACCATGTTTCGGAATGGGTTCATGCACCTCCCCCAGTCCACCGAGACCTTGCTGTACAGGTGAGTGGAAGCGAGCCTCAAGGAGGAGAGTGTTTTCCCGTGGAGCGGCCGGAGTTCGTGCTCACACAGCGTGGGTACTTCGTTGAGGGAAAAGTCGATGGACTCCAAGGAATTTAGTTCCCGGAATGAAGGATGGAGGGAAAGGCTGTGAATCTGATTTTTGGACAGGTCCAGGTGAGACAAAGACACTAGGTTTTTGAAATAACCGTCTTTTAATACCGCATCGGACAGATCACAGTAAAAGAGCCTGAGTTCGAACAGATGAGGCAGCCCCTGGAAAGCCTCTGGGTGCAAGAAGTCCAGCCGACTGTTGCCCAAGTCCAAGATCCTAAGGTTGGGCAGGTTTCTGAAGGCTTCTTTGTGAATGGAGAAGGAGGTCTTCTGAGTCCCAAGCTCCAGCAGGCGCAGCTGCTCTAGGATGGGGAAGGAGGAGGCTGTGACGTTCTTGATGTAGTTGAAGCTCAGCAGGAGGTTCTCAGTGGTGTTGGGGACCTGGGGCACCTGGGTGAGGTTGCAGGAGCGATACAAGGCAATCCGACCGTCGGAGGAGCAGGGAGAAATTCCAAGCACCGGACTGGCCATGAGCATCACTCCTAAGACAAGGTCAAGGTGATCTCCCATGATCCTATGGAGAGAAGGAAGAATGAAAACACAGCTGTCCAAGCTTGAGGTATGGCACATGGATCTTTAGAGCCTGGGGGACCTTTTGAGCTTTACCACGATGTGCCTGCTGTCTCAGACCCTTTGGTCCTCTGGCTCCATGGACGTGGCGACGGGCAAACACCGTCTGATGTACACAGAGCGGTGGTCCTCGCTGTCCTTCTATCTCTTGTATTGGGTTCGCTACATGCCAGGGTGATTCTTACCTAGTTTGAGGGTCATGGACCCCTTCAGGAATCCGACAATAGCTCGGATTCCTTGCCTTTCAAAAATGCACCCTTGTACCCCAAACTATGTTTTATTTCCAACGTTGGGGGGTGCAGGGACCCTCTGAAGCCTGCCCCTGTCCACCTCCCGTCAAGAAGCCCTAGGTTATAGGTAACACCCACCCCATGTTGTGTTCTGTGACGGGACTTGGAAAGCTTTTCCTGTAAGGGGCCAGATGACAGATATTTCAGCCTTTGCCGTCCAAATGCCGCAGTTTGCTGACCTCTGTTCTGGAAGAAAAGAGAATGGCAACTTCAGTTTCACAGATGAGCATGTTAAGTGACTGTCAGGTAAACGCGTCCTGATCTTGAACTACCAGTACTTGTGGGAAAGAACTTGAACTACCTTGGCCCTCAGGTCACTGCCAGTTTTGCAGCTGCTGTTTTATCCGGGCATCAGAATGGATTCTCCTCTCATGCAACCGGACAGCAAGATCCCCGCAGAGACGTGGGAGGGAGAATACCAGCTCAGAATAACAGGGGTAAACGTTCTCGTTTCACTCCTGTCTAGTTACACAGATGACTCAGTGCTGGCCCCCGAATGCAGACACTCACCTCAGTGGCGTGACCTTGAATTTGTGGTAACAGCTGATGAAAGAGAGCCCCAAACCACATCCGTCCCAATACACTGAATTTTCAGGTCCATCCCAGGGAAGCTCAAATGAAACAGTAGATAAGGCCAGCTGAACAAATAGATCTCGAAGACAATTACTTGGGTTTCTGTTGTATTGCAACGACACCATTCGGAGCTATTTTTTTACGAAGTACAGCAAGACGTGATACAACTACATGTTCATCTGTGAGGCAGACCTGCGTGGGGCAGGTGCCAGGACAGGTGAGCGGAGGAGCCAGGTGAGCTGCCAGCGGACGGGAGCCTGGAGGGGCCGCTCACGAAGACAGAGCTGGGAAGAGGGACCCCCAGACAGGAGTGTCCCGGACGGCACGGAGCCAGAGGCCGAAACAGGGTGAAGTTAAATACAAATGAGCAGGGACATAGGGGAAATCTCATCCACAGATGACAACTGGACGGTGCAGCCGTTTCAGACCTGACGGAGCCTCAGAAGGCTGAGCGTGCAAAAGTGGGGTCCACCCGGACAGTGAGAGAGAGCAGGTGGGCCGCAGGTGTGAACACTGGAGCATCCAGGGGAGCAGACCAAGTGACCTAAAGCCCTAAGCCCGACGTGGGTTGAAGCCAGAAGGATCAGGAGGAGCGAGAGTGTGAGGAGTGAGGCTCACGGGGCCACCTGCTTCTCCCGAAGTTCAGATTGCCGAGAGCCACCTTGGACCCCATCAGAGGAGTGCGCCCTCTAGTGGTGTCCGGAGGGAGAAAAAAGGGAGCTGGGGGCAAGGGCAGTGCGCTCCTGAAGCATTATTAACAAGAGGAGGAGAAGCTTCGAGGACAGTCACAGATGCTGCTAGTTCTGCCACCAGGTGACATATGGATGCCTTCCTACTTGTCACCGTGGCTGTGCAAAACTGCAATAAGCCCACAGGGCGTCTGGGGGAAAAGGGCTGCAGAACAAAACTCAAACACTTCATCAGTGACCCACAAAAAACCTAGTAGAAATGGCAGCACCGTTTCACGCATGTGGCATGGTTAAGAGGTATAGAAACACTGCAAAAAATATCCCTGCACCTTGAAAGAGCCCGAGGGCTGCCTGTGGAAGTGGGGGTCCGAGGGTCTACGGGGAGGAGGGGGTGATTTGGTATCAGACAGAAAGGTGTTCTGGATGCTACGAAACTGTACACTGAAAATGGTTAAAATGGTGCATTTTATGTTATGTATAATTTACTGCAATCAGAAAAAAATTAAAGAGAAAAACCCCCAACACTGCTAAAACCTGAGCCTGTGTCCGGGAAATTTGGGTTCGGTAGGTCCGGTGAGCCTGGGGAGGTCATTTCATAGCCAAACCCCACGTACTTTAAAGCACGTGGTTCTTGGGCCATGGCGTGAGGAACCCCGGTCTACAGGAGCCCCCCTGGAGAACCCCTGCTCTCCTCTCAGGAGAAGGGCTGGCAGGAAACGCAGGCTGAGGTCGAGTGCTGGGTGTTTATTACGAAGGCTGGGCCAGCGTGTGTCCGGGGCTTTGAGGGGTGATGGGAACAGCATGTCAATGCCACCTCAATGCTCCCACCAAGCACTGTTAATTAGGATAATGAGACCAGAGGGAGAAGGGGCAGCTTCCCTTTCGTCTGAGCCGGATTCATTTAGCTTGGGTCCCAGCCACTTGTGGAGCGGGTCCCCTTTCCTGACTTCATTGCCTGGACAGCATCGCCGTCGCCACGCACCTGAGCCCAGGTGAGTTCCGGGCCGTGGTGTCTCCACCGGGGGCGTGAGTTCAGGGCCCTCCCCGTGGGCTACAATCGCTGGAATGGTTAATCCGAGAGGGCTCTTAGCACTTGACCCCTCTCTCTCTCTGAACAGAGGGCAACAGCCTGGCCCTGTGTCCCGGGAGTGGCTTCTGTCTCAGAACTTGGCCTCCATCTGATTCCCCTGCTGAAGCCAGCCCCTGGGCATTAGTGCTTGTATTTGCCTCATCCGCTCACCCAGTTCCCGCTGCCCCTTCCACAGGGCCAGCTTTCCCAGGATGCAGTTCTCCTAACCCTACCCACACGCCTCATCCCCCTCCCTGACCTCCTGTTCTCGGCTCCCCGAGAGCATTTTCACTCTATTATGCCTCCCGCCCCGCCCCCAGGCTGTACACTTCTAAAGAGCAAGGGACCTGAAGCACACAGCACAAGTTCAGCACCCCGGTAACATGTTTCCCTGTCATGGTCTTCGTAACCATTTTATTTATTTTCGTCGGTGACATGCAATGTCATATTAGTTTCAGGTGTACAACGTAGTGATTCAACACAACACATGCACACTTACGACGTGATCAGTGCAGGAAGTCCAGTGGCCACCTGTCACTGCACAGACTTATTAGGAGATTGTCGATGATATTCCCTGAGCTGCGCTTTGCATCCCTGCGACGTATTTTGTAACTGGAGGTTTGTACTTCTCTCCCCCATGAACACCGTGGAGGAGATTTCTTTTCATCGGGAGTACTTACCTCCCAGTCCTAACACAAGGTGCTTCTCACATGCTCTTCTTGGTCTGGGGGCAAAGGCAGGTGCCCTGGTTGTTGAAGGACGTTAGCTCCTAGACTACGGGAGGTTCAGCACAGAGGCAGCGCTGGGCGGTGTCTCCCAGTGAATCGGGAGAAAGGGCCTTTGTTTTCCTAGGGGAGAATAGGAAATCCAAGTGAGAGGGAGAAACAGCCCTGGATGGTGCTGCTCAGTGCATTGAGTGCTGGTCTGAGGACCAAAGGACCTCCGATTGGATTCCCGGTCAGGGCGCATGCCTGGGTTGCAGGCCAGGTCCCTAGTTGGGGGCGCACAAGAGGCAACCAATCAATGTTTCTCTCCCTTTGCTTCTTCCTCCCTTTCCCTCTCTCTAGAAAAAAATAAATAAAATCTTTAAAGAGAGAGAGAGAGAAAAACAGAAAACATTATGCAGGTGTTCTTCTGTGCCACACAGCCATTTGCTTTGTGGAAGAATTTACAACCTTAGGTGTGTCTTATTGAGTGGAATATAACGGGCAAAGATCAAGGTCATTTGGTCAGCCGAGGCCTGTGGCGCCTAGCGCTGAAGGGACCCGGAGGAGCCCCAGGCCTAGCCCCTGCTTCAGCAGGCGGGTGTGTACGCCGGCTGGCCAGGCGCACGGCTTCCCTCTCTGCAGCTCCAGGAAGGGAAGCGCCGGACTCTCACAAGCCATCCCTCGTGGCTGAATCCCTGCGGTGGCGAGGAGTCCCTGTCATGGCATTTCCCTGGTCGTTTGGTCACTGGGGACTCCAGCCCAAGGGTGAGAACAAGACTCGCAGGTTTCTAGGGAGAAGCAGCTAGGATCGCCCGCAGAGCGTGGCATTTCCAACAGTGCGGCCGGGTGAATTAGGAGACGTTGGGTAATCACTAGGTCGCAGATTTAGAATAAGGATCCTGAAAGTTGAATTGACATATAGTCCTGTCCTTCCTTCCTTTTTTCCTTCCTTGCTTGCTTTCTTCCTTCCTTCCTCTTTTTTTAATCCTCACCTGAAGACATGTTTATTGGTTTGACAGAGAGAGAGAGAGAGAGAGAGAAACATCGATGTGAGACAGAAACATCAATCACCCGCCTCCTCTACATGCCCCGACCGGGATTCGAACCCGCAACCTAGGGTATGTGCCCCGACCGGGGATCAAACCCACAACCTTTTGATGATGATGCTTCCACCAACGGAGCCACCCAGCCAGGGTACAATTTTGATTTCGTTGAAGGCTCCAAATGACAACTAAGTGTGTAGCTGGCTTCAAATCCTAGCCCTACCGTTTAATAGACATGTGACCTTGAACAAGTGCTTACCCTTCTGGAGCGCCAGTTTAGTCGCCTGCACAATAGCAACTGTAACAGTTTTGACTCCCCCCTGGGAAGCCGCAGCATGGGCATCTGAGGACACCGCGGAGCCCAAGCCGGAGAACCAGTTACTGAGGCACGAGTCTCCGTTATCTCTTGCTTGCCTAAGTAGACACACGCCGTTTTCCCCAACTGCATCTCACCAGAAACGCCTTCCTTTTAGAAACCACTGAAGGGGAAAAGAGAGAAGGAAATGGAATTTCACAATGCACGGAGGTGAGCTGCCGTTTCTCTTGTCTGTAAAAGCTTCCCCTGTTGCCTTTCTGGCTTCAGGTGGTTGCGCCCTAGAACCACAAAGCAACGAAAACAGCAGCCATAGGCAGTGACCTTCTAAAGACAGGAGCTTGAAAACCCAAATGGTTAGCGCGCCGTTTTTAAGCATCGGATGCAAAGAAAGAATTCCGCCCGAGCAGTTATTAAACAACGAACAGCCAGCGTGACATATTTAAAACCTCTGGGGGAGCTGGCTCAGCAAGGAATGGCACCTTTCCACTCGCCTTGAGTTCAGGCAGCGCCAATATTCTCAATCAGAGAATTAACAGCTCAGGCTCCGATAGCGTCCCGGCCTGCGCCTCAGCTCATGCTGGCGTGCTGATGGGCAAAGTGAATTGCCAGGGAAGGCGGGCCACTGCAAGGTCAGGAGCCAGAGCAGAGGAGAGCTGGGAGTCCGATGTTGCACCCCACCCTGACAGTAATGACACAGGCTCTGGGGTGAGAGCAGCAGCAGATGCCATCTGGACTGTGATGCAAAGGGAGGCAGCGGGTGGGTGGGGGCCCTGGGCGGAAAAACCTTGTTAAACTGTGGTCTGCTAGACACAGGCAGTGGGAATGGGTGAAGCGGTTATAAAGCCCTTGAGAGCTGTCCTGGGCGGGATCTGGAGTCTCCTCTGCCGGGCTGTAAAGGCATCAGGAGAACCACCCCCAATCTCCTGAGGCGGGGGGGGGGCTAAAACCAAGTTTGCTCTGTAGCCAAAGGAGACACCTCCCCCCCACCGCCCCCAGCGCAGGTGAAGGATGGAGAGAGAGGAGTCAGGCCAGCAGGAGTGGGCCCCCGGTCTCCAGGCCCACTAGGTGCAGAGGAGGAAAGACATTCCATTGGCTGGGTGAGCGGGGTGTGCCGGGCAGGGTGGGCGAGTGGGTGGGGTGCTGGGAGCCACACCCCTACTGGGAACACTGCGCCCGCTGTGTGTGCAGTGTTCTGGGCCGTGGGGAGGTTCCCGGAATCTGCCCTGGGCAAGCTGCCCGGAACGGCTGAGCTCCTTTCTGCGGGGGTGCGAGTGGGGTCAGCCAGACACTTGGCTCCACTTCCTGCGGGTGGGAGATCCACCCACAGGAAGACGCCTGAGATCCTTGCGAAAGCCCGGGGCCGAGAGAGGGGCCCCCTGGGTCCTAGTCCTTCTCCGCCACCATCTGGGCGCCTGGACCAGAGTGGTTCCCTTGTCCCGTTTCTGTGCGTATGTGACGGGGAGCGTGAGCTGGCAGCGTTTTTTGTACCCCCATCAGCCCCACAATGACCTGACGAGACGTGCCCAGCGGTGTGACTGCGGTCACAGGCCAGGGCAGAGTCCTGCTAGGGGTGGGAGATCCAGCCTCCCTTTTGGCAAAGGTGCGAGTCTGTTCTAGGGCGTCTTGAAAACGTCTGGTAGAAAATAATGTTACAATGTGCTAATAAAATGAATAAATACCATGGATCCAAACAGATCCTGGCCTTAAGCAGCACATCCTCCCAAGGATTCGCTCTCAGGGGAGGCTGTTTTGGAGGCTAGGTAATATTTTGAGAGCAGAAACCTCCCCCGCCCCACCTTTCCCTGCTTCCCCCCGCGTCTCCCTCAGCCGCCCCATGCCGTTGTCCCAGGCTGGGCTTGTGGCAGGGCCAGACCCAGAAGTAGCTTTCATTTTCCAGACAGGGCCTTAGGTCAAGGACGCAGGGGCTTTTCCGGGAGGTACAGAGAGGAGCAGGCTTGGAGGGGAAAAGCGGGGAGGCTTGGAAAGAATAGGAGGGGTGGTAGGTCTGGGGGTCCCAGGAGGGCAGGACTCTGGTGTGACCCCAAAGTGTGGCCGCGTGGTCTGAAAGCAGCAGAGACCAGGGAGCAGGGACACGAACATGCTCACTGGTGACCTGTGTGGGCTAGACAGGGGAGCAGCATCGCCCCCACTGCTGCCCTGAGGTTTTGACAATGCACGACAGCCGGAAGTGGTGACACCGCGGGACAGTGGTTTCTGTTCTAGCCACTCTGACGGGGCAGGTGTCTAGCAAAGAAAAGGAGAAGCACCATCCCAGCACACCTGAGCACGCCAGAGAGTCACGCTCTCCTCTGTCCTTTGATTTTACGTGCTGGGCAGGAACACAAGTTAGCCTCGGAACTACAGATGCCCCTTGACTTACGACGGGGTCCATTTCGATAAACCCATCATACATAAAAATGCATTTAATATGCCCAGCCTATCAAACGTCACAGCTTAGCCTGGCCCACCCTCAACATGCTCAGAGCACTTCCGGTGGCCTACAGTTGGACAGAATCACCCAACACAAAGCCCGTTTTGTAACCAAGTGTCGAATATCTCATGATATCATTTATTGACTGCGGAAAGGGAACAGCAAGATGATTCTATGCACCATTGTCAAGTCGAAAAATCACAAGTCGGGGACCACGTGCACTTAGAACCAGTTATATCTCTGACCACAACGCAGAGGGAGCTCGGGCCGCAGAAGCTCGGGGCCGGAGGTGGCTTTAGTTCCTGCCTTCATCACGTCTGTCCGAGTTCAAGTGTGGGCTCAGTCTCCCCGTCTACGACACGGAAGGGTTCTGAAGATTACGTCCGATGAGACCACGTAGCTCCTGTTTTGGGGTCCCTGGCAACGCTTTGCACGTAGTAGATTATCTGTCGACTCTTAAATTACGTGTTACCTGGGAAAGCCGGTCTGACCCACAGTGAAACTGGGCGCTGAGAGATCCCTGGTTTGGGGACCTTGGACAGGCATGCCGGTGGCAGTGCCAGGACCATGAGTCTTGTAGCAGCATCAGGAACAGGAACAGCAAGCGACCTTAAAGCATGGCCGTGCTCTTTGCCCTCGGAAACACGGTAATAATACCAGTACCCCCTCAGAGGCACTCAGACCAGCGTCTGACTCAGAGCAAAGGCGGTCCACGTGCTTGCTGTTAGGACGCTGTTCCCGGTCTGTGCGCGGCAGAGGAGGACACGTCTGGCTAGCACCATCACGGAGGAAGGTCAAGTCTGGGGGCGCTGGCGGCCAGCTTACCCCAGGCAGGAGAGGGGAGCCGCCAGCATTTCAGCATTGCAGTATCCTGTCGTTGGAGTTAGCGGTCCCCTGGCTCTGGAGAACGCCCAAAGTGGAAGTTCTCTGGGACGTTTGCGGGGGAGGGGAGAGAAGGGAGGAGGGTCTACGTGAAATACAATCCATGTGCAGGGGGGCACTGATCCAAATTCCTCAGCGTACACAGGCCCCTTCTCTCCTCCTTCCACTGCGGCTGGCTCTCTGGTGCCTTCTCGTGACACGGCCACTCCTCCCTTCTCACTGAGGGTTGGCCTTTCCTTCCTTCAGGGCCAAATTCCTCAGGCGTGAGGTGGAAAGGCTCCGCCCAACGTCCCCGCTGCCCATTCACCAGCCTCCGTCTGACCCCGAGAGATCGGGCTTTCCTCGGGGACTGCCCTCTCAAGGTCGCCTCCCTCTGGAGCATTCTTGTCGGAACCTCCCCAGTCGCTCTCAGCACAGGCAGGGTCGGCCGCCTGTTTCTGGAAATCGCTGTGTCTCCCCGCCCCCACCCCGCACCCAGGTGTCTCTGATTCTCTCCCCATCTTCCCGGCACTCTGTTTTCCTCCAGCTCCTCTCCTTCTCCCGCCCCGCCCCCCAGCCCGTCTCTTCTGCTCACGCCCTTGATCTTGGCTTAGGCTTCTTCTCTCAGTGGATTCACTTGGCTTGACAAGTTGGACCCTCCCCTCTACGTTTCCCCAATCTCCCGCTAGCCTTGACATCGCCGGTACTCCAAGTGTGTGGCTGTTCTGGCCTATTAAAGGGCCCGTTTATAACTTCAGATTCAACATGGCCCCAAATGATTTAATAACACTTTGAATTTTGGAAATCACCTAGAGACAGAAACATTTTTGCACGGCGGTCAGAAGTGGACCTCTTCCCTGGCCAGGGACCCAGCTCATGTGTGACGCCGCCTCCACCTGCCTTGCGGGTCACCTAGACCCCCCCTCGCCTCTACTCTCTTTCCACAACACCTCAGCACCAAATCCTGGCCTCCTCCCTTCCCAGTGTCTCTCTAGCATTGCTCTTCCTCTTTCGTTTCCATCACCAGGGTTCGATCTTCCATCAGAGATGTGTTTGCTGGGCACTCTCTCTCAACAAAGGGGTCCTCCAACCGGATTTCTCCAGGGAACACCCCATCACTGCCTTTGGGGTGCCGAGTCACGAGCAGGGGGGCAGCCGCCAGGGGATGTGAGGCCGTTAGAGGTGGTGTGCCCATGCGGTGGGGCTGAGGGACCTCCACACCCAGGGAGAGAGACACGGGGTCCTAAGGATCAAGAATGAGCTGGAGGCGGCCGTGGGCATCCCTGGTGGTCTAGGGAGAGGGGGGAGCCCAGGCTCGGCAGGTGTGAGTCCAAGGTGGGGACCGTGGGAGCTGAGGCCGAGGAGGATACCCTGGGGTCCGACCCAGAAGGAGCCTGCATCCCGTCCTGAGGGCAGCGGGGGCTGCTAAGGGCTTGAGTGCTGTCACTGCCCTGAACTCAGACTCCTTGAGACCCCAGGATTTAGCTCTACCAGATGTATCTAATCTCAAATTCCCAATAATAGTGCTTAACGCACGCCTTCCGTTCCAAGGAGGTGAAGCGCTTCAATGCCCACTATATATGGCTCAAGTTCAGTCCAACAACATTTCCCAAAGGCCTGCTCTGTGCCAGCCGCCAGCTTGGGCTCAGAGGATTGCACACTGAGTGAGACCCAGCCCTGCCTCAGCAAGTGGGGCGGAGACCCCTCAACTCCAGCAGGCAATGCAGGGTGTAAGAGCGTCCCTAGAGGTTCATGCAGGAGCAGTGAGGGCAAAGGAGGAGCTCCCCGATTCTGCTGGAAGACTGGGGGGGGGGGGCAGTGTGGTGGGTGCCAGGGATGTCTTCCGTGGAGAAGGTACATCTTTTAAAAGGTAGAGGGTTCCCCAACAACAAAGAGAGAAGCATGCAAAAAGACCTGGTCAGAACCTGACAGGAAGTCGCTGTGCAGGGGACAGAAGAGAGTGACCAGAGGCAGAGCTGGAAAGGGAGACAGGGACCCAGGGCTGCATCTGGTGGGCAGTGAGCTCTCTGCTTGTTCTGAGCTTCACCTAAGACTCAGGCTTCCTTCCCTCCACCTGGCCCTGTCGTCTCTCAATGCTACTTAAGACCACGGAGCTCCGGAAGCCCTCCCCGCCTTCCCCGGCCCTCACCCGCTGTCTCCTCTGAACAGAGACGATGCCACGCAGGTTCCCGCTTTAATGGCGCTCTAATGGTTGCCCAGGCACTGGCTTTGTCGCCCCACCTAAACCTGGAGGTTTCTATGCCCCCAGCTGAGTCGGTGCCATACAGCTGGGCATACTTGGCTTACATGTGGGTTTGGGGGGACTGCAAAGCCAGCACTGGGGATCCCTGAAGCTTGAGGCCTGACCGAGGCTTTGGGTCCGCCGCCTGTATTTTCCCCCACAAAACTAAGAGCGAAAGTGATGCGGCTGGATTCAGCCCACGTGCACTCCGGTGCTTCCTTGCCGTCTGAGTCTAGCACTCAGAGGCACACACACAGGCCTGCTCTGATTTTGACACTCAGCAAAGCCAACTTCCCTGTGCAGGGAAGTCTGCAAAGGTGGCCGTGAGGCTGGGCACAACCCCCTCAGAAGTCTTCTGTCCTCAGGAACAAAACCAGAAACCCAGAAGGGTTGGCATTGCATTCAGACAAGGGAATCGAAAAGCTTCCTGCTTTGCTCAGGGCCATAGCGCCCAAGGGGATGATGGGATATGGCTTGGGATGCGAGCACCAGTCTGGCCACTATGCACGAGTGTGGGCATACTGATTGTTAAAATGTGTCTGGTTGTTACTTTGGCCTGGGCCCCCACTGAGGGAACCCGCTGGGGCCTCCCCACAATCCCACCAGTGAGGGTTTAGCATGGAGCGCGAGACCTTTCCCCGGGCTCCGCCCCAGGGTTTCCGGGCATCCTGGAGGGCGCTGGCCACTGGCTTCTGTGCACAAGAACAAGGGAGACGCAAGCCAGGGAGTCCAGGGGCGCTCAGGCAGACCAGCCAGAGCCCGGACTGGCTGAGTGAACGTAGGGAAAAGCGACGGGGAGTCTGTCTAGGCCCGTGGGGTCTATCATCAGCGGGCGACACTAATGCCCTCCCCCAGGCCCAGATGCGAGGATGACACCCAGATGCACTTAATGTCCACAGAGGCACCGTATTGACTAGGTTCTTGCTCAGCAACGGTATCTCCCCGAAGGACACCAGGGATGAGCCGGTGCTGCTGTAAGGGATGGGTGTGTTCCAGCGCCAGGTGACTGCAACCCAAGGAGGAAGTCCTGCCGTCAGCTGTCAATCATCCAGGGCTCAGCAGCCTTGCTGGGACAGCGCTCCTCACCCCCAAGACAACCCGCCAAACCTACCCTCACCCTCGGGAAATGTCACCCCAGCTGTGGTTTTCCCGGGACGTGGCTCACATACAGAAACATAAACCTGTTTACCCACCCTGTTTACCTCGGCGCCTCTGCCCCGCTGCTGTCCCCCGTGCTAGGGGTGGGGGGCTCAAGGCTTGCTGTTGGTCAGCTCAGGCGCTGTCTGGGGCTTCCAGGCCTCTGCTGGAGGTAGCTGTCTCGTTCTTCCAAGGAAGACAGTGAAGCCACCTGCCCCTTCGTGGGCGGGGATAAAGTGAAAACAAAGTCCGGTAAAAGACTGTTCAAAGGTGAGAAAGCAAGGGATTTCTACACAGCCGCGTTCCCCTGCGTCCCACCTACCTGGCACGAGGTATCCACATTCTGCCGCCCCCCCCACTCCCCAACCCTGCCCAGGGCCCCCGTGGTGGGGTGCAGACAGCAAGGTCCGGGGGTGGGACGCCCGCCCAGCCCAGCCCAGCCCAGCCCAGCCCAGCCCAGCCCAGCCCAGCGTGGGGACCGGAGCTGGGAAGAGCCCAGGACTTCCGGGAGGGAAAGGCGTCAGACCACTAACTCCAGCCTCGCCCAGTCTCCTGCTGGGGGCGTGGGCCCTCGCGCGTGTTCGCTGCAAGGCGCTCACCTCCGCGGAGGGCTGCCTGCGCTTCCACTCGCTCCTCGGAGCCGCCAACGGGCGAGGCCAGAGCCGCTGTAAGGAGGAGCCTTAGGCCCCGCCCACCCGGGTCGGCCCCGCCCACCCGGCCGGTTCCGGGGCCCCTTCCCTGCCCCGCGCCCCGGGTAACCTCTGAGTGCGCTGGGGCAAGCCTCTGCCCAACGCTGGGCGCTCGAACTTGCCGGTGCCTGGGAGAAAGGGGGGCTGCGGGGACCGGGCAAAGTGTCCGTTTGCCTGGTCCCCGGGGGGTTTAGGGGGCAGGGGGCGGGACGTGCGTGCTGGGTGTGCTGGCAGGTATCTGGATCCGAGAGAGACTGGGCAGGGGAGGGGAACAGAGCTGCGGCCTCTGTAGTTCTCCGAGATGTCCATCGAGGCCCTCCAGGCCGCCATCGCCCCGGCCTCTCCTCTCCCATCGGACACAGGAGGAGGCCCGGGGCCGAGGACCTGGAGTAACTGCCCGAGGCACAGCCAGAAGCTGGCACCCGAGGGACTCGACCACCCCCCCCCCCCCGCCCCCACGCCCAGAGCAGGGCTCCTTCGTCCGCACCAAACCTCAAGCCACATTTGGAAGATCTTTTTTTAAAAACAATATATTTCATTGATTATGCTATTACGGTTGTCCCATTTCCCTGCCTTTATTCCCCTCCGACCGGCACACCCCCTCCCACCCACATTCCCCCCACCTTAGTTCATGTCCATGGGTCGTACATATAAGTTCTTTGGCTTCAACATTTCCTATTCTATTCTTAACCTCCCCCTGTCTGTTTTCTTCCTACTATTTATGCTACTTATTCTCTGTACCTTTCCCCCTCTCTCCCCCTCCCACTCCCCTGCTGATAACCCTCCATGTGATCTCCATTTCTGTGGTTTTGTTCCTGTTCTAGTTATCTGCTTGGTTTGGTTTTGTTTTAGATGTGGTTGTTAATAAGTGTGAGTTTGCTGTCATTTTACTGTTCATATTTTTTATCTTCTTTTTCTTAGATATGTCCCTTTAACATTTCATATAATAAGGACTTGGTGATGATGAACTCCTTTAACTTGACCTTGTCTGGGAAGCCCTTTATCTGCCCTTCCATTCTAAATGAAGGCTTTGCTGGATAGAGTCATCTTGGATGTAGGTCCTTGCCTTTCATGACTTGGAATACGTCTTTCCAGCCCCTTCTTGCCTGTAAGGTTTATTCTGAGAAATCAGCTGACAGCCTTATGGGAACTCCTTTGTAGGTAACTGTCTCCTTTACTCTTGCTGCTTTTAAGATTCTCTCCTTCATTTTAATCTTGGGTAATGTAATTGTGATGTGCCTTGGCGTGTTCCTTCTTGGGTCCAACTTGTTTGGAACTCTCTGAGCTTCCTAGACTTCCTGAAAGTCTACTTCCTTTGCCAGATTGGGGAAGTTCTTCATTATTTTTTCAAATAAATGTTCAGTTTCTTGCTCTTTCTCTTCTCCTTCTGGCACCCCTGTGATTCGGATGTTGGAACATTTAAAGGTGTCTTGGAGGTTTCTAAGCCTCTCCTCCTTTTTTTGAATTCTTATTTCTTCATTCTGTTCTGGTTGAATGTTTCTTTTTCCTTCTGCTCCAAACTGTTGATCTGAGTCCTGGTTTCCTTCCTGTCACTGTTGGTTACTTGTATATTTTGCTTTATTTCACTTTGGGGAACCTTCATCTGTTCCTTCATTTTGCAACTGAGCTCAAGCAATTCTGTAAGCAACCTGGTTACCAGCGCTTTGAACTGTGCACCTGATAGGTGGGCTATCTCTTCATTGCTTAGTTGTATTTTTTTCTGGAGCTTTGATCTGTTCTTTCATTTGGACCTCTTTTTCTCTCTCTCTCTCTCTCAGTGCACCTGTTTTGTAGTGAGGGGCAGAGCCTTAGGTGTTCACCAGGGCGGGGCAACCCAAGTGGCTGCATTGTGGTGCTGTGTGTTGGGGAGGAGTCCTATAGGGAACAATGGCGCTTGCTCTGTGCCAGTTTCCAGTTGTGTCCCCCACTTCCCACAAGCAAAGTGGGCCTTTCTGGTGCTGATTCCCAGTGGGTGGGCTTGTGTACGTTCTAGGACCCTGTGGGTCTCTCCAACAGACTCTCCTGGGAGGCTGGGAGTTTCTCCTACTGGTGCCACAACCCCCACAGGTTTCTTCAATCAGAGGTTTGAGGCTTTATTTCCCCGCTGGGACCCTGGGTGATGTGGTCTGTCTCGCTCCCTAGTTGTTCCTCCTGGTTTATCCGCATGCGAACGTGGGACCACCCATTCCACCAGCCGCTGCCTTGCTGCACATCCCCTCTGCCCCAGCTGCCTTTCTCCACCCCTCCTACCAGCCTGGATGAATGTTTCTTCTTTAACTCCTTGGTTGTCAGACTTCCATACAGTTCGATTTTCTGTCAGTGCTGGCTGTTTTTCGTTTTTAAATTTGTTGTCCTTCTTTGGTTGTGTGAGGAGGCACGGTGTGTCTACCTACGCCTCCATCTTGGCCGGGGGTCCCCATCTGGAAGATCTCAGTGACAGATTCCAGTCAGCAAGTGCTCCTGTGCGTGTGTGGGAGCAGGGGTGTCCTGAGGAAGGAGCCCTGAGTTTGGCGGGAGAACCCAAGAGGAGATGGACCCTTTCGGTCCTATGAGCAAGATGTTCCTTCTGCCAGGCCCCCTGGTCTCCTTTCCTGCCTGTGTCCCCGCTGCTGGGGTTTGCAGAAAAAGGGATGCATTGAAAGAAAGAAAACTGGCTCCCCAGAGGCTGGAGCAAACCAAGGGTTAAAGAGAGGTGACTTTAAGCCCTGGCTGGCATAGCTCAGTGGATTGAGCGCAGGCTGCAAACCAAAGTGTCGCAGGTTCAATTCCCAGTCAGGCCACATACCTGGGTTGCAGGCCACGGCCCCCAGCAACCGCACATTGATGTTTCTCTCTTTCTCCCTCCCTTCCCTCTCTAAAAAGAAATAAATAAAATCTTTTTAAAAAAGAGAGAGAGATGACTTTATGAACAGGTGGTGCAGGGGCTCTTCGGCTGAAACCCAGTTCAAAGACAGACGTGGCGCTGACGTGAGCAAGACTGGGGTGGGGGAGCATCGCGCAGGGCTGCAGACGGCGGCAGGTGCCTGAGCCCCCACCCCCACGCACCTGCCTCTGGGGGAGCTCTTGGTATAATCATGGAACAGCCAGCCCTGGCACTCCCTGGCCAGCGGAGCTTGGCGGTGCGGTCAGGCAAGGTGGGAGAGATACGTGTAAAACAAAGCCTGGCACTTAATTACAGCAGGAAGATCTCATGACAGAGTCTTCTCGCCCCCCTCCCTGGCTGGCAGCTTGAAGAGTGAGTGACAAATTGCCTCAAGCAGGTCTCCAAGGACTGCATGAACAGGGATAATGCTGCCTCCCCACTGGTGGGGGGGGTGCTGTGGAGAGGGAGGGGCGCTCACGCTCTGCTGTGGGGGGCTGCAGCAGGGAAGGGACCCTAAGGGCACCCAGGGAGTGCTGAGAGCTGGGAGCTTCGGTGGCCAGAAGTCGACCCTAAGCCACACTTTGTGAGGGCAGGTCCAGTGTTCTCTTTTGTCAGTGGAAGGCAGATACTTGGCACCTGTTTCCTGCACTTGACCCTGCCTCACAGGTGCACAGGGCAAGGCCATCAGGGGCCTTGAGTAGCACGTGAGCCAGAGCACTGGCAATGGGTAGGGAGGGGAGGACCATTCAGTTGGTGTCCTGGCCTCCTGGGGACTTCCGAAGCCCTCGCCCCTGGGTGGCTCCCAGCTTTGCATACGGGTCCCAGCTGCCTGGCTCTAGGGACCCATGTGAGACCTGGGATGATGTCTGCCTGACCCCGTCTTTTGACAGGTAAGGCCACTGGGAATTTGGCAACTTCAACCTGAATGGCCAGGACAGGTGAGGGGCTTCCCATCCCAACCCGTGGCCCTTGACATGAACCCCCATTTGGAAGACCGCGCAATGCACGCGTTCGCTGATTTAATTCTCGCCACAACTGTGCGAACCAATATTATCCCTGATTTACAACAGGGGCAGATGAAGAGGAAAGCGTGTAACTTCTGGGTGCTCACACCAGCGTGGCCACCTTGGATGAGCTTTTCCATCCCTCCAAACCTCAGTTTCTTATCTCTAAAACAGAAAGCATAATACCTACCTCATCAGACTGTTGTCGATAGTAAAATAATAAATGGCCTGTAATACACACATGAAAAAATGCTCAATGTCACTAATCATCAGGGAAATGCCAGTGAAAACCACAGCACAGTCTGGTCTCACACTTGATAATGGCTATTATCAAAAAGGCAACAAATAACAAGCATCAGCGGGGATGTGGAGAAAGGAACCTCGCGCACTGCTGGGGGGATGTGGACTGGTACAGCCACCAGGGAAAACAGTGTGAGATTTCCTCAAAAAAATGAAAAACAGAGCTACCATATGACCCAGCCGCTCCCCTCCTGGGTATTTATCTGAAAAAAGAAAAGACAGTTGGAAAAGATGCATGCACACCCATGTTCATTGCAGCATTATTTATAACAGCCACGCTTTGGAGGCAACCTAGGTACCCGCCAATGGCTGAGTGGGTACAGGTGCCACACACACACACACACACACACACACACCAGCATTAACATTGTAAAGTGCTGAGCAGAATGGCCGGCACAGGGCAAAGCACAGTAACCGGCAGAGGGGTTTTTAAAAGGGGACTTAAGTGAGATGTAACCAACACACAGTCAAGTGCAGCTGGCCCCACAAATGACGTAGCTGCAGCCTGTCCTACCGTCACCATAATCGTAGATGAAGTTAGCCTTTTCTGCAGTGTCCTCTAAATAAAATCACGAGCCTGCACTTCTTTCCCTTGGCCTAATATTGCTGAGGTTCGCCATGTATCATCGGCCTAATTCCTAATGGCCCCCAACGGCAAGCCCTCCAGGTGCACCGCAGCAGGTATACCGTGTGCATGGAAAATGAAACAGAAGATCTGGCCTTTGCCTTGGTTCGTGGAAGGTGACCTCTAGGCCCCTGGAGTGTCCTGCCTTGTAGGACTGTCTTTGTTTGCCTGGGGGCTTGGCCACCGATGGTCTGACGAGCTGAGTTATGATAGGTTAGTTCCAGCCTCTGGGAGGCCTGGGGAGTAAAGGTCAGCCGTGTGGGAGTCTGTGATCAAGTCCCAGTAAAACCTCCGCACACTCGAAAGCTTGAGTGAGCTCCCTGGGTTGCCGTCCTCTGTGCATCTTGCCGCCCACTGATGCCAGGCGGGTACCCCCTCCCTGGGGACAGGCAGACTTTGCGTTTGAAACCCTCCCCCCACTTCTTCCCGATGCAGGAGAACCTTTGAAGAGTTCTAATGTGCATTTCTTTGTTATAGCAGAAGTGTCGTTCTAAACGTGGCCCTTTCCTGAGTTCTGGGAGTTGTCCTAGCGACTTGTAGAACCCGAGGATGGCTGTGGAGACTCCCGCATTTGTAGCCAGCTTCTCTGGAGGGAGGGCAGCCCTGGGCGGGGACTGGGGGGGGGGGGGTTCCTTCAGACTTTGCAATCTGGCACGCTCACCGCAGAGGGGTAAACAGATTGTGGTATGGACAATGGACTAGAGCTCAGCGATTCAAGGGAGGGACGAGCTGTGGATACACGTCACACAAAGATGGATCTCAAAAGCATGGTGCGGAGGGAGTGCGGTGTTTGAGGCAGCACTTTAGCCACTGGCCCGGGACGACCAGGGATCCCCGTGGGCTCCTGGCCCAAGAAATGCTGTCCTGTCCCAGCGGGGACAGCCTCAGGGGTCAGTGATATGCGGACAGGCCTGGGGCCGAGAGATACATGATGGAGGGGAGGGCGGTCTCCTCCTGGGCGGATGGAAGGAGCCCCAGGAAGATGAGTTGGGCCGAAGCGGTTGGAGAAGATCGGGCTGGGAAGGGGGTCGGTGAGGAGTCAGAGGGGTTGGACTCGCCCTGTAAGGTGTGGGAAGGCCTGGGAGTCTTTGGCGCTGGAAGGAAGTTGACCCATCACCAAAACTGATTTAGAAGAATGTCTTTCATGTCGTTGCACCAGACGGAAGCGGTGGAGGGGGGGTCTGCTGACTCCCCAGTGCAGAATACCCGAGGGGCGGGCAGAAAGTCTATTTGCTCTGAAGGCAGACGCCAGCAAGCAGCATACATTTCGATGTCCAGGAGAGTGTGTCTCAAACTTTTCTTGGCAGCTACCCAACCAAAATATACCTTTCACGTCAACATACACACACAAAACACAAATGAAACAAAAGTTACATGACACGGTGTCTCTTCTCATTGTGTGCCAGGCACTCTGAAATTTTCTATTCTGTTCTAGTCTGTTCAGTTCAGTTCTATTTTGTAAAAAAAAAAAATACCGGTCATTAAGCAGCAGATTTATCCCCTGGCGTAATACCCCCTGCCCACTCTTCCCCCACTGTTTAGCCCTCGGGTGCCAGAGGCCGGGCCCAGAGCATTCAGGGTCTGTTTTAGCCACAGGCCCCCTGTGTCACATGTGTTCGGCCCCAGCTGTCCCATGATGCCCTAGAGGTCTCGCCCTGCCATTGGAGCCTTGCTTTCCCAAGTTATCCTGGTGCCCACTGCTCACCCTCAGGGTGCCTGTGTCCCCACCTCAGCCGCCTGGGGCAGGCACCGCCATCATGCCTGCTCTACAGATGAGCGAGTGGCAGAGGGCACAGGGGGTGGGTGGGGGGCAAATTAACTTGTGAAACCGTGGCAGAGCCGGGCCTGGACTGCCTGACGGTAACCCCCTGGCCCTGTCAACCGCCACCTTTTGAAGATCTGAGAATGAGAATCAAGAAGTCGCAGACGGTGTGTTGGCCAAAGTCACGAACGGACTTGGAGCCCTCAGGGAAGCCCCAGAACAAACCAGAAACGTAGCCACACTGAGCAGGATGTTGGCCAAGCCGAGGCGTGCGACCCAAGCAAGATCTCAGTTCCCAGAGAGAGTGTTGTGTTGTTTTCAAAGTGGCCACAGGTAAAAATAACCCCTGAGCTCTGGTGCCGGGGGAGCTCAGTGGGCTAGAGCATCGCCCCGATGTGCTAGGGTTGCAGGTTTGATCCCCGGTCAGGGCACATGTGAGAATCAACCAATGAGTGCGTGAATGAGTGGAACAATAGAGTGATGTTTATCTCTCCATCTCTCTCTTTCTGTCTCAAATCAATACATTTTTTAATAAAGTTAAGTCCATTTATTCTCAGGCATTGTTTAATTCCACAGTATCCTTGTTTCCTTGTTGATATTTTGTTTGGGAGATCAATCCATTTTTTTAAAGATTTTATTTATTTATTTTTAGAGAGGGAAGGGAGGGAGAAAGAGAGAGAGAGAAACATCAATGTGCGGTTACTGGGGGCCGTGACCTGCAACCCAGGCATGTGCCCTGACTGGGAATCAAACCTGCGATGCTTTGGTTCACAGCCCGCACTCAATCCACTGAGCTACGCCAGCCAGGGCTCAAATCAATACATTTAAAAAAAAGTTTTTTAAACTCCTACAAACAAAAAGACAGAAAGGCCACCCCTTGCTGTTCCCCCAGCCGTGGTCACTCCCCAGACCCGCAGCAGCTCTGCGTGACCACAAGAACCAGCCCTGGTTGTGGGCTCTCGCTCTGGCAGGTGGGATTCTCACAGGCTGTGCTGCTCATCTAGAGACGGGAGTCGAATCACAGCCGGGTGGACCGGGAAAGAATCTCCATCCCCCCCATCTCCCGTGTGGGGCAGGGTCACCGGAGCCTGTCAGCCGAGGGGAGGGGCTGGCGAGGAGGGCTGGAGAGGCGGGAGAGGCTTTATAAATAACTCCGCCCTGAGACAGGCTGTGAAATTAAACGGAGAGCGGGCAGGGCAGGGCCCGAGAGAAGCTGCGGAGGCGCCAGCGAGGAGCGAGGGTGCGGAGGGTGATGAGCGGAGAGGCAGGCTGAGGGTGATGCAGGCAAACAGGCGGTCCCTGAGAGGGGTCCGGCTGCCGGGGCTGCGTGCATGTTCTGTGTGTGTGTGCAAAAGAGGCAGAGAGAGAAGCCCAGGAAACCCCTTTGGGTGTCTGTCCTCCTCCCTTTTTAAAAACTGAATCCAATCAGCACAGAGATTCATATGCCCCGCCCCCTCTGATCTCTCGGCCAGTCTGTCTCCACCCTCCTCCTCAAGGGGGACTACAAACTACTTTGTCGTGAAGGTTTCTTTAAAATGTCACACCCTGCACACACCCCCTGGCCGGGAGCGGAAAGAGGTGAGGCGTCCTGGTCCCACGCAAGGGCTGCCAGAAATGACTAAACCAGGTCCAGTGGGCAAACTGACACTGGACAGACGGACTGTCCCCCACCGGGCAGAGGGACAAGCCCCTCAAGGAGCCCAGCGGCCCCTCACTGGTCCTCCTCAGGGAGCGGGGAGGACGTGCCCCAAAGGCAGGGAGACAACCTCTGGGATGTTGTGTGCAGTGTCTGGGGTGAAGAACTCCCTTCGGGGACGGGTGCCCCTGCCTGTCAAGAAGCTTAAATGTTTCCTTCACTAGCTCCGCCCCCTGGCTGTTCCTTGGATTCCCACCTCCTTCAAAGTGCCCCTCTCTGTTGAAGCGTCTCAGTTAGACCTTCGTGGTCCCCCTCCCCGGACCCCTCCCCCCCAGCAGCCTCCCTGGTCTGAAGGTGACCAGAGGGGTCACTACGACACTGTGGACTTCGGTGTGTGGTGTCCTCCCGCCCACCCCCAGTTCCACGCTGAAGCCCTGCCCCTCCATGTGATGTCACTCGGAGATGGGGCATTTGGGAGGGAATCGCGAGCAGGTGAAGCCAGGAGGGTGGGGGTTTCATGGTGGCATTAGTGGTTTTAGAAGAAGAGGAAGACGGAGTTTGCTGCTTCTGTTACAGCGGCCCCAGTGGGCAAACTCAGACTACGAGTCATTGTCAGGCCCCCCCACGTCTGTGTGGCACCCGTGGCGCCCAGCACCGAGCCAGGTGCTGGGGAATGTTGACGTCTGAGATGCTGTCCAGTCTCTAAGGCACGCACCGTGTGGTTGGCGACGTGAGACTCGCCATGAGGCAAAGAGAGAGACGTGTGTGTGATAAGGCCTCTGAACGGGAGCAAGTGTGTGTGCAGATCAGCATATTCTGGGCACGTTTGGCCCGAGAACATCCATCACCAGATGTCCACACTCTCACCCGAACAGCCAGGCTTTTCTTCTCAAAGCCTTGGGAGGTGAGCTGCGCGACCACGTCGGAATGAAGCAAAGGGAAGTCTGCAGCCCGAGTTTCTCCAGGAGACATCAACATGGCCTCGACACACGGCCATGTGTGAGCTACGCTCATGAACTAACCGGTGGCTTTTGCCCAGTGGCCACGGCAGCCACGTGGGGAAGACACGCCTGGCCCTGGGACCTTCTATTGATTTGACTCAGCTTGGGTCCAGCCTCTTTCCTGGGAGGATTTGGAAGCCAGGGTTGGTCATGGGCTCTTGCTCCCTGCTGTCCATTGCTTGATTAAATAGCCAGCATATGTGTTTCCTCCTTCGACTGGGGGAAGAGTTTGACTAACTTGTAGGTAACCTTTGCGTGACCTTGTCCTGCACAGTGCCTCCTAGAGATGCGAACTTTCTCCAAAGCCCCGAGATTGAAGTTTTAGTAATAATCTCTTCTGGGGTTCTCTTGGAGAAAAAGGCTTGATGTCCAACTCAGCTTTTCCTGGACACAGGAGCCAGTCTAATTCTCTATACAGAATTATGGGAAGCTATTCCAGAGAACAGGCTGCGCACTCCTGGAAATCTCCCCGAGCCACACGGATTCAGCCGGAGTCCATTTACATAATGCTAAACGAGAGTTCGCCGCAGACAGAGGACTTGAACTTCCCCAGATGAATGGCTCTGCGAGGAGAAAATGCAAATCACGGCTCAAAGGCGGCCTCTGGTTTCGCATAGCGCATACCGATGCGCCTCTCCCCCCCAGCGAGGGCAACACAGCGCCTACTTCTCTTGTGCAGATATTCGCCCTGCGTGAATTTGTTTCCTGGCTGCTAAAAAAATAAAGACTATTAGCTTTGGGTCTCCCCGTCGGAAACCCAGCAGGCACTCCAGGGTCAGCTGCTGAGTCTTTAAGCACCGGGTCTGTGGAGTGACGGGTCGCACCTGAGGACACCACTCCGAGCAGGACGGAATTAGGTGGTAGCAAGTCCGGAGAAAAGCGTGGGCAAGTCTCAAATCGGCGACCTAAGCTCCGCTGCAAGCCTAGTACCTGGGAAATCGTGGAAAAGCAACATGCGAATTTCCTCTTGCTTTCTCCAAAGTGATGGCTGATTTCGCCAAAGCGATGGCTGAGCCTGGAGTATTCCTGTGAGGTGAGGTGAGGTGAGGGTGGGGCCCGCTCAGCTCTGTCTCCTGTGTGCAGAGCAATATCCAGCATACGTGCCGAATAAATGTTTGTTAGGAAGGCGGGTGGGTAGATGGAGAGGCAATAGCTGTCAATCCTGACAGCAAGCAGTAAAGGGATAGAGGAAGAAGGAAAAAGAAGAGACAGAGGGAGAAAAAGGAAGAGGAAGAGAGAGGAGGAGGAAGGCAAGGAGGAGAAAAGAAGTCAGGGCGGATGAGACACACAGTGGGTTTGGGGGCCCCGATCTCGGGCAAGCGGGAAGCTCCCTGCAGATTTTCCTGGTGATATTTTCTTTGTGGAACAACTTATAATTAAATGTACTAACTTAAAAAGAAGAATGTATTTTTTGGAAAATTTAGTTTTATTGTTTCTGCTCTCACAGTTGTCCCCACTTTTTCTCCCTTCACCCCCTCCCCTCCCTCAGGCAATGCCTCCTCGTTGCCCATGTCCATGGGTCATGCGCCTCTGCCCTTTGTCCTATGACACCTCTGTCGATTGGCTAACCCCTTCACCTTCTTTCACCCAGTGACAGTGTATTCTTATGGCCGACGGTCTAATGAAAAACTGTTGTCACTTTCCGTAAGTGGAAGGTGAAAAAATAAAAGCCTAAGCATCAAAAGAAGGTCGTTCATATCCCCCCGAACAGTTGGGCCCCAGCGGGACCGGGGGGGTTGGGGCTCAAGCTGGCCCCACAGCCCTCAGCCAGTGACGGGCCAGTTGCTTGCTGGTGTATGGCGCCTTCTCCGTCACCACCCTCAGCTCCCACACCCAACAGCTGGCTCCTGAATGTTTAGAGATTGTTCTTTGTGTCCCTGTGCCCCTGGGGGCTGGACTTGGGGCTCTGCAGATGCCGAGTGGAGTGGAAGCAGGGGTATCCGAGCCAGAGGGAACCCTAGGGATTGCCGATGTTCACCCTGCCTTGAACGATGGGGAAACTGAGGCCCAGAGAGGTGAGCCAAGGTGGGGAGTCGTGCCCTTCCCTGCGGCCCAGGCCACCTCCCTGCTCCCTCTGGAGGACCAGACCTGCCCGGACCCGGGGCTGGGAGGCAGGGAACTCCACAGAGACGCAGGCGGGCCAGGCTCTCTCTGAGCCGTGAGGATCCAGCAGGGGCGGCTGCGAGCCTTCCTGTGGCGCGCCATCAGCATGCAGAGCAGCAGCCCTGGGTTGTTGATGAGCCTGAAGGACTCGGCAGGGAGTTGGCCTTACAGCCAACAGCTGAGTCTCAGGGATGGCGTTGCTTTGATAATCAGACTCGGGCCCAGCCTGATCGGAATACAGAGCAGGTGTGCAGGCCAGTGGGCAGGTAGGGGCAGGAGGGGGCCCAGCCATCTGTCCACTGATGACAGGGCAGCCCTGGGGTGGGGCAGAGGGCTGGGTGCTCCCTTCTCCCAGGTCCCATCCCCCACCCCTCCACACCCACCGCCCTGCCCTGTTCTCTTCCTTCTCCCTGACTCCCTTTCCCTTCCTCTCCCATTCCCACCCCAAAACCTGGAGCACATGGTAATACTGGGTTGCATCTCTGAGCCCCATCCTTTGGGGACCCCCTGACGCTGCCCCTCCTTTCCCAAGAGCAGCATGGCCCTCTGAGACCCTGTGCAGAGGCTGGGACAGGGAAGGGGGCCCTTTGGGAGAAGGAGAGGCCTTCAGGATTTGGAGCAGATGGGAGGAGAGGGAGTGGAGCCCAGCGGGTGATCGTGAGGGAAGGGGGTTGGAGGGGACAGGGACAGGGCCAGGCCCTGGTCAAAGGGTGGGGCAGAGCAGGGCCTGAGACCGAGGGGCTCTGTGCTTGTTGAATGACTGCCTGATGGAAGGAGCAGGCTCCCACAGGTGGTCAGAAGTGGGGGCGCTCCTGGCAGGGTCCCCGCCCGGTCCCCCCAGCTCTGGGCTTCCCAGGACTGACTCACTGGATTGCAGGCTGCTGGCACCCTCCTCGGGAACCATCCTACAGCCTCTCACCAGTCTCTGCCCCGGAGAGCGGAGAGCGAGGAGAGAGCTCGATGCCGCTGGCAGTCCTGGGGAAAGCTGGCTTCCAGGAAGGCCCCTGTGGTCTCCGGAGGGAGCCGGCAGCACCCACAGCGGCCCCTGTGCACTCACTGCGGCTCAGGCCCTGCTGCTGCAAAGCAATTCACTACGCAGAGGCCCCTGGGCACACAGGCCTGGGAGGAGGGGGACCCTGTTCCTGGGAGCTGGCGCCCTGGGGCCTTCAAGGACACACCTGCCCTGAAAACGCTGGCGTGGACAGTGACACTCTACAACCAACCGGGGCTGTGTCTGCTGCAGGGTGCCCGGGCTGCTCCAGCTCGCTCATCAGACAGGTGCCCACCCGCAGCCCCGAGAGGGAGGAAGACCTGCTCCGGGGCGAGCACGCAGTGACGGAGCCGGCACAGCAGCCTGGGGTCCTGGCTGCACAGACAGAGCAGGGACACGGTGCTAGTGCCGTCCCTGGGGCCCGGAGGCCCCCGGGCTGCATCCCGGTGGCTGCGCTTCTTCATCAGAGGCGCCAGGCCTGCCTGCAGGGAGGGGGAAAGTGGCAGGTGTGGAAGACACACACGTGCCCATAAGTGCGCGGCTTGGAGGGTAAAATAACCCGGAACACGGTTGCTGTATACGTGGATCAGGGAAGAGGGGCCACGGTGGGAGTGACTCGGAGAGATGTAAGATAACTCATATCACGGGGAGAAGTTGGGAGGGGCCAGAGGAGGAGGAGGTTGGAGAGGCAAATTGGGGGCAGTCTGGGAGGGGACTGGCTGAGAAGCTGCCGGCCTCCAGGACCAATGGGAATAAGGGGGCTGGCGCGCTGGCTGCTGGGCTGGCTCTCTCAGGCTCTGGCCCTCCCGCCCTCGGGCCCTCCTCCTGGAGGATGCCTGACTGGTGTGCTGCAGCTGCCTGCAGTTCCCGACGGGGGCACTTTGCATGGGAAGGACCTCCAGGCTCAGCCCAGCGAGAGGCTGGCCTGGCAGAGGGTGGCGGTTCATTCTCTGGGTGTCCTAGAGGGAACGGGCTCTGGGGCACAGGCCTGCCATTCCCCCCAAATTGTGTAGCTTTTGTGGATGATGTTGTTTCAGTTTGTAAACTAACCCCATAGACCACGGGTGTCAAGCTCATTTTCACTTTGTGGTTGCCTTCAAAGGGCCGAATGTAATGTTAGGACTGTGTAAAGGTGACTGCTCCTTAGCAGTTAAGCCAGAGCTTGGCGCTGCTGCCGGGTAGAAATAAGGTGCCAGGCCGGATAAAAAAGGCGGAGGGCCTGGTGTTTGCCACCTGGGCTATAGAAACGAACAGGGAAAGCGAGGAGAACTCAGGTATTAAAGTTTACCCTTAACTGATAGGCTTAAGTGATTAAAGCTGTGCCTTGATAGGCTTAAGTAACTGCTTTTGAATAAAGTCTCCTTTATCACCAAACCTGTGCCTCTGGATTTCTGCCTCGAGGCCGGAGGTGACCGGGAGTAGCACCCCAAGTGCCACAAGCAGCATTCCAGTTAACAGCACTGCCTGCAGAATTTGTGACAAGTCACCGGACCCGGTGGAAGACACGGATGATGTCTTGAATAGAGACCAGATATTACAGAACAAACAAACAAACAAGGGGGGACTGGGACGATATACTATTATTGAAAGAAGGCCCCGGGTCCGTTATGTCCGCCGCCAGAGGAAAGACATCTCTCAATGCCAGAGATTCGTGAAAAGGAAAGGAAACGTTTATTTAATGCTATACAAACTTAAAGGAGGGACCTAATGTCTTCACCAAAAATCCTAAAGTCCCTTAAAGCACCCACAAACAGACACAGTCCTTCCTTCCTTCCCCCTCTGCCCAGTCCAGAGGACTGTATCTCCTAAGGCTGCAGGGGTCCCTACTCTGGCAAAGGCACGTGGTCCTGTCTCCCCGGACCACGGGAGTCCCCACTCTGCCAGAGCCGCGTGGTTCTCTCCCTCAGGGCCACGAGAGTCTTCACTCTGCCAAAGCTGTGTGGTTCTCTCTTGCAGGGCTGCGCACGATTCTCCCCTCCAATGGCTGCCGAGTCTCGGTTTAAATCCCAGCGCCAATCTCCCTCTGCAGCCCCATTTCCAGCTCCTCTCACAATTGGCCACAGCTGCCAGATTCTGGGCAGGTATGGCCCTGTGCTGTGGAGCCAATTATCTGCAAGCTCTTCTGGATCTTATTATAGGTCCCTATTTGAGGCTCCCCTCTTGGCTGCACCCTGTTACACAGAGACCATTAGGTCATTATGGTTTTAACTTCCTAGAATCTCCCTGAAAATACCATTCGACTCTTGACTTCCCTTAAGAACAACCACCGCCCATTTCCGACCCCCCCTCCCACCCATGTGGGAAACATCGCTTCAGGCGCCTTGTCTTCTTCCATCCCGAGTACATGCGCCGGTGGGGCTCTGCACTTCCCGGGTGAAGGAGCCGGCCCCGAGGCGTTAGTAACTCAGACAGGCTCACGCAGCCGTGAACGGTAGAGCTGGGGCAGGCACTCATGTTTGCTGGTTCTAAACCCAGTGCGTTCCCCCGGGGCTACAGACTGAATGACAGGAGCAACCCCAGGCTAATGACAGCTGCTAAGCCCCCAAAGTGCCCTCCATGAATCCCAAGCTCATGCCCGTTGGGAGGAGAAATCGAACCCGTCGGGAGCCACACTTCAGCTCAGCTATTGGCGCTCTAGGGCCGGCGTTTAAACCTGGGTTCATGGGTGGACCACCTGGGCACCATGGCCTTGGACAAGAAACACTGGTATCCCATTCTCACTCACCTCTAACAGAATTCAGTGTTTCTGTCACTCAAGTAAGCGATAAACTGCGGTATCGGCCGTACCTGTGACTTTGTTGCCAAAAGAAGCTACAGATACTTCCACACCATGTGACAGTGTTTACGGAGGTCTCAGAATACAGGGCCCGAGAGGGGTCCTGTGCGTTCACGGTGGCTGTGAGATCAGCTGCCAGACCTTTTCACATACTGAGAAAAAAAACACTAACTATATTACGTATGAGTTTTAAAAAATGTTTGATCTCTGCGCTTCCATATAACGCGTTGGTTGAATTTATTTTGTGCATTTAAACACGCTCTTCTGAGAGAGGTCCCATGGACCTCCCTGAGCTGTCGGAGGTTCCAGATCCAGAGCAGGGGGGCCGAGCCACACCCAAACCGGCCCACTGGGCAGCCACAGGACACCCAGCCCACGGTCTCAGGGCCCGTGTTTCCTGCCTCAGGGGTTCTCAGCCTCCGCGCTCTGACAGCCGGGCTGGCGCACCCTCCGGATGGGGCTCTGCTGGGGCTCTCCTTGGTCTCCGCCCACTGGGCGCCAGTAATGCGCCCCCCCATGGTTACAACCCAGAATGTCTTCAGACCTTGCCAATGTCTCCTGGGCGTGGGGGGAGGGTGCGCAAAACCAGCTGATGCAGAACCACCACAACAGACGATTTCAGAGTGTTCTTTGGGGCTAACAGCAGCCGCGCCCCCATGCCTGAGTACTCCAGCAAAGGGGCTTTCTATTTTAATCCTGTTTTCATTAGGAGATCACATTTCAGTAAGTTCAAGGTCAAGAGGGACTGGTCTCTGGGCTGAGACGCCACAAGGCAGCCCCTCCGTAGCGCCAGCTGCCCTTACAGTGGTCCTCGTGACAGAGACTCCGGGAGGCCTGGCCCTGGGGAGCACTTGGGGGGTGGGGAGCAGGGCCTGTGGGTGACTGGCGGGGCAGCCTGGCCTGAGAGCTGGAGGCCAGGGCAACCCCCAGATGGGTGGGAGCTTTGAAAGACGCCTAGCCCGGGCTCAGGGGGGTCTTGGTTGTTAGAAAGGCCAGAACGAGGGCGGCAGGGTGACCCTTCAGTTCCACCCTGCTCCCCAGTGGAGACTCAGAGAAAGGGGGCATTTTCTGGGTCCTTCCGAGGACAGAGGGAGAAAGGCTGGCCTATGCAGAGCGGCTAGCGTCTGGGAGCGTTTGCCCTGTGCCGGGGCGCTGTCCCAGCGGACTGTACCGGCGTCCTGTTTACTCCATCAGCAAACCGCCAGGGGGCGCTGTCACTGGCCCCCGCTTCCCGGCGGGGGCGGGGGCGGGGGCGGGGCGCGAGGGTTCAACACCCGGACCTGGCTCCCGTGACAGAGCTGACCTTGAGCCCCAGGCCCTCGCATTTCCGCGTCCACAGGTTTAAGCAGACAGCGCTGCCCAAGTGCCCACTGCAGGCCCCCAGGAAACCCACAGCGGGCCTGGCTAACCCAGCGCTGGGCACCCGCGAGGACCTGCGGGGGCCGGAGTGCTCTTGAGAGCCTGGACGCGCTCGTCTGAGACGGAGTTGGACCAAAATGAAGAACGTGGCCTTTGACCTATGAACTTGTGAACCTGGTGTTGCAGTTAGACAAGCATCTGACTCAGTCCCTAAGCAGAGGGCTGAGAAGATGCAGAAACGGTGGTGGTTGGCACCAGCCACGGTCTGATCATAAATCAACATGAGGTCGTGCCGGACTGGCCGCATTCTTTAGGGCTTCGCCCTTCTGATGGTCCGGGGGCGGCAGAGGCGAAAGCCAGCCTGCAGACGGCTCTCCAAAGGGGGTCTGCCCCCACGACCCGTGATATCCGTGAGGACGGATTCCCAAGAGTATCTGCTTCCTCCCCACCCCCGCCCCTGATCCCCCATGAAGTACACAGCAGGTGCACACGCTTCCTAGAACAGGAAACGCTACACAATCTGGGCAAAACCAATCCCGTGGCTTTGGTGGGGTTCCGGGACGGGCACCATTCATGTCTGTTGCTTCCGACCAAGGGGCGGAGGGGACTGCCCCCGAGGCCAGGACGGCTGTGGCTGGTGTCCCGTGTCTCCACCCGCATCCTGCTAGGGGCAGCTGCAGAGTTCCTGGAGGGTCGCCCCTCCCGAAGGGGTGTTGGGATGCTGCTCCTGAGCCCCAGGCGCCGGCTGGAGAAGGAGCTGGGAGGAGTGCCACACTCTGTTGGTGGGGACACAGGACACGGGTATTTGACTC